>NC_089744.1:30482500-30755000 GCF_040412425.1 Macrobrachium rosenbergii | reverse complement strand
ATAGTATATATATATATAAATATATATATATATATATATATATATATATATATATATATATATATATATATATATATATATATATATATATATGGCTATGTACTGCCGGGTGTTCGAGTCATCATTATCACTGATAATTCCCCTTCGGTGTCATTCCCGAAGTAGCGCGAACTGGATATTAAACGGAATTTGTAGCATAACGTTTGTATATAAAATGTCACGGTGATGTGATAAAATTCATATATATATATATATATATATATATATATATATATATATATATATATATATATATATATATATATATATATATATATATATATATATATATATATATATATATATATATACACACACAAACGAAAGACAAAGAAATATTAGGAAGATGCCTCAGGACAAAGGCATAAATTTTTTTTGGACAAATCTAAGGGTATATTAACCCAAAACGTCCGTATTTTTATGCCCACGTCAAAAATCAAAATAATAAAAGACAAGACACCTCTCTCTTTCTGTCTCAAAGATGCAATCTTCCTCTTTCAAAATGGAACATTGGTAGGCCTAGATATGGATTCCTTCTGATCCTATGAAAGACGTGTCCGGTTTTTTTGTCCTAAACCTGGCACCATAAGTCAACCATTTCCAGCTTGGTCTAGAATCTTTCAAATTGGTGGCGGTATTCTTCTCCGAGAGAGCCTTAAATTTCTGAAGTATTTTCAAATCTCAATGAGACTATGAAGCCTTAATAATAATAATGATATGAAGCTTCAATAATACCATGAAGCCTCAATAATATCAGTAAACTTCAAAAATGCCACTAAGCCTAAATAAGACAATTAAGCCTCAATAGGACCATTAAGCCTCATTAAGACCATGAAGCCTCAATAAGACCATGAAGCCTCAATAAGACCATGAAGCCTATCATAATACCATGAAGCCTATCATAATACCATTAAGCCTCAATAATACCACTATGCCTCACAAATACCACTAAACCTCAATAAGACCATTCAGCCTCATTAAGACCATTCCGCCTCAATAATATGAAGCCTCAATAAGAATAGGAAGCCTCAATAAGACCATTCAGCCTCAATAACACCATTCAACCTCAATACGACCAGTCAGCCTCAATAAGACCATTCAGCCTCAGTAAGACCATTCTGCCTCGGTAAGACCACTCAGCCTCAATAATACCATTCAACCTTAATACGACCATTAAGCCTCAATAAGACCATGAAGCCTCAATAAGACCCTAAGACCATGCAGCCTCAATGAGACCATTAAGCTTCAGTGAGACCATTAAGCCTCTATAAGACCATTAAGTCTCAATGAGACCATTAAGCCTCAATAAGACCATTAAGCCTAATAAGACCATTAAGCTTAATGGTATGGTCTGGATGAGTCACGTGGATGACATTTTAGCCGTTTGTAAAGATTTGGTGATATCAATACAGTTTATAGAAAACTGTGCGGTACTGAACCTCCCAGAAGAAAAAGAAAGACCGCTAATCTTCTAGCATTGCGTGATGGAGGGTATTATATAGGGGACGAAGTTCACAATTAGGAAACATCTCACGAAGCATCCACCACAGAGCAAACGGAACGACACCTTCCGAGATTAACATCGAAATCATGGATATGAGACTGAACAGAAGTCAAGTTTTTTTTTTTAAATAGAATGGAGTAAAGAATTTAGACCAAAGGCCAAGCGCAGGAACCTATGCGGTCATTCAGCGCTGAAAGGGAAATTGACAGTAAGAAGGTCTGAAAAGTGTAACAGGAGGAAAACCTCGCAGTTGCTCTATGAAGCAATTGTTAGAGAGTGAAAGTCAGATGGAAGGAAGAGTGAGTATATGAACAGATATAGAGTGAGTATATGAACAGATATAAAGTAAAAGGAATGAAAATTTGCAGCTAGGGCCCGAAGGGACGCTACAAAGACCTTAAGTAGTGCCTACAATACACCACGTGAGGTGCACTGCCGACATCACCCCCTACGAGGAAGTTTTTGTCGAGTAATTCAAGAGATGAGTCGCCTGCTAAGACGAAACAGGAGGGGAACAAATATTCGAAACACATGATTATAAAAAAAAATGGTTTTCTCTGGATACAAACGCCTTTTAAAAAATTTCGAGAAGACTTTCTCAGAAAACCCGAATTCTTTTTTTTATTTGGTGTAATTGAAGAAGAAGAGATAGCTGGACCGGGTATGTTTCTCAAAAGTGAATTTCCAATCGAGAATGACACCCGGAATTCAAAATGAGCTGCATTTACCCAAAGAAACACTGGTAATGGAGGTGTGTGTGTGTGTGTGTGTGTGTGTGTGTGTGTGTGTGTGTGTGTGTGTGTGTGTGGGGGAAATGGAGGGGGCAGGGGTAGTAGGTGGCTCAATATCCTAGACCTGCTAACATTCTAGCCTACCCTTAAAGGTGATATATATGAAGGGTAACAGAGGATGGACCCGAAAGCATTCCTTTCTCTTGCGGTGAAACTGTTCCTTCGATTGGCGTATTATTTATCACTCGGGCCTAAACAGAACAGGAACGCTGCCCCAGTAACGACTACAACGACTACTGTAAGTCGTTTTAAGTAACTTATGCCGTATCTGACACTTTCTTTCTATATTCGTGTTCAAGCAATATTCAGAATTGAAAACTCAAGCTTTTTCCTCCAAACACATAAAAGTCAAACATCAGCTGAATACAAACCACTGTTCGGGCAGCCGTATACTATTATCATTACTATTATTTAGAAGATGAACCCTATTATCATTATTATTATTATTTAGAAAATGAACCCTGTTATTACTATTATAATTATTATTATTATTACTCTTGTTATTATTATTTAGTAGATGAGCCCTATTCATATGGAACAAGTTCACAGATGCCACTGGCTTTAAATACAATCTCCCGAAGAACATTACAGTGCTCATTTGAAAGAAGTTACAGAAGGTAACAGGAAATATACCGTATATGTTTTATAAGAGAGAGTAAATCTGTAGTAGGACTGCTATCAGGCAGACTTTCCTCTTTGATAGCACTTTCTCAAGTCTGTACCTGGTAGCTAATACTGACGAACTGAGAACATGTCTACAGTATTACAAGTACTGTATGTACTGCATTACCGTCTAGTACGGTATTACTATTATTCAGAAGATGAACCCTATTCATATGAAACAAACTCTTCGAGTCTCCAGCCGGCCAATGAAGAATTAGGGGAATTTATTTCTGGTGATAGAAATTCATTTCTCGCTATAATGTGGTTCGGATTCCACGATAAGCTGTAGGTCCCGTTGCTAGGTAACCAACTGGTTCTTAGCCACGTAAAATAAGTCTAATCTTTCGGGCCAGCCCTCTCTAGGAGAGCTGTTAATCAGCTTAGTGATCTGGTTAATTTCATAGAGGCCATTGACTTGAAATTCAAGCTTCCAAAGAATATGGTACTCATCAAGAGGTAAGAGAAAGTAAAGGGTAATACAGAAAAAGGAGATCTCAATTATTAAAAAAGAAAATAATTTATAGACAAAAATGTATTAAAATGCAAGGAGAATAGTATTAGGGTAGTAATGCATTGCATCTGTGCTTGAATTTTTGAAGTTCCAATTACACAACAACCTCAAGGAGGCTATTCCCCAATCCAAAAGTGTGGGGAATAAAGGACCTCTGGAAATGAGAATTTCTACAGCGAGGCACATTTGCCACATGTTGATGCTACAACGATATCAGGACATGCCCACTCACAAATAACCAGGATCCACTATACTGTTCGCTTTTGTCAGTCCGTCAGCTGAGGAAGTTACTAAACGGTTTCAAAATGAACTTTTTATTCATAAGTTGTGATGAAATGGATAAGCTTCCAAAAGCAATTTACATCGTTTCAAAATTAATGTCAAAGCTAAGTTTATTTTATATTTTTCATTAGTTTAAGTTTAAGAAGTAGTAAAACCAAAATCGACTCAACTTCTAGTTAGTATCATACTCACGGCATAATAACCTTTTAGAAAATGATCCATTCTGGGAGAGGTCTGACAGCAAACAAGAAAAGCCGTATGCGGTGTGAGTTATTCAGAGCGATTAAGAGCTGTCACCACAGCAGTGAACTGAATGAAAAACTGTCAATGGAGAGTGACTGGTTTGGAGTAAAAGAAGTCAGAGAAAGGAAATCAGAAGTATAAGTGCAACACTTGTGGGATGAGAATGAGTTATGAACGCAGCAGATATGAAATGATTAAAATCTTTTATTCCTCAGACCGCTAGATGTTGTACAATTAGAACCTCAAAAGTTCAAACGAAGATGCAACGCATTACTACCCTATAGTAATTCTCCTTGTAATTTAATGATTTACTTACATTTTTATCTACTTATTAATTTGTTATTTCCTCTGATAACGTTTCTTTTTGTATTTCCAATTACCTTCTGTTAAATTTTTCAAATGAATACCATAATATTCTTTGGAAGACTGAGTTTCAAGTCAATGGCCCTGTGGGTTTATTCCATATGAATAGGCTTCATTTTCTGAATAATAATAATAATAATAATAATAATAATAATAATAATAATAATAATAATAATAATAATAATAATAATAATAACAATAACTTTTTCAGTTTTTTAACGAAGTTACATTCAACGAACATGAACTCCGATCGCCAAAATGATTTTCAAATTTCTTGCTGACTGAAGTTGAAGTCCAACAGCCTACGAAGAAGTTCACTGGACATTACCATCTGTGAGGAGACGACTCCAAAGGCGTACAAGCTGGTATTAAAGAAGATGGGGGTCCTATTTCTATTATTATTCAGAAGATACACAACTTGTCATATGGAACAAGCCTACAGGGGCCATGGACTAAAGAGACTCAATCTTCCAAAGAAAATGGTGTTCACTTGAAAGAAGTTACTGAAGAAAACAGGAAATACAGAGAGAAGAGATCAGTACCAGAAAAGAAAAAAAAAAAGATTAATTAATAGATTGGTTACATCATAGGTAAATTAGTAATATGCAAGGTGTATTGTTTTAGGGTAGGAATGCCTTGCTCTTCGCTTGAGCTTTTGAGGTTCCAATTGCACAACAACCTCAGAGAGACTGTTCCACCGTATAACGGTGAGAGGAATAAAAGACCCCTGGAACTGAGAAATTTACTGTATACTGGTGCTGCTGTTCAGCAAATCTGGTCGCTCTCGGCTGGAAAATGGGATCAGAGATCAACTGTGATAGCCAAAGTCTTAGTATGTCAGAATCAAATCTCTTCCTTGATCATATATTTCAGTACAAGCTGTATTATTATTTAATAACCTTGTCTATAGATGATCCAACTGTGTGGGTTATTACTACTGTTACAAATCTCAAGAACTCTACGATACAATATATATATATATATATATATATATATATATATATATATATATATATATATATATATATATAAACATCAAATAACATAATAAGTATTTGTGCTTTTCAATCCCTCATCGCTACTAATTCCAAATGTGCGACTATTTCTTAATCTATACTATATACCGGGTGTTTCGAAATTGGAGGCCCCCCTTCCACAGAACAAATGGAAAGTTATGAAGTTTTCTGCTATAGCCTATCTCCAGGTACATTATTTCAAGTTTCTATTAACCAATTTTTCATTTTACATTTCTTGTATTTTCAGACTGAGTGACAGAGTTAGATACAGCCAAGACTAACGACTCGGAGGAAATCAAATGGATTAACCGAATCCGGGCTATAACCTTCAGAGAGGCCAAGGATCCTGGCGCATCCTTCATTTCACGTTCCTGGATAGCTAAATAGATTAAAAGAGATTAATTCTTTGTTAAAAGAAACTGGAACAAAAATCCATATGACTGTCATCACGAAAAGAGTGAGAATCTTGGAAGGCCTGAAGTCCTTTCTTAGGAGTCAAAAGACATCATAGCTGAGGCAGTGGGTAGAACAAGAAAGTCTTTACGTAAATTGGTGATTGAACTACAAACAAAAAGGGGAAATAAGAGAAGTTATAGTGGTGTATATCGTGAGTTGAAAAAATCTGGTATCAAGCCATTTCATGTCATCAGCAAGCCCAACATCACTCAGCAACAGAGAGACCTTGCATGGTTTTATGGTTCATTCCTTAAAGATTGGGATGAAGCTGACTTTCTCCATGTTGCCGCATCAGATGAATTCTTCATTTACACAGTCAGGAAGCCAAATCATAAAAATGACATCATTTGGGCTGCAAAGTTGGATGATATCAGCGATGACGTGTGCTATCGCCAAGTTGTGAAATTTCCTGAATATTTGGGAATTTTTCCCTGTTTCACAGCCAAACAGTTAATGTGGATCATCAAAGAAAACGGACAGTCATGGAATGGCAAATACTTCACAGAAACTGTGCTGACTGGTGGAGTATTTCCTTTCCTCAAAGATCCTGAAAATGTCACATTTTTGCATGATAAGGCACCATGTTTCAAGGCTTTTCAGACACAGGAGCTGCTTCGAAACAGTGGTATCGATTTCTTCTCGTCAAGTGAATTTCCAGGTAGCTCCCCTGACCCTAATGTGTGTGAAAACATTGGTAGTATCTTAAAAGATCGTGTTGAAGCGCGCACAGTGAACTATAATGGTATACCAAGCCTCAATGACCTGCAAAGAGAGGTGACGGAAGTGCTCAGGGAAATGGAGTTTGAGTCTCAGCTTTTTTGCGATTTGCTGAAATCATACCCCTCAAGAATGCAGGCTGTGGTACAGGCAGATGGAGGCCACACAAAATATTAAATACTCAGAGAGAAACTTAAATAAATACCTGCTCTGAATTACTGTTGTTTTTGTCCATATCAATTTTAGTTTATGCTATAGAGGGGGCTCTAATTTCAGAAACACCCTGTGTGTGTATATATATATATATATATATATATATATATATATATATATATATATATATATATATATATATATATATATATATATGTATATACATACATATATACAGAAAAATAACATCAAATAACATAATAGGAAATTGTGTTTTTCAATCGTCCATCACTAATTATTCCAGATGCGCGACTATTTCTTAATCGGCCATCAATATTAGCGCTAATAATTAAACATTTAGATTTATAGCAAAGCAATAACCCAGGACCCATTGTAGGCATTATTAAAAGTATAACTTTTAATAATGCCTACAATGCAACGCGTGAGGTGCACTGACGACACTACCTCATTAAGGGGCCCAGAGTACTGTAAAGTGAATTCGTTATCATGGGTATTGCCTACGTGACTTGAAAGTTGAGAGTATAGAAGTCTTGTATAAACTACGGGTTAAAACTATTACAAAACGACTAAAGCTATCAACTGACATCCCTTCTTTGCAGCACTGTGGGTAATTCAAGTCTATCCCTTAACACGCCCAAAGGGCAAAGGTCAGAATCCTTCCTGCGGCAGATGTATTTTTCAAACGAAATTCCCTCTGGGTTTTTCTAATCTCCTCATAGTTTCACACAACTTGCAGAACTTGAATTCTCAAATACAAAATACCTTCCCTGGCCAACAAAGAGTCGGTTTGCCATTTAGTTTGTAGAGACTTCTCTATTCTTCTTATTTATTATTATTTATCTATTCTTCTTATTTATTATTATTTACTTATTACTATCATTTATTAAAAAAGATAGGGAAGACTACCCACAATATAAAAGCCGTTGAAACAGAAATTGTTTTTAATAACACTGCCTAAAAGAGGGACTCCTTCCAAATATATAATAATAATAATAATAATAATAATAATAATAATAATCATCATCATCATCATCAAGTATACACTAATGCACTTATATAAACTATAACACTACCACATTATCGATAGTATACCATATTCCTTAGAGATCAGTATCGGGAGAACAATACTAATAATAATAAGCTAAATATATACTAATGGTGCAATTGGATAAGCCATAATGCTAAAGTATGTTACATGGAAGATTCTCTAAGTGATACACAATTACCATCCAAGCACTTTGTACTCGGGATGGCAATGGAGCATGATTTATGAGGACACAAAGCCATAAGACACCGCTTCCTGTTTGTTCACAAAGTCGAATTTTCCTGCTTGTTCACAAAATCTAATTTTTCTGCCTGTTCCCAAAACTGACTTTTCCTGCCTATTCACATAATCGAATTTTCCTGCCTGTTCAAAAAATCGAATTTTCCTGCTTGTTCACAAAATCGATTTTTCCTGCCTGTTTACAAATCGATTTTTCCTGCCTGTTCACAAAATCGAATTTTCCTACATGTTCACGAAATCGAATTTTCCTGGCTATTTAAAAAATCGATTTTCCTGCTTTTCCACAAAATCGAATTTTCCTGCTTGTTCATGAAATCGAATTTTCCGGCCTGTTCACAAAATCGAATTTTGCTGCCTGTTCACAAAATCGAACCTTCCGCCTGTTCACAAAATTGAATTCTCCTGCTGTTCACAAAATCGAATTTTACTGCCTGTTCATATAATCGAATTTTCCTCATGTTAAAAAAATCGACTTTTCCTGCTTGTTCACAAAATCGACTTCTCCAGCTGTTCAAAAATCGATTTTCCTGTTTGTTCACAAAATCGAATTTTCCTACCTGTTCACAAAATCGAATTTTCCTACCTCTACCTATTCACAAAATCGAATTTTCCTGCCCATTCACAAAATCGAACTTTCCTGCCTGTTCACAAAATCGAATTTTCCTGCCTGTTCACAAAATCGGATTTTCCTGCCTGTTCACAAAATCGAATTTTCCTGCCTGTTCGCAAAATCGAATTTTCCTCCCCATTCACAAAATCGAACTTTCCTGCCTGTTCAAAAAATCGAATTTTCCTGCCCGTTCACAAAATCGAATTTTCTTGCCTGTTCACCAGATCGAATTTTCCTGCCTGTTCACCAGATCGAATTTTCCCGTCTATTAAAAAAATCGACTTTTACTGCTTGTTAACAAAATCGACTATTCCTGCCTGTTCAATAAATAGAATTTTCCTTCTTGTTCACAAAATCGAATTTTCCCGCCTGTTCACAAAATAGAATTTTCCTGTCTGTTCACAAAATTGAATTTTCCTGCCTGTTCACAAAATCGAATTTTCCTGCCTGTTCACATAATCAAATTTTCCTGCCTGTTCACAAAATAGAATCTTCCTGTCTGTTAATAAAAATAGAATTTTCCTACCCGTTCACAAAATTGAATTTTCCTGCCTGTTCACCAGATCAAATTTTCCTGCCTGTTCAATAGATCGCATTTTCCTGCCTGTTCACATAATCAAATTTTCCCGCCTGTTCAAAAAATCGACTTTTACTGCTTGTTCACAAAATCGAATTTTCCTGCCTGTTCAATAAATAAATTTTCCTGCTTGTTCACAAAATCGAATTTTCCTGCCTGTTCACAAAATCAGATTTTCTTGCCTATTCAAAAAATCGAATTTTCCTGCCTGTTCACAAAATCGAATTTTCCTGCTTGTTCTCAAAATCGAATTTTCCTGCCTGTTCACAAAATCGAATTTTCTGCCCATTCACAAAATCGAATTCTCCCGCCCATTCACAAAATCGAATTTTCCTACCCGTTCACAATATCGAATTTTCCTGCTCGGTCACAAAATCTAATTTTCCTGCCCATTCACTAAACTGGATTTTCCTGCCCGGTCACAAAATCTAATTTTCCTGCCCATTCACTAAGGTGGATTTTCCTGCCCGTTCACAAAATCGAACTTTCCTGCCTGTTCAAAAAATCGATTTTCGTGCTTGTTCACAAAATCGAATTTTCCCGCCTGTTCAAAAAATCGTCTTTTCTTGCTTGTTCACAAAATCGACTTCTACTGCCTGTTCAAAAAATCAATTTTCCTGCTTTTGCACAAAATCGAATTTTCCTGCTTGTTCACAAAATCGAATTTTCCTGCCTGTTCACAATATCGAATTTTCCTGCCTATTAAAAAATCGAATTTTCCTGCCCGCTCACAAAATCGAATTTTCCTGCCCGTTCACAAAATTGACTTTTCCTGCCCGTTCACATAATCGAATTTTCCTGCTTGTTCACAAAATCGAGTTTTCCTGCTTGTTCACAAAATCGAATTTTCCTGCCTGTTCACAAAATCGAATTTTCCTGCCTGTTCAAAAAATCGAATTTTCCTGCCCGTTCACAAAATCGAATTTTCTTGCCAGTTCACAAAATC
Source organism: Macrobrachium rosenbergii (assembly GCF_040412425.1). Classification (NCBI taxonomy): domain Eukaryota; kingdom Metazoa; phylum Arthropoda; class Malacostraca; order Decapoda; family Palaemonidae; genus Macrobrachium; species Macrobrachium rosenbergii. The sequence goes on along the minus strand of NC_089744.1, from coordinate 30,744,823 downwards.
GAATTTTGCTGCTAGTTCACAAAATCAAATTTTCTCATAGAACTCAAGTCATGATAATTCCTCAAATTCTAAAACTTTACAGGACTTGTAGCTGCTAATCTCTCAGCAAGGATCACTACGCCCAGATTCAGAGAGGGAGAAATCCAGCATTGTAAAGCACATCATAACAATGTTTGTTGCAGAGAGAGAGAGAGAGAGAGAGAGAGAGAGACCAGCCTTGTAAAGCAAATTATGACAATGTTGATTGCGGAAAGAGAGAGAGAGAGAGAGAGAGAGAGAGAGAGAGAGAGAGAGAGAGAGAGAGAGAGAGAGAGAGAGAGAGAGAGAGAAAATCCAGCCGTGTAAAGATCATAACAATATTTGTTGCAGAGAGAGAGAGAGAGAGAGAGAGAGAGAGAGAAAATCCAGCCCTGTAAGGTATAACAATTTTTGTTAAAGTAACGTGTTTGAAAACACAGTTTTAAGCCATTCCACTTTCATACTGATACCAGCTGTTAACCAACCTTTCACCACAACCGAAATGGCCCGAACAAAGCCTTCCCTATTACTTACATCCAGATTTTTTAATCTAAGGGAAGCATTCACTTATACAATACACCAATCCTGGTTCCCTTCCCGATCTTGTATTAGACCTTCTAGTTGTAAAATTTTCTTCCTTTGATGACAACTTTAAAAAATACACGCCACTGTGTTTGTTCTTAGCAGAAGAAACACGCATACATTATATGAAACAACATGAGCTCTTTGTGCACATATATATATATATATATATACAGTATATATATATATATATATATATATATATATATATATAAATATATATATATATATATATATATATATATATATAAATATATATATATATATATATATATATATATATATATATATATATATAAATATATATATATATATATATATATATATATATATATATATATATATATATATATATATATATATATGTTAAATTAAAAATACCAGCTGTAACACACACACATATATACACATATATATATATATATATATATATATATATATATATATATATATATATATATATATATATATGTATATATATATATATATATATATATATATATATATATATATATATACTGTATGTATATATATATATATATATATATATATATATATATATATATATATATATATATAAATCAGAAAGCTACAAACGTCCTTTAATATCCAATTCGCTCTACCTCGGAAATAATATATTTTCATATATGTTACCGAAGGGCAATTTTTTAGTCGATAATAAGGTCACCGTCCCGTGGGGTCGAACCAGCGGCGGACGAGGACTCAGGACTACAGGGACGCACTAACCCAGTCGGCCACAAGAGAGGTTATAAGTGAATATCGCCTCCCATCAACTCACCCGTCAAACTCAGGTGTTTTGCATTTGGAGACGATATCCACCCACCTCTGCCATGTTGACCGTGTAGTGCGTTTGTCGCACGTAGCTATATTATGACTATTTATCATATCACCGTGATTCATATACAATCAGAAAGCTACAAACGTCCTTTAATATCCAATTCGCTCACGGTGATGTGATAAATAGTCATATATATATATATATATATATATATATATATATATATATATATATATATATATATATATATATATATATATATATATATATATATAATCGGAACATCGTGACTTTGGCAGCTGAGAAGATGAAGGTGATAGCAGAAAAAGCTGCGAAAAACATCTGAACCTGTCTCTATAGGTTGGGTTGGAGAACAACAAGGGTGGTTATGCTAGGTGATCTGAATGCAAAGGCAAGTGACACAGAAACACGGTCAGCTGATGGATATGAAGTTCCTGGAATAAACAAGAAAGGAAACTCTTGTGGAAATGAGTTCTAAAAGGGCTGGATTGCAGAAAATGAATGATTTACAAACAAGAATATTCATAAATATTAGTGGGAAAGACAAAATGTTCAGGGGAATTTGGTATATGGGTTGTAGAAAGTCGATAGAAGAGTATATAGTGAAATGTAATAGTAAGAAAAGGAGAGGCTACAGATACATCTAATTATCTGATTGAAATAACTTTTAGCCGAAGAGTAAGAAGTCGATTATGGCAATAAACGTAAATTAAAAGAATAAAATACAATAAAAAGGAAGTAAGAAGGGCATGTAAGGAGAAGATGAATGAAAAATGGACTAGTGCTAGAAATGAAATGGAAGGGATTACATGAATATGCAAATATTCAAGAATGGGGTCAGTATCAGTAGGAAATGGTATGTGAACAGGAGGTTAGAAAGAGGAATATAAGCAGAAGAAAAAGGTGACAAAGAGGACGCAGCAGCATTGGAGGGAGAGAAATAAAACAAATGAAGATTCATTAATCAGTAAACAAATCTCACGATAAAAGACACATATGGAGGGGTGCTGTATGAAAAGAATGCAGTTTTTTTCAACAGAACCTTACTTCTGAAGATATTTCCAATGATGAGAGAGGGAGAGAGATCTAATGATACAAGAGCAAAATGGGTTAAAATAATTTTCAGTGTTTCTACAACTGATTACCCAGTACGTAGTAAAGTTGGCAATTACATAGACAACGAATGGAACGTCACAGTGGTAAATGTGAATGAGTGGCTGACAGGACATGAGACAAAGAATAATTTTTCCTTGGAATAAGGACAAAGGTAACAGAAGAGACTAACACACCACATTATTATTATTATTATTATTATTATTATTATTATTATTATTATTATTATTATTATGTGTACATATATTTACAGATAAATCTGTACAGAGAGCTCCCGGGAATCTGTTCAATTCCCCCTTTTCAAGGGGAACTGAACAGATTCCGAAAGCTCTAGTACAGATTTATCCCTAAATATATGTACACTTATTTAACTGTGGATTTGTTTCTCCATTATTATTATTATTATTATTATTATTATTATTATTATTATTATTATTATTATTCAGAAGATGAACCTATTCACATGGAACAAGCCCACAGGGGCCATTGGCTTGAAATCCAAGCTTCCAAATATTATGATGTACGAATCATATTGGCATGCTATTATTTTGTTTACCAGGAAGCCATATGGTTGAATTTTGACTGACAAAGACATGAAAGACTGCTAAGGGAAGCAACACTTGGTTCAGACTATTCAACTTGTATTTTAATACCTTATATTTTTATTTATTTCTTAATTTGTTCATTTATCTGTTATTCTAATAACTGATCTCCCCTTTCTCTATTTCCCATTACCTTCTGTTACTTCTTTCGAATGGACACCACATTCTTTGGAAGCTTGAAATTCAAGTCAATGGCCACTGTGGTGGGCTTGTTTCACATGAATAGGGTTCACCTTTCGAATAATAATAAAATAAAAGGATAATAGGTATGTGGGTCAAGTGTTTGTGAAATAGTTTTGGGAGAAATTAGAGAGTTCAGGGAAAAACCCTGAATGTGACATACGAGGACCTGGAAAACTCAGTAATAATTTGAAATTACGCTGGGGATCCTTAAAACTGGTGCAACACAGGTTTTCTGATATTTTTCACGTGATTCTGACAAATTTTATGTTCAGTCCCTTTCGAAATAATTGATTATATATAACATCCTAACCACCCTGACCTAATACTGTGCAGTGAATTAAACACGAATGTTCTATAACTCATGATGTAACACTGCGCATGAACAGCTGTGTAGTGATGTGACGTCACGTGGAGACAGAAAAACGACAACCAAAGAGAGCACCACAATGTAAACAGAGTAAGGATGATTTTACCTAATCTCCCTAAAGATTTTCACAATAAGTAAAAATTGTTGTCGTAAGAAATTCTAGCATAACAATATACAAATACCAAAAAATAATTATGATGCGAGATCACAGCGACAATGAGGAGGATGCTGAGGAAGCATGGTGTAGAAGGTGACAATGAAAGCAATTTGAGGTTTATAATTATGAAAACAGCATATGTCAGAATATGTAGGCGGGAGAGTGACCTGAATAAATTTCATAAATAAATAGTTAAATAAAAAAAAATATTAAAACATGATGAACTGTTGTAGGGTAGTAATGCCAAGTCTACAGCCACGGAAGGGTCCGTGGTTGCCTGCATTCGAACAGAAGTAGCCACACGCATGAGAGCACCGGCTACCCCTGTCGGCGGTCAAGGTTCACCAAGGTTCGCGGAATGCAAGCGCAAGGCAACGAAACATTTCGATTATCTAGCACTGGGAGTACGCCCCAAGGTCTAGGTACGTGCAGTACGTGAGTCTCCCATCACAAGACCGCTCGTCAGTCGTCGGGGAGGCAGGAAGTGTCGATTGTTCCCCTCTACGTCTCAGCAACCAACAATTTTGGGATCTTGAAAAACATGACCGCTGTATAAGAGAGAAAACAGAACTCAGAATTTTTGCCAAAGGCCAAGCGCTGTGACATATGAGGTCATTCAGTGCTGCAACAGAAATTAAGAGTAAGAAGGTTTAAAACGTGTAACAGGATGAAAACCTCGCAGTTGCACTATGAAACAATTTTTAGGCGAGGGCGAAAAGTAAGACAAGAAAGAGCCTATGAACGAAGGTACAGTCAAAGGAATGAAAGGGGTTGCAGCTAGGGACCTAAAGGAAGGGAGGCTGCAAAGAACCTTAAGTAATGCCGACAGTGCATCGCATGAGGCACACTAATGGCACTTCTCCCCTGCGAGGATGACCACCCTATGGATCGGAATGCAGTTCAGTAAATGAGGACAAGATGTACACTGACTTCGGATTCTATGAGAGCATCACCTGACTAGTACGCGATTTGGGACTTCAACAAATAAAACACATCTCTTCACTATTATATTGTTAAACAGACAAGTTCTCTCTAATGAATCCACTATATATATATAACTTACACCGTGTGTGTATAACTGATAAATTATATATATATATATATATATATATATATATATATATATATATATATATATATATATATATATATATATATATATATATATATATATAATGGATATATATATAAGCATCAACTAGATATATGTAAAAGAGCTACATGTGTGTGTGTGTCACTGATTATTACTAATGAATCCACTATAACAATAGCAGTAAATTGGACAAAACAAGGTGTGTTTATAAAGATAAATTAAATATGAAGGGAAAAATATATATATATTGTCAGACCTGCGTTGATGTATATTATATATATATATATATATATATATAAATATATATATAAATGATAATGCTGATTGGATGGAGGAGACAAGAGGGAAGCATCAACTTAGAGCAGGCAAAAGTAAAAATATCTACATCCTTTAAGTACCTTGGTTTGGTCACTGATTGTGGAGGGATGGAGGAGGAAGTGAATCATAAATACAATCAGCTTGGTGCAATTGGAGGAAAACATCAGGTGTGTTATGAATGACAAAAAGATTTAATGTAAAGATGAAGGAAAAATGTACAAGAGCATTGTCAGACCTGCGTTGATGTATAGTTGTGAAACATGGCCTAATGAAGAAAGCACAAGAGAGAAAGATGGAAGTGGCAGAAAAGAGAATGCTGCGTTGGATGTACGGAGGACAAGAAGAGACAGGATAAGGAATGACTTCATAAGAGGGACGGTAAAAGTTACAGAAATATCAAAGAAACTGCAACAGAGACGATTACAATGGTTTGGACATGTTATGAGAAGAGAGGAGGATTCTGTATGTAAAAGAACCATGAATATGGAAGTGCCTGAACAAGGAGGAGAGGTAGACCAAGAATGAGATGGAGAGACACAATTAACAGGGACATGCAGGAGAAGAACGTTAGTGAGGTAATGCTGCATGATCGCAGAAGATGGAGAAGACTTATAACAAACAGCGACCCCATATAAAGATGGGAAAAGCTGAAGATAAATAGAAGATATATATATATATATATATATATATATATATATATATATATATATATATATATATATATATATAAATATATATATATCTCTGGTACAGTTGAACCTAACATACAAATCCTACTTCAATTCTGCGAGGAACACGATCACCTGAAAATGCACAGGTGAACACTGATCACTGACCAAGGAGTTCTGTCAAACACTGCAATCATACCACCTTAATGTGGCAGCCAAATGAGTTCTTAAATGTAGCTGTGTTTAGCCCACTGCGGAGAAATTAATGACTGGGAAGGTGACTGCACGTGAATCATTTATAAAAGTTTGCTTCAAAGCCAACGACACATTATATTTTTTTCCTGAAGCTACGTTTTGCCCGCGTGATCTTACTTGTACATCTAAGACTCCTCGTGGAAGACTAATCGTTTCTTACTTTTCGAAAGGAACAGAATGGAATATATAAAATTCAGGCCGAAGACCAAGCGCTACCACCTATGAGGTCATTCAACGCTCAAAGGAAAACTCAAATTAAAGAAGGCTTACTAGGCGTAACAGGATGAAAACCTTGTATTTGCACTAAGAGTCAGCTGTTAGGAGAGGATTCAGGAAAGTCAGATAAAATAAAGAGAATATGAACGGAGGTACAGTAAAAGGAATGAAAGGGGTCGCAGCCAGGGACCGAAGGGACGCTGCAAAGAACCTTAAGTAATGCCTACAGTGCACCAAGTGAGGTGCCCTGACGAAATTAACCACTACGGGAGGGGGGGGGTTTACTTTCATAGTAAATACTGAAATACGGATTGGTCGAGCAAGGTCAAAGCGGTGGAGAATCATCGCAAGAATACCGGAAGAAAATACGTTAAGTATACCTTAGTTTAACCAGACCACTGAGCTGATTAACAGCTCTCCTAGGGCTGGCCCGAAGGATTAGACTTATTTTACGTGGCTAAGAACCAACTGGTTACCTAGCAACGGCACCTACAGCTTATTGTGGAATCCAAACCACATTATAGCGAGAAATGAATTTCTATCACCAGAAATAAATTCCTCTAATTCTTCATTGGCCGGCCGGAGACTCGAACTCGGGCTTAGCAGAGTGCTAGCCGAGAACTCTACTGACTCGTCCAACGAGGAACTGGAATACCGGAAGAATCAGGAAACTGAATATTGAGACAACTGCTGGTTGACTCTTCCCGATGTCATTTTTTGAGAAGTAATTTGAATAAAATTGAACTCTGTAGAAATGGTCTGATAAGCGTTTCCATACTTGACCTTTGTATTCTAATTTGCAATGACTCTTGTTTGGTCAGTGATTTTACAAGACATGATTATTAATTTTCATTCCCTCGTTCAAATGTAGTCTGAAAACTGTTTTCTTTGCGAAATGTGGCGTTGACCTGTCAACCAATTTACTTCTTTCATTCCGTTGTAGTATTTTCCTTGTGTTTTCAATTCCTTAATTCAATACTGCCAGTCCCTGCACAGCACTTTCATCATTTTCTAAGCTGTTGTTACGTAATATTCATCTTTGCTCTTGACGCTGATCACCATTTATTAGTTTAAGTTTGGCCTACAGTAGAGCAGTGTCTTGTCGCCGATATTCGTGAAAAAAAATTCCTACCGAAAAGGAAAAGAAGTGAAATACAGAATTCGAATTTCTCCCCTTAACTGCTGAATACGAACGTCATAAAAAGAAGAAAAAATCTACGTGTAAAAGAAACGTAGAATTTAATAAGTGAAGTAAACACTAACTATATTTAACTATATTCAATTAATGTTCTGGCTTCCTCGAATCAGCCAAGATATTTTGAAGGCGGAATACTCTTGCAAGTTGTTGCTGCGCAACTGTTGGAACCTCAAAAGTTCAAGCGAAAATGCACTGCATTACAACTCTTCAACAGTTCTCCTGGAATTTTACTATTTTGTTTAGATTTTTATCTACTTATTTTTCAGTATATCTTTTTAACTTTTTAATAAGTGATCTCTTCTTTCTGTATTTCCTATTATCTTCCGTAACCTCTTTCAAATGAACACCACCTTCTTTGGAAGCTTGAATTTCAAGTCAATGGCTTGTTCCACATGAACAGGGATTGACCGTCTCCACAATAATAATAATAATAATAATAATAATAATAATAATAATAATAATAATAATAATAATAATAATAATAATAATAATAATAATGAAAGCAATCGTTTTTATTTAGACCTACTTTATTATCGGGAAAACTGATTTTTAGTGAAATGAACTGAGTCAAGGAACGTAGATCCCCCTGACTGACTTGAATCTGGGGAAAAAGATACCTTTGGTATAGTAATTATGTAAAATTCTCTCTAAAGCCACTTTCCACCCCAGACACTCAAGGGTTCTTTGACCATAATAATTCTTTTTCTCAGTTGTATAACCTGCAGGTTACATCACAATATAATAACACACACACATACATAATATATATATATATATATATATATATATATATATATATATATATATATATATATATATATATATATATATATATATATATATATCATCAACACACCTGAGATATATATATATATATATATATATATATATATATATATATATATATATATATATATATATATATATATATATATATATATATATATACACAATAAACACACATATACATATACACATATTATGCATACATATACAGACAATAAAAGTTTAAGTGTGATAAGCTGTCCTACACTAAGGATTCGAACCTACGCCTTTTGAGCAGTGACGTTAACCAACCGGCCATCAAGAGAGAGAGATGTCAGTTGATATCATGCAGTGGAAAATATTAATACTCATATCAATCATCCTTCCTTTCACCGCTACCTTCCCCAACCTATTTATGCCCCCACTTTGTAACAAAAACCTGTGCTCAGGTCATGCGTCGTCTCCGTAGGTTGATAGAATCCAAAGGCCCACACCAGCCAACCAACAATAAAATGACACAAATACTAGCAAGAATGAGAGTATGCTTCCCCCAATGGACACGGGAAACTTCATAAACAACTGTAATAATAATAATAATAATAATAATAATAATAATAATAATAATAATAATAATAATAATTATTATTATTATTATTATAATAATAATAATAATTATTATTATTATTATTATTATTATTAGAGCTGAAGAGCGTCCAATGACATACCTTATTTTCATCCCAGTACTTGGCATCGTTTGCCATCTTATGTGGCTTCCTGCCTTCGACGACATTTGCCAAAGTCGTAAGATCATGCAGAGAGAGAGAGAGAGAGAGAGAGAGAGAGAGAGAGAGAGAGAGAGAGAGAGAGAGAGAGAGAGAGAGAGAGAGAGAGAGTCACAAAAACCATGGCAGAGTTGTGTAGTTTTGAACTGCCGAAGGCCAATGTTTCTTGTATATGTGTGTGTGACTGATATGACTTTCAACCACCGTGTTAAGAGCAAACACACACAGAAAGAGAGAGAGAGAGAGAGAGAGAGAGAGAGAGAGAGAGAGAGAGAGAGAGAGAGAGAGAGAGAGAGAGAGAGAGAGAGAAAATATCAGTTAAATGAATACCACAGAGAATATATGAAAAATTATTACTATATAAAGGCATGAAAAGAGATAAATATTGTAAAACGAAAAGCAAGTCATGGCACCATGGCACGCCCCTTATCGTGCTCTCTCTCGGCAAGCTCTGATTTCCCTGACTACAAAGGGTTCTACACATGAAGAATTACCACATAAAACCTTACCAGTGTTTTCCAACACCTTAAATTGAATTGAATATAGAATTTAGGCAAAACGCCAAGCACTGAGACCTATAAGGTCATTCAAAGGTGAAACGAAAATTCACAAAAAAAAAAAAAAAAAAGGTTTGAAAGGTTTTAACAGGAGGAAACCTGGCAGTTGCACAATGAATCAAATGTTAGGAGAGGGTGGGAAGTAAGATGGAAGAAAGAGGATATGAAAGGAGGTACAGTAAAAGGAACGAAAGGAGACAGCAGTAAACCCCTACGGGTTCCATTACCTTGAGATTAGACACTGATCAATCTTCTCCCGATAAAGCGAAGGACAGAAGTAAGCTAATGAGAAACCATACAGCGGTATCCATTTTACTCATTCATTTATATTGTTATCTATTTGTTTATCAATTTATCTTTTTCTTTTCCTTTACTAGTAATATAACTAATCTCTTCAATCTCTACTTCCTGTCATTTTCTGTAACTTTATTCCAATGAACACCATATTCTTTGGAAGCTTGAATTCCAAGACAATGGCTCCTGTAGGCTTGTTCCACATGGAGGGTTTATCATCTGAATAATAATAATAATAATAATAATAATAATAATAATAATAATAATAATAATAATGATAATAATAATATTCTGCCTTACAAAAGACGCGTCTTTCATTTCTTCCCAAAATTATTCGAAGTCTCCATAGCTTACTCTAATATTCATCTATTCATTATTTATTTATTTATTATTTATTGCTACCTTCGTTTCCCTAATCATTAAACATTGTTAGTTAAGATAAAAAATAAGATAACCTTTATAAAAACCTAAATGGTCGTCTAGTCTGGTCGTATCCGTATTTTAGTCATTATTCGCACATGCTGAATTTCACAGTACAATTTTCACTAAATTTTTCGTTCTCTTCAACTAAGCAGTTTCTCAATCAATAATCTTTTAAAGTTCTCAAGTTTCTCCGCTCACTGACTTGGACTGGTTAGCCTAAATGCCAAGCCTTCTTTAAGTCTTGTTTTGACCCTGTTCACGAACATCATCTTTTATCTTCATTTAGTTCTTATGGGGGGGGGGTTCCTCTGGGTACCAATGGTGTTACTGGGAGAGTTCCTCAGGGTACCAATGGTGTTACTGGGAGAGTTCCTCTGGGTACCAATGGTGTTACTGGGAGAGTTTGTCTGAGTACCAATGGTGTTACTGGGAGAGTTCCTCTGGATGACTGTTACTGGGAGAGTTCCTCTGGATGACAAGTGTTACTGGGAGAGTTCCTCTGGGTGCCAATTGTGTTACTGGAGAGTTCCTCTGGATGACAAGTGTTACTGGGAGAGTTCCTCTGGATACCAATGGTGTTACTGGGAGAGTTCCTCTGGGTACCAATGGTGTTACTGGGAGAGTTTGTCTGAGTACCAATGGTGTTACTGGGAGAGTTCCTCTGGATGACTGTTACTGGGAAAGTTCCTCTGGATGACAAGTGTTACTGGGAGAGTTCCTCTGGGTGCCAATGGTGTTACTGGAGAGTTCCTCTGGATGACAAGTGTTACTGGGAGAGTTCCTCTGGATACCAATGGTGTTACTGGGAAAGTTCCAAAGGGTAACAATAGAGTTACTGGGCGAGCTCCTCAGGGAACCAATGGTGTTACTGGGAGAGTTCCACAGGGTGCCAATGGTGTTACTGGGAGAGTTTGTCTGGGTACCAATGGTGTTACTGGGAGAGTTCCTCTGGATGACAAGTGTTACTGGGAGAGTTCCTCTGGATGACAAGTGTTACTGGGAGAGTTCCTCTGGGTACCAATGGTGTTACTGGGAGAGTTCCTCTGGGTGCCAATGGTGTTACTGGGAGAGTTTGTCTGGGTACCAATGGTGTTACTGGGAGAGTTCCTCTGGGTACCAATGGTGTTACTGGGAGAGTTCCTCTGGGTACCAATGGTGTTACTGGGAGAGTTCCTCTGGGTGCCAATGGTGTTACTGGGAGAGTTCCTCTGGATACCAATGGTGTTACTGGGAGAGTTCCTCTGGATGACAAGTGTTACTGGGAGAGTTCCTCTGGGTACCAATGGTGTTACTGGGAGAGTTCCTCTGGATGACAAGTGTTACTGGGAGAGTTCCTCTGGGTACCAATGGTGTTACTGGGAGAGTTCCTCTGGATGCCAATGGTGTTACTGGGAGAGTTCCTCTGGATACCAAAGGTGTTACTGGGAGAGTTCCTCTGGATACCAATGGTGTTACTGGGAGAGTTCCTCTGGATACCAATGGTGTTACTGGGAAAGTTCCAAAGGGTAACAATAGAGTTACTGGGTGAGCTCCTCAGGGAACCAATGGTGTTACTGGGAGAGTTCCTCTGGATGACAAGTGTTACTGGGAGAGTTCCTCTGGGTACCAATGGTGTTACTGGGAGAGTTCCTCTGGGTACCAATGGTGTTACTGGGAGAGTTCCTCTGGGTGCCAAGTGTTACTGGGAGAGTTCCTCTGGCTACCAATGGTGTTACTAGGAGAGTTCTTCTGGATGACAAGTGTTACTGGGAGAGTTCCTCTGGGTACCAATGGTGTTACTGGGAGAGTTCCTCTGGATGACAAGTGTTACTGGGAGAGTTCCTCTGGGTACCAATGGTGTTACTGGGAGAGTTCCTCTGGATACCAATGGTGTTACTGGGAGAGTTCCCTGGGTACCAATGGTGTTACTGGGAGAGTTCCTCTGGATGACAAGTGTTACTGGGAGAGTTACTCAGGGTGCCAATGGTGTTAGTGGGGAGAGTTCCTCTGGGTACCAATGGAGCTACTGGGAGAGTTCCTCTGGGTGCCAATGGTGTTACTGGGAGAGTTCCTCTGGATACCAATGGTGTTACTGGGAGAGTTCCTCTGGATACCAATGGTGTTACTGGGAGAGTTCCTCTGGGTACCAATGGTGTTACTGGGAGAGTTCCTCTGGGTACCAATGGTGTTACTGGGAGAGTTCCTCTGGGTGCCAATGGTGTTACTGGGAGAGTTCCTCTGGGTACCAATGGTGTTACTGGGAAAGTTCCTCTGGATGACAAGTGTTACTGGGAAAGTTCCTCTGGATGACAAGTGTTACTGGGAGAGTTCCTCTGGGTACCAATGGTGTTACTGGGAATGTTCCTCTGGATGACAAGTGTTACTGGGAGAGTTCCTCTGGGTACCAATGGTGTTACTGGGAGAGTTCCTCTGGATACCAATGGTGTTACTGGGAGAGTTCTTCTGGGTACCAATGGTGTTACTGGGAGAGTTCCTCTGGGTACCAATGGTGTTACTGGGAGAGTTCCTCTGGGTGCCAATGGTGTTACTGGGAGAGTTCCTCAGGGTGCCAATGGTGTTAGTGGGGAGAGTTCCTCTGGGTACCAATGGTGATACTGGGAGAGTTCCTCTGGGTGCCAATGGTGTTACTGGGAGAGTTCCTCTGGGTACCAATGGTGTTACTGGGAGAGTTCCTCAGGGTACCAATGGTGTTACTGGAAGAGTTCCTAAGGGTACCAATGGTGTTACTGGGAGAGTTCCTCTGGGTACCAATGGTGTTACTGGGAGAGTTCCTCTGGGTGCCAATGGTGTTACTGGGAGAGTTCGTCTGGGTGCCAATGGTGTTACTGGGAGAGTTCGTCTGGGTGCCAATGGTATTACCGGAGAATTCCTCTGGATACCAATGGTGTTACTGGGAGAGTTCCTAAGGGTACCAATGGTGTTACTGGGAGAGTTCCTCAGGGTACCAGTGGTGTTACTGGGAGAGTTCCTCAGGGTACCAAAGGTGTTACTGGGAGAGTTCCTCAGGGTACCAATGGTGTTACTGGGAGAGTTCCTCAGGGTACCAATGATGTTACTGGGAGAGTTCCTCTGGGTGCCAGTGGTGTTATCGAGTGGTCCTCTGTTTGTTCATATCAACCTAAGCTAACAGTCAGCATTTGCCATATTATCATCCACATTATTATACTATCAGTAGAACACTGAAAATCCCCACATATGAATCCAAGAAAGCGCAATGACAATCGATAACTTTCCATACTTAGTTTAATTACTTGAGTGAAAAACATGGTTCAATAAATTCGTCTTTTTGGTGTCTGTGAACAACACGAGAAGCGAGCGTAAATAAGATAACAGCATGAAAATTCTCTTAGATTTTGAAAATGGCTACAAGGGTCTCCCATACAGCTTTTTACAATATACAAAAACGGCACGTAGTTAATATCTTGATATCTGAAAGCATAGCAACTTTTCCTGATGCATTTCGACACATTTTTAGTTATGTCACAATTCCAACTTTAATTACTTTGCTTGTGTGTGTGTGTTGTGTGTGTGTGTGTGTGTGTGTGTGTGAGAGAGAGAGAGAGAGAGAGAGAGAGAGAGAGAGAGAGAGAGAGAGAGAGAGAGAGAGAGAGAGACTAATCCTCCTAGGGTCTCTACTTCCTAAGCTTCGTATTCTAATGTGGCCTCTCTCGTACAACTCCGGCGTTTTCACCCATCAATTGGTTCTCTCTCTTTTGGATGAGAACGCCCCTTCTTCTTTCTTGGGAACAAGAGGGATACCTGTCCTCATGGCATCATCACTCAACTTAAAACAACATGGCTCGCTGGCCCTTTTTCATCTTACTTCCGGCTACGACCAAAATAAAAAAAAGAAAAGAAAGCAAGCCTTTCATCTTCGTTGCCTCCATTTATAGAAGACGCCACTCATTCAAGGATAACTCTCTCTTTCTCTCTCTCATATCCAGATTTCTGTTCTTTAAATGAGTGATACTTCTCCTCCTTGACAAGAATGCAAGAGGGTTAGCCGTGAGACTTTCGTAAGACATAACAAACATCGAGCACAAGATTCCAACCCATACAATACACTGGTGCCCCGATTTCAAGAGTGAAAGAAACGATACGAGTAAAATCCCAAGATAATAATATCTGCCCTTCTCCCGTATCAAGTCAAACCACATATATATACCGACCCAACCACAGATCCGAGACCTCGGCAACACTGGGTTGGCGACCATACTCAAACAAAGGCTTCGTTTTCTCCTGATCTGAAATAACCAACACGGAAATACCCTACGCAGCCTTACGAGGCGTTAAAAGTTAACGGGAGACATCGACAAGCATTTCATTTTTAGTCAATGATCAGAAAATTACATTTAACAACTGATACTATATGTAGTTTATGCAATATTAAAAAAATCAACCCACGCATTTCAAATCCCAAAAATGATTCAATTAGCGGGGGAAAAGTATCAGAATTGCGAAAGCCTGTGACACAACGATACAAAACTCTGTGTGCGTGTTGTCAGGGATACTGCAATCAATGGGCTCTTCTTGACCACGGGATTCATGGCAAACTTTTCTTTCTTGATCAGCCTTCATTCAGAAACGCCATCAAAAACGACCTCCTCGTGTTGAAGAAATTCAGTACAAAAATATATTCTGCATTATTTCCTTCACTTGACCTACATGTACTAAGCGTGTCAACATCTGGTGATCAAAAATGAAGAAGAAAAAAATATAATGATACATTCAAATCTTAAACTGATGGGTGAAGGGCTGCAGTATTGGGGGGAAGGGGGTTGGGGGCGGGGGGATAGCAGGTTAATTTAGCGAGGGAGGGCTGACAGAGATGCAGGTAAAAATAATATGCAGGGGAAGCAGGCAGGCACACGAAAGCTGCTCTTCTCACTTGCCCGGTGTAACTGCCGCAAGTCCCTTCCTGACTCACCGTGATCAATTGACACATCGGAAGCCACGGAAAACCCCAGAGAGAGAGAGAGAGAGAGAGAGAGAGAGAGAGAGAGAGAGAGAGAGAGAGTCAGTCTCGCTGACTATGACCCCTAGAAGAGATAACGTTCTAAGTGGCACTAACAGCCTACAGGGCCCCCACCCCTAGTAACTCCTTGAATCTCGATGTGATTGAGCACCTACCAGTATTCATTGTTGAAATCGACGATGTGATGATGATGGTGATGATGAAGGTGATGGCAGCTGCATAGCTGCTGCTGATGTTGTTGTTGTAGGCGCTGCTGTTGATACTGTTGTTGCTGGTGTTGTATGGCCAGAGGGGGCGGAGGGACCAGATGAGTGTGAGGGAGGCACCCATAACGCAACTGGGTGAAGGGTTGAGGGGAGGGAGGGGTGGGGGTAGAGGGGGTGGGCGTGGTGGTGGAAGTTGACCATAACAAGGAGGAGGAGGAGCCGGGTGGCCGGGGAGGGCAGGGGCGGTGGCACTTGGGGGTGGGGGGACATCTGGGGATTAGTGGGCGGGGGCTGGTGGTGGAGGTGGACGAGTCCATTCGGTTGTTGCTGCTGTTGCTGTGGTGGAGGCGTTGGAGGAGGGGGAGGTCCCGGAGAAGAAGGAGGGCGGTGGGGGGGAAGGCCGCTACCACAGCACGGCTGTGAATGAGCCATGTTTTGACACCGGGGAGGGTGAGGATGAGGAGGAGGACGTTGCTGCTGAGGGTGAGGAGGAGGATGACACAGACGGAGCTGCGACAGCAAGAGGCCGCCGTGGATGTTACTGTAATGAGGGGGCGGCTGGCCCCCTCCCGCCGGAGGACCACCACACCTCGTCTGTTTTTGACAGGGTGCTGCTGTTGCAGGGCGCCATGAGGTGGAGGGGCGGGGAGGGGTTCTTCAGGAGCTGGGAGTCGCGGGGGCCGATTTCCCTCCATGAGGCCCTTCGGTGCATTCGCGAAAGCCGCGTGGCGGGGGGGCGGGGGGACGTCGCTTCGTGCACGTGATGGATGGGAAGGTAAGTTGGGAGGGGGAGGTTGCCGATGGGGGAGGGAATTGTAGTGTGGGGGAATCTTGGGCGCGGGCTGTGAATGAGGCAGCGACCCAAAGCGAGGGCCAGGAAAAGGTGGGTGGTTGCATCCCTGTGGGTGTGGAGCCAAGGGCCGCGGCTGGGTTCGATGTGGGCTCTGGTGTGGGCTGTTTCCAGGACTACCCCGGGGGCTCTGTTGGACCACAGGTGGATGGGCGTGACGTGGGATCGGTGGCGCAGGCGGAATTCCATGCTGGTTCTGTGGCGGGCGTGGCACGCAATAGGCATAGCAGGAAGGGCACGGCTGCACGGCCCCAGGGACGTGCATGACGAACTCTGTAACAACACCACGCAGACTCTACTGTACACTAATGGAAAACACAACAGCTATTCGTTGCAAGGCGCCGCCAACTGCCTAAACATCGTGGCTAGATTCCTGCTGGGTCGTCTTTTCCATCTGCAGGAAAACCTTTCGCTCTCTCTCCCTCCTTGTTACACTTCGGCCTAAGAATTCTCTCTTTGGTATGTACTAACGGCGTGAGCAATAATTTCCAAATGACGACAGGTGGGGAGGGGGTTGGTGGTGGGGACGAGGGGCCTTTGAGAGAGATCTACTTCCTCCGTGGGTGGATTAGGTAAAGGGCTAGCGTCGTTCCTAACTACTGACTACAGTATAGGTGTTACAGCAATTCCTATGTCACCATGTTATGGATCACTACTAGCGTCACAAGCTTATTACCAAATGAGCACTAGACATTGTTCAGCATTTTCCAAGCCAAGGAATCTAGCGCTTATTTTCTGAAGGCAAAACAAGTCAACATTACCTCATAATTTCTAAGGAACCGGTACTGTACGATCGAAATCCTGAGAGTCGCATGTTTCCATTTAATTCCGTAATTAAAGAGGACACCTTTATCTCTCACGCATCCACTGACTTGTTATTTCAAATTCTTTGAAATATTATGTCATTATTATACAAAAAGTCAATGCACAAAAGACACTTGCTTTATATAGCTTAGGCCTACTGCGAACCTCAGATGACAATTTGACACAAATGTACAACCTGGTCGGGTTTGGCTGCTTATTGAAGACGAACAAACATTCGAAATTCCCGAACCAAACACCAATGTAGGGAAACTGCTATCGTAGTTTTTTTCTTTTCGCACTCAATGACTTCAGGAACTGCAATATTCAGCTCTTCCGGGGACTCTATCTACAGTGACGAAACATCTAGCAAAACAAACGCAGACATTATCCAATGGTCTACTTCCCCTACAACTGCTTTGCTCTGCCCCTTTTACCTTGCGCTCTCTCATGTAAACAATGAGATACAGTACTGCTTAACCACGTGATTTGCACAATTCGCCAACACATCTGCGACATCTGATGTCAGCATCAACATCTCATTTCCAAAGAAATCCGAAAAACCTCCTAAACACCCGTTCGACCACATGAGATTTGGACAACTAACAGAAGCTACGTAGGAAGAGGGAGCGACAGCGTCAAACAGTCTGGCACACACAGCGTTGACTAGGCTACCGGGAGAGAAAGAGCTGTGCTGGCGGGGTAGTGCGTGGTTGAGAGAGAGAGAGAGAGAGAGAGAGAGAGAGAGAGAGAGAGAGGATGTCGGAGGGAGGGGAGAGAGCGATGTATTTCGCAAACACCGGTCTCGCCTTTCCACCTGCAAAGGCCCTTTGTAGTGACTGATCTCTTCCGGCTGACTATAAGCCCGACAGAATGCACTGACACAACCTTACTTAATGACAGCAGGGCATCATATGCCGATGCCATCATATCCTACACATGGGAAAACTACTGGTCAATTCTCCCCTCAAATGGAGACCGCCTCGGGCGGGCGAGCCACTCATTCAAGAGCACAGACATACGGACGCACCCACAACATTCTCCCTCGGCCTCTCTCCCCCACCCTCTAACCTCTCATACAAACACACAAGCAGCAGACGAACTCACGCACAAACATACAGCGAGGCGGGGCCAGGCAAGCGTATTGATTGCTGCTGAACGCTGCTAGCACAAGCCGGTGGCGGAACACAGCTGATTCTCCTTTGCTGCTGCTCTCGCTGTTTCCACTGCTGTTGAACGACGCTGGCTGTGCCACGCCCGACAACCACGCAGCGTTAAAAGCCCAACTCTTTCAGAAGCCTCACAAACACGATGATAAAAACACCACAGCACAGAATATGCTCCTATAAATGAACTCTCAACATCAGGAAAAACACGGAGGAGCGGTCTCTGGAAGGAAAGGGGGAAAAAAAAAAGCTTCTTTTGTGCCCTAGAGAACGCTACACAACAGTCCCATTACGAAAGCGCTCTATCATCCTCCCCTGGGCATGGCAACATGCCAATAAGAAATCAAACCTTCCCTACAAAAGCCACCTATGGCGGACTGTTGCCAAGCAAAGACTCACATGCTACTTGCTAATTCATAACATTCTGATCCGCTGTTATACAACAACTAATAAAACAAGTAAAATCTCAGGTGAATAACATAACACACGGACTCAAAACGATAGGATTTAAGGTACAAATCTAATATCTACGATAGTGACCTTAATATCTGTATTCCTCCAAAGGAAGACTGTAATAACGATATGTCTGCAGTCCTCAAATAATAAAGGATAAATATCAATACATACAATGAAACAATGAATACCACTTTATTTCGAAGGAGTAACGGAACGAAATGAACATTGTGCAAGGACTCCAAGCAGGAACATCTGTGACTTCCCTTCTTCCTTATTGAAATTCCTTACTGATCTTTCTGATCAAGTGACGTCACTGATCAAGCCACACGGGGGAAGCATACCGAGACTCGTCCGAGACCTCGAGTCTACTCCGTGGGAGTCTCAAAAGAGGGAAGAAGACCGGGAAGAAAGAAGCCCCTCTTCTCTTCTCTTCTCTTCCTCTTCCCAATAAGAGCTAGACCGACCGACCGACCGTGAGTGAGCACTGTGGCCATAACAGCAGCGCCATCTATTGGCCTCCGGTGTAACCACTTCACAGGACATTACTCGACGGGATTCAACTCCTTGCTTCCGTTGTGCACATACGATGCATTGCGCGTTTTTATCTACTACTTTCTCATCATTTAGCATATGCTTATTCACGTTTATCTGAGAATAATATAATTTATCATGCACATTCTTGTCATCAGAAAAATCCTTGTCTTTCTATGACAGATCTGGTCTTTTGTATAAAAATGTGTTATTTTCTATTTAATAGGTTTGCACATTCTTGTCACCAAAAAAATCCTTTACTTTTATATAAAAATCTGTATATCTTTCTTTTCTATTTAACAGGTATTAACCAGATTCTTCTATAACCTAGTAAAACCTACTACTGTATACCATCATTATTACGCAAATGACAACTACAACACTTAGTCCACACCGAGGTATGTGGCTGGAAAAAACGAAACACCCACGACCTTTGACCTTTAAGTTCATGAAGTGTTCGTTCGCAAGCATATTTAGCTGGGCATGTACGTCCAAATGTGATATACGTAGCCGGCTTGAACTCAATGATAATATGTGACCAAGATTAAAACAATTCTGATTAGGGGTAACATGGAATTTCGTGGTTATATATGCACAGCATATATATATATATATATATATATATATATACGTAGCCGGTTTAAACTTTATGATTATATATGTGATCAAGATTAAAACAATTATGACTAAGGGTAACATTGAATGTTGTGATTATACTTTATATATATATATATATATATATATATATATATATATATATATATATATATATATATATATATATATATAAGTATATATACATACATACGTATAAATAATATACGCAGTCGGTTTAAAATTTATGATTATATGTGATCAAGATGAAAATAATTATGATTAGGGGTAACATGGAATTTCGTGATTATATATACAGTGTATATATATGTATATACTGTACATCTACATACACATGTATATGCTAATATATAATATATATGTAACATTTATTATACATACACACACATATTATATAATTTATTATATATATATGTGTGTGTGTATACACACATACATACTACGATGATGAATACAGAAATGTTGTAAATTAAAAAATATATTTTTATCATTGGATTTTATCCAGTGACACTCTTTCTTCTTAAACAAAAATATTGTGTCTTTGCAGCCTTGAAAATACAATTAATTATTGCGAAACGGCGTTGGCCATAATACTGTAAACGATGTTAACTGTTCGTGTATATTTCCATCTGCCCTTGATGTCCGTGTGTGTGTGTGTGTGTGTGTGTGTGTGTGTGTGTGTGTGTGTGTGTGTGTGTGTATATATATATATATATATATATATATATATATATATATATATATATATATATATATATATATATATATATATATATATATATATATATATAAGTTATGATATGGCTGTATTTTTAAGTGTAAAGTACCTGGTAGTGTTGTGCACAGGCTACTTCACACCATACAACTTGATTGTACCTGGCGGAGGTCTAATCTTGAGTAGTGGTTACCACAAATCTTATTTTACTGATACAGTCATAAGCCATGCCAACACGTGCTCCCAGAAACAAAGTGGGATAAACATATGCTTTTCTGGTCGGAGTTATATTGTGACTAAGATAAACGGCTTTCCCAAAGCGTTTCTTTGTGTGCCAGTCGTAGTTTAAGTCAGTAGTCCTTAAGAATTGGCTATACATCTCCAATTACAACGCAAAAGATCTCCTAACGCCTAACCAACCATCTAAACTATGATCACAGGCTAATCAAATCTACTAAAGGATTTTCAAAATAGGTTAAGTCATGAAGGCTTTTAGGCTGGTCCAGAAAGAGCTAGCACCTATTGCTGTTTCTGCTTACTTGAATATCTTATTTGTATGTTACTGTGTCCTTGGCAGAAAGGTAATCAACACACTCTATGTAGTTACCAAAGATAATCCACCACACTTTCAACAAATGACTGGCAAATGAACTGCTTTATCCTCCAGTTTCTGTTGTGTTACCATAACCTGCCTGATGAACGAACTATAGGCAATTATCAGTAGAAATCGTGCCTACAGTGAGTTTTGTATCTACCTCACAGGTGAAACATTTTCAAGGACTTACGCTCTTCCGTATATTTTAAAACAAGCTATCTAACTGTGGCACAAATTACAAAAGGGCTCGAGCTTGAGCCAAAACCTTGAATGAGGGGCAAAGGACGGTTTGCAACCTACATCAGTTAAGACGCCAACCACCACGCATAAATAATTATGAATGCCAATAACAGTCCTCATGTGCTTCTTCAAGTGCAAGATCTTGCAGAACACAACTAGCACCATTACAGTTTGGACACATCCCAAGAAAACTTAAACAACACAGAAGAAAAGTCTGCCAGCAACTCAAACACTCAATCTCCACTACAGATAGGGTTATTAACGATCCCATTACAACATCAGCCAACTTGATCCTTATCTTAATACCTTGCCTACAACAACACTCATGCCTAAAAGCAAGAGGCCCTGGTCTGTAAGCATGTGGAAAAGGTAATTTACACTCCAGGGTTACATAAAACTCTTTCACTGACGTATCAAGACATGTGGTCCAACCCACCTGTTAAAGTCAGTTTGATTATCAATACGGATTGCTTCCACTCCTTTGTGCTTGCCCTTGACAAACACACAAAAATCACCACTGCCATATCTTTGGCCTCTTGCCAGTCTGTACACATAAGGATGTGAGTAAGGTTGACCAGGATTATTCAGTTTTTAAAGCCCAGTCAACTATGTGTAAATGCATATGGGTATTAGTTAACCCTCCCACAGAGGCATACATAGCCCACATGTGGATACTGGACACCACAGACAAAAAGCTTGAGACGCACCTTGCACCTGGAAGCTATGAGTTGCACAATACCACCATCATTCCCAAGGGGCCAAATGCAATGCAGACCTGGCCTTTAGGAAGGCAAAATCCCCCTGAACAAAGTATCAAACAACTGTGGAAAGCCATTTACAAAAACCCACAGTTGTACTAACAAAATGACTCTCTTGCAAGGACACTTCACCCGCAACTTCAACAAGGAAACTGAACACTATGAATCAACAGAAAGGCTTCACCATTATCTCCCATACCATTCCGAGTTGAAGACTGGCCCACCGCAACCTCATACAATTTCTGCGGTATGCCAAACCATAGCTCAACAGGTTACAGAGATCCAGCTTCAAGACCATCCTCTTCAGAGACATTTGCTCCCCTAGAATCAGACACTTCAGCACCCTTCGACCCAGCAATCCGATCGAAAGGAATCGTTACAAGCATTACGGGGAGCCCACGAAATGACGCCGTTTAAGGAAAAAAGGGACTGAACGCGATGAAGAAAAAGTACACCTCTTCAAGACGACAATGGTAACTCAGAACTTGAATAAAGTCACATAGCTTTAACGAGTAAGACATCTCATACCACCCTCTCAACATATAAATGGCTTCCTATTGTACTTGAGTAACCTTGAACCAAAGCAGGTTTTAAGCTATATTTATATATAAAGGTCACGGTCAGGCTAATGAGTGTTCAAAGAGTGACCGAACATTCACACTCACACAGAAGGAGAGAGAGAGAGAGAGAGAGAGAGAGAGAGAGAGAGAGAGAGAGAGAGAGAGAGAGAGAGAGAGAGAGAGAGAGAGCACAACCCTGGCTTACTAAAACTCTCTTCATGAAAAGGCTGGATCTTCAATTCATTGCGGATACATTCAGTGTGAAAATCTTGTGAAAAAATTACACCACTGTGGACTTAGAAACAAACATTCCTACGTAACTGTCATTTTTTTATATAACTTTTGACTGTGTCACGCATTAAAATGTTATTGTGACATACTGAAATGTATACTGGATTAAACTATACTTCACGTTTAAGATCTCTAGTCTCTGAAGATACAGTGAGACCGACAGAAGAAATACAACTGTAAATGCTCAAAATTTACAGAGTAATGAAATAATGAACCTACTCAAGCAGATGATTCTCTCTCTCTCTCTCTCTCTCTCTCTCTCTCTCTCTCTCTCTCTCTCTCTTACTGCAAACGTTTTATCAGCGACACTCAAGTTACTCTACTGTGAACAGATGTACACAAAACAATTCTGGCGTTGTAGTAAAATAGACTATGATTTTAAAACTAAAATCAAAGAAGAGGAATCCTCAAGTCCACTCACGCGCGCGCGCGCACACACACACACACACACACACATAAATGACTTCTTGAGCTGCGCTATGAGGGACTTTTATAGTGGCCACTCAAAAGACGAATGAAAAGGAAATCGAAAGTCAATCAAAGCATCACATAACAAGAAAAACCACAGATCAGACTGTTATGCCCAACCCTGTTGGGGAAATGACTGGCAAAATTCATTTTCTACCACTACAGAAACTGACAGGCTGTCCAGTACTTAAACAAAACACAAAACTCACAATGTTGTGCCTAAGAGCTCCGGCTGTGTCCACAAACTCCAACATAGCTGAATTATCTCAACGGCGTTTAGCTCAATATGCTGGCTTAACCAATTAACTCACCGGCGTTTAGCTCAACATGTTAGTTCAACGGAACACCAAAACTTGTCCCCACTTGTTGGGTCGACTAGCAATCGTAGATCATGGATCTTTCTAATAATTAAAGTAGAAGAGTTTGTATTTTGTTGAAGCAAGCAGCAATTCTGACCTAGCAACTTAACAGCCCAAAAATGAGGGTTGAATTCGCAAGATGTTTCATTTTAACCTTCTTCAGGGCACAACATTATTCCAAATTACTGTGTCCACACCGCATTTGTTGAATAATCAAATAAAAGGAAAATTCCCAGGCTTTTACAGAAATCGGAAACATATGGCCTTTTAGGCTACTAACGGCGAGAAATTGGTTAAATGGTGCAAACGATGATATTGGTCGTTCAAAAGTATTAAATTTACAACATAAACAGTAAAAATTTTTTTTAAAGTGGAGGGGGTTGCAATCTGTTTACAGAGGCTGATACACCATTTGTTAAAGACACACACACACACACAAACATTTTTTTAAACGGTTCACATTAGAAAAGAATTCTTTCAGCCAGTGAAAGGGAACGAAGAGTGAGAGGTAAACTGCACCCAAGGTCTTCCAAATACAAATTGGAAACGTTACGTGCGCTGTATTACCGACTGGACACGCGAGGCCATGAGAGGTACACCAAATTCCGAGCACTTCTGGTAATGAACACGTAAGTAGGGCTATTCACAAACTCTTAGCTAACTTTTGCTACCTTTTACAGCCCCGAACCACACCCTTCGCCATTCGTGGTGGTAAGTCCATACTTCGCAATAAAATAACATCATCATTAGCACTGAAAGAAATCAACTCCATGGACAGAGACCAGAATATAGAAATTAGACCAAAGGCCGAGCGCTGAGTCCTACGATGACATTCAGCGCTCAAATGGGAAACTGAGAGTAAAGGAGGTTTGAAAGGTGTAACAGGAGGAAACCCTCAAAGCAGTTGCACTATGCATCAATTGTTAGGAGACGGTGGAGAGTAAGATGAAAGAAAGATAATATGAAAGGACATAGAGTAAAAGGAATGAAAGGGGTTGCAGCTTGGGGCCAAAGAGACGCTGCAAAGAACGTTAAGTAATGCCTACAATGCATCCGCTTGAGGTGCACTGAAGGCACAACCTCCTTACGGGTAACTCTATGGATTTGGTATTTCCAACACCTAAATTCTGCGAGTCTTCTGGTTACAACAACAACAAACCAAATTGACTGACCTTTCGTTCTAAATTTCAATTGTTTTTATAATGCCAGCTTTCGTACCCGATCAAAAGTGTCCCACTCACCTCAAGGGTAACTCCAGTCCCACACAGGAATTTACGTACCTGCAAGAGAAGAAGAACCAATCAGAGTTTGCATATTGGGGTCTCTCATAAGCAGAGCTTAATGGACTGTCGTTGCATAAGAAATTCTATATGCAGCTCTACAACCACATTACCCACTTTCACTTACATTACAGAAATTTCTAGAGTAGTCGAATGGAATACAAAATGAAGGCCAAAGGCCAGGCGCTGGCTGGGACCTATGAAGTCATTCAGCGCTGAAAGGGAAACAGAGTAGAAAGGCTTTGAAAGGTGTAACAGGAGGAAAACCTCAAAGCAGTTGCACTATGAGACAATTGTTAGGAGAGGGTTGAGGAAAGTAAGATGGAAGAAAGAGAATATGAACGGAGGAACAGTAAAAGGAAAGAAGAGTTGCAGATAGGGGCCTAAGGAAGGGACGCTGCAAAGAAAATTAAGTTATGCCTACAGTGCACCGCGTGACGTGCTCTGACGGCGCTATCCACCTACGGGTTAAACCTATTGATGTGAAACTATTTTCAATATTCTGATGTGGACCCGCTACTGCCGAAAAGCTTGATTTCATTAGAGTTCTATATACGTTGCCATTTTTCTTTTTCAATTTTTTTTTTGAATGTTACTTTTTATCATTTAACAATGAAACCTTAGATAAAATTAGAACACCAGTAAATTAACTTTTGAAATATAAAATCTTGCCCCTAAGCAAATTCTTCCATAAAAAGGATCTGGCGTTCTGGCATAAAAGTCCCTGTAACCTCAAAATGGACATCAAGGTCACTATTATTGGCGTCAAGTGTGAAGTCCCTTACAGTTCTCATTGTATCCAAACATAGGCTAATCTAGCTTTGAGAGCAGAAGTGAGGAGATCACTTGGAATCCTTCATAAAAACAAGATTCTTCCCAAGTGGAGTATGGTGAAGATTAACACAACAGTAACAACACGGATATTGTAAGTCACATCACCGAAGAATACAGTAAAAAGTTTCGGAGAAGTTACAGCTCTCAGGATAAGAAAACCAGATTTATGTAATTATCTAGCGCTCCGAAAATAAAGAAAAGATAAAACAGTTCTCTGTCACCTGTCAAGACCATATAACATCGAGTTCAGTCACTTCAGGTAAACATGTTATGGTTCAAGGTGATTCTCCACCTTTCATAGTCAATGTTGTTGTTGGAGATTAAGTTGACCTTGTGACCTTGTAGCAGCTCAGGTCTTTGGTCCCCAAAGACAGCCGGTAATTTCTACGTTAGTTTGTAATAGTGATCTTCAGCTATTGGAGTCCACGGTCATAATGCATCCCCTTGAACATGTTCCATTTTCATTTCCATTTCAAGATTACTGGCATAGGCCTATCTTGCCTATCCCGATACTATCAAGATTTATTGCTTCCATGCCACGGAACAATTCCACACATACACAAGAATACACTTTTCAAACATGTAAACCTAAATGATATTTCCTAAAATTCAAGAGTAAATCAGTTAAAAGACAAACAAACTTACACTTTACATAGCCATATAAACTTTACATACCTATATAAACTTTCCCTGTAAAAATCAAAGACGAGAGCCAGGGAAAGTTTGACTAGGAAACTTTCACGACAAACTAAATGGCTAAGTAAAATGTAAGTTTGCTTGTTTTTAATTGAATTTATTCTGATTTTTGGAAAATGCTATGTGAGCAGTGCAAAAACAAGTGCCGTGAAGCTTGATAACCCTCACCTGACTGACTACCCAGCTCAATTTTGTGCTGTGAGCCTTAGACATCTGGAAGAAGATCATTACTTTTTAAATAAGGAGTTGCAATGTGAAACTGGTTTTACTGTTTCTCTGAATAAAGCGAGAGCGGCAAACATGCGGAAGATAAACAGAAAAGTCACCCAGACATAAGAAAGAAATCAGTGAACCAAGCTCCCCCGAATGAATGTAAACAGAAACAATTGCAAATGGCTTAGAAAAAGGAGACCAAAGAACACGACCAAAAATATTAAAAATCCTGAAAATGACAAAGAACACGACGGATAAATGGTAAAAATATCACATCTGGCAAAACTGGGAGAACGATGTGAAACAGCATTGCTTTAGAACTTAAAGCAATTCTCCTTTTATCTCATAACACACTTACATTTTGAGCTATTTATTTCTTTTTGTATTTCCCATTACCTTCTGTTACTTTTTGGAAATGAACACCATATTCTTTGAAGCTTGAATTTCAAGTCAATTGCCCCTGTAGGCTTGTTCCATAATAATAATAATAATAATAATAATAATAATAATAATAATAATAATAATAATAATAATAAAAATAATAATAATAATAATAATAATAATAATTATAATAACAACTGTTAGCTGCATAGACGCCGAATGGAATGAGAGCAGTGCATAAGGGCATTTTCATTCTTGGTCAAAACAAGTTGATGTGGCTGGGATTTCTTGCAGGGAATAAAGCAACGTGTTATCAGTGGGATGTAGCGAACAAATTATACTTGATTAATAACAAGACCATAGCTTTATGGCGAGGGAGAGGATTCAAGAAATCAAATTCCCCGACTGGTGAAACGATATCAACGGACCCGACTAGTGCAGAACGTAAAAGTTGCAGGCTGCGCGTTCACCCCTGTAGTTTGCCAGACTGTTCGTAGAGTTCAAAGCGTCTACAAAAGAGTGAATTAACAAGAAAGTGAATTTACGTCTTGTATAATGACTCTAATGCCCTGTCTTTTAAATACCAACTCACGCGGTTAAATAACTTTTTCCTGATGAGACACGTGAGTAGGTAAGCTTACGACATCACTATTTAATATACGAC
Organism: Macrobrachium rosenbergii; assembly: GCF_040412425.1. NCBI lineage: Eukaryota > Metazoa > Arthropoda > Malacostraca > Decapoda > Palaemonidae > Macrobrachium > Macrobrachium rosenbergii. The sequence continues at coordinate 30,716,758 of NC_089744.1, read as the reverse complement.
TGACACCTCGCAGTCCGTACAGGTGATTATTGTGGGGCTATTAACAATGCTTGTTTGAAGTTTACCATGCACTCTTGGGAAAATCTTTTCTTTATCATTCTTTCCTTTGCTATTCTTACTGAATAATCGCGTGAATAAAAAATTTAGGCCAAAGGCTAAGCGCTGGGGTCTAGGAGGTTTGAAAGGTGCAACAGGAGGAAAACCTCTCAGTTGCACTATGAAACAATTATTGGGAGGGTGGAAAAAAGGGAATATGAACGGAGACACAGCTACGGGTCAAAGGGGCGCTTTAAAGAACCTTAAGTAATGACTACAATGCACAACGTAGCGTGCACTGACGGCACTAACACCATCCCCCCCCCCAGCCCTACAAATTCGGAATGGATACTCACATGGACTCGTAGTTATAAACACTTAAACACACTTATTGCACAGAGTTGGTAACTTATGGTTCTCGACGAACTTCTTCTCGACGAACTTCTCCCAAAGTAAAATTAACAGAATGATGTTCGTGTTACAACTGAATCCTGCCTTTTTCCTTCTCTCCTCAACCTTGTTGACAATTTGTTGTGAAGTGTTATAGAGCAGCTTACCCTCCCCGTCCTCCCCGTGTTGTTTCTAATCGAGTTAATGATAATGTTCATTTTAAATGAAATATTATGGCGCAATCTTTATTTATATAACAACGTTAGAAACTTGTACTCTGGCTCTCCACTCAGCTTCCCTTAACTGCTGGTGGGAAGAGGTGGGAAACAGCAATACTTCCCTAATTCTCCCCCAAAACATTTGGGGGGGATGGTTATACACTTTATTTATTATTATTTCTCTCTTCCCACATTCGTTTTTGCCACGTGATTACAAGCAGAAGAGAGTTAAGATCCCTTCCAAGCACAGACAGGCTTCGTAACAAAAAGACTAACTAGTTATAAAATCTCGACATGAATTAGCAATACAGAAGGCCATTTCGAGACGGGTCATCAGCATTAGGCTTTGTTTGACCATCACTACAACAACAGGATCCAGGACAAAGTCTCTTAACTTTCTTTCAAAAAGACCACTACTGATCACCAGTCAACGCAAAACTGATCTAGTTTACTCTCCATGCATAATATAACAATTCCAGAATATCATTATAAAAATAATTTTTTTTTTTTTGGTGAGTGTACCTTTATTTTTTTTCTGAGACATCATACATGTAACGGAGTTACCTAGGAGTAGAAATTATATATCATGGTGATGTTAAGCTCAAAACTTGATCATAAAACAAGTATGATCACCATGTCACTGCCCACTTTGCCCTTTGTGCTTTTATTTTGTAAACAGGCATTAATTTATACGTACATTAAAAAGATTACGCTTGTATTCGACAGTATTCCTTCCACCTACTTCTTTGTGTGAAATGCTTATACTAGAGCGAACTGCAAGCTGCCATTTTATTAAAGTGATAATACTTTTCTAAAGAAAGTATAGCATTTAATATATTAAAAATGTCTTGACTTGACCGTGAGTGGAAGCCAGATACTGCTATCCCAGGGAGCTCTACAGTTTAAAGCCCTTAATCTTGAAACATCTTCCACTCCAAAGTTGTTGGATATTCAAGAGTGACATTCAAGAGTGCAACTTAGTATTTTCCGACAGCTTCTAGGGACGGTTCCTTGTGTGGCTTCACTACTCACACCATGGATAGACAGACAGACAGACAGACAGACAGACAGACAGACAGACAGACAGACAGACAGAGCCTTTAATATCAGAGACAATACAGAAAGGTGCCGACAGATCTCCAGACCAAGACACCAAACCGGTTGCCAAGGACAAGAGCCGCTGCTGTCCCTTTCACCAGTTCCTCAATGGACTGGGTGGTATCGTTCTCGGCTAGCACAATGCTGGGCCCGAGTTCGATTCTCCGACCGGCCAATGAAGAATGAGAGCAATTTACTTCTGGTGACAGAAATTAATTTCTCGTTATAATGTGGTTCGGATTCCACAATAAGCTGTAGGTGCCATTGCTAGGTAACCAATTGGTTCTTAGCCACGGAAAATAAAGCTAATCCTTCAGCCCAGTCCTAGGAGAGCTGTTAATCAGCTCAGTGGTCTGGTTAAACTAAGGTATACTTAACTTTGTCCCTTTCACCTGCACCTGAGACTCCTGACATCCCAGTCAACAAAGCTCCCACGTTTTTGCCTCTGTTCAATGGTCAAAGTTCAGAGGTCCACATCAGGTCTCTCATTCGCTTCACCACTTTACCACCTTACACAAGGCGCCACCGTGCAAGGGTCCATGCCAGCATACTGGTTTAATCTACACCACCCGTCCCTTAAGAGGCCTCTATGATGATGAAAGAAGCTGACATCACATTCCAAAGTTTCAAAGTCCATCACAACTCACGTGAGAACTGCAGCCACACTTCGATTCACTTATAACAGTGATTTATAGATGAGTGGCTTTGATTGGATGGGATTGGATTGGAAGATAAAATTTAGTTCAAAGGTCAAACGCTGGTTCCTGTGAGATCATTCAGCACTGGAAATAATGTTGAAACAATTGTTAGGAGGGGGTGAAAAGAAAAAGAGAATATGAACGGACGTATAGTAAAAGGAATGAAAGAGGTTGCAGCTAGGGCCGAAGGGATGCTGCAAAGAACCTTAGGCAATGCCTGCAGTGCCGCGTGTGAGGTGCAATGACGGCACTACCTCCTTGCAGGGGAATGTCTTTGATATATGCTAGTAATACAAAAGTGCATAGCTGATACAAACAGTGAATTAATATGCAGTGCATTTGACTCAATCACGTGATTTTTATAGAATACGTGTGCATTAATCTACTATATCTTGTGCGTATCACTCAAGCCCCTACTTGGAAATGTATCACGTTCCCTCACTGAAGAGGAGAAACAATTAACTGATATAAAGAGAAATATAAACTGAGGAAAGACCTTGATGATGATGAGGATGACAGGTGTCGGGTGGAAGATGAAAGGTTTTCGAGAGGTCGTCTTTCTTACCTGGGCTGAGCTGGGGAAGGAGCAGCAGCAGCAGTTGTACTCGGAGAGAAGAGAGAGAATCTTCGGAGCTTGAGTGGCACTTTCATTTTTGGGAAGATGGACCTCAGCGGTGGGCCCACACAGGGGAAGTGTGAACAAGCACATAAGATCTACGTAGAGGTGCCAGGTGCAGTCTTTCCATGCATACTCCTTTTTTTTTTTTATAAAGAGTGACTTGGCAATAATGGCCTCTACCAAACACTTCTAAATCTACAATGAAATGAAGTTACGACGAAGTTACGTCACTGGATGAATGACACAGAATATTGCTGAGTTCCGTTTTAATTAACACCAACACTTCTTCAACATATCAGTTTCTAACAGAATTTTTCCAAAGACACAAACACGTCTGTAGTAAGAAACCAATAAGAAAAATGAAAATATTTACATAAAACAAAATATACCAATAGCATTTTCCCGTGTTAAGAAAATAAATTGGAACATTGGAGACAAAACGCACAATACCTCTGCATAGGATACTTTATATATATATATATATATATATATATATATATATATATATATATATATATATATATATATATATATATATATATATATATATTATTTGTATATATATATATATGTATTATTATATATACAATAATATCTCTGCATAGTATATTTCTATATATATATAAATATATAACCTATATGTGTATATATATATATGTATATGTGTGTGTATATATATATATGTATATATATATATATATATATATATATATATATATATATATATATATAAATGGATGTTTATTTGTGCGTGTGTGTGTTCCAGGATAACTCTGCAATGCATTGAGCAATTTCAACCAAACTTGGGATACATATGACTTATTATCTGGGAAGAATACTGTGGGGGTAAGACGTCACTGGCACCAAAGGGGGTGGGGGTGGGAAGGGGGTGACATGTGAAAATAACCGAAAACGACAGATATTAAGTGCCTAATCCATAGTTTTCGAGGTCGCTGAGATGAATAGGACACTCTCGATGCCCTTCAAGTCCAAGTTCAGCCCCGATAGGAAGAGGGGGTGAGAAGGGGTGGGTAGGAGGTGACATGCAAAATTAACCGAAAACGACAGATATTAGTGTCTATTCCATACTTTTTGAGATCACTGAGACGAATAATGACACTCTCGATGCCCTTCAAATCCAAGTTCAGCCCCAATAAGAATGGAGGTGAGAAGGGGGTGAAATACAAAATGCCAAAAATGCTGGGCAATGCAACTGAAGCAATTATCTTAAGAGGGGAGAGAGAGAGAGAGAGAGAGAGAGAGAGAGAGAGAGAGAGAGAGAGAGAGAGAGAGAGAGAGAGAGAGAGAGAGTTTTTATCAGCCGTCATTCAAGAGTTTTCCTGGGCAGCACATTTTGGTCAGCTAGTATATACACACACACACAAACATATGTGTGTGTATATATATATATATACAGTATATGTTTATATATATATACTATATATATGTATATTAATATAAATATATATATATATGTATATTAATATAAATATAAATATAAATATATATATATATATATATATATATATATATCAAGTTTAATTAAACATCCTTTAAATCCCTTCAGCTTATTTACTGCATTGATTAAGCCTCGATAGCAATGTGTTAACAGAGAGAGAGAGAGAGAGAGAGAGAGAGAGAGAGAGAGAGAGAGAGAGAGAGAGAGAGAGAGAGAGACTAAACATATGAACAAACAAGGCGAATATTTCAAGAGCAAAATGAAAAATTCACATTTCAAAACTGGTGAGGGAATTTCCTACTGCACACAAGATGGTGTTGGCTGGAACAATCTGTTCAACAGATATGAAGAGGAGATTCGCAACTGATCCCTGATCCCTTGTTCCTGCCGAGAGAGAGCACCCAGATTTGCTGAACAGCATCACCAATATGCTGGAAATGCGCCTCTCCATCGAACTTATCAATTCCAGAGCTCCTTTATTCCTCACACCGTTGGATTGTGGAACAGTCACCCTGAGGGTGTCGTGAAATTGGAACTTCAAAAGTTCAAGCGAAGATGCAATGCATTACTATCATAATATAATTCTCCTTGTATTTTAATACTTTACTTACATTTTTATACTGTTTATTTATTATTCTGTTAATTTATTTGTTTTTTTTAATAAATGATCTCGCCTTTCTGTATTTCCCTTTCCCTCTTGTTACTTCTTTCTAATGAACAGCATATTCTTTGGGAGCCTGAATTTAAAGTCAATGGCCCCATTGGGTTTATACCGTTTGAATAGGGTTCATCTTATGAATAATGATAATAACAAAAACAACTTTCGGTTGTGGAATGTGTGAGAGAAGTGTTGCATACTTGGCCTGCAAAATCAAAGGTCATAACCAACGATTTCTCTTGGGAGAAAATTAGGTATTTGAATACAGCTGACAAACACAGTACACTTGCGAAGGGCAAGGTCCTCCCATGCTTTTAAATTCTCCAATGGCTTCAAGAACTTGGGCAAGTGGCTCTGGATCATGTAAACCTCATCAACAACGGTTGACTGAAACGCAAATGCAGTTGCAACTGACGCTCTGTATTCGCAACCCAGGCTGTAAGGTTGCTGCAAGTCCAATGAGACATCGATCCAAAGACGCCATCACTCCGCAACAGAGTGACAGCTTTACATTTCTAATAATCTTCAGCGTCACAATGGTGCCGAATCTATCAAGGGAGTCAGAACATCAATAAATTCCCTTGCGGGTGTTTAATCTCGATCGTTCATTTACGAGTGATTTCTAATCTCTGTTACTCCCTTTCGAGTGAACTTCTGATGTCCGTCATTTCTTTGCAAGTGAACTTCTCATCTCTGTTACTCCCTTGCGAGTGAACTTCTGATGTCCGTCATTCCCTTGCGAGCTAATTCCTCATCTCTGTTATTCCCTTGCGAGTGAACTTCTGTTATTCCTTTGCAAGTGAGATTAGACATTTCTGCGTGGTCGGTGATCAAAATACATAACCATACCATATCTAGTGATTGCGTTTTAGTAATGCAGGCATAAACAAACGCTTTTCCTGTTCCGCAAGCAATGCGAAGGTTGCAGTGGGCAAGGCTACAGGACTGGAGTAAAAAAATTACTTTTAAAAAGGCTTCACAATCAAGTGATCAAAAAAATGTAGATTACATTGTTAGCTAACGTTTTTCGAAATATACGTTTGATTGGTAATTTTTATTATGTCAATAGTAATTAGATTTTATTTCCAGGTTATTATGATACAATATATATCCGAATTACCATAACTCTTTTCACACTTCAAATGAATGCATCACCAGAAGCGAATGTCCCATGGAATGAAGAAAAATTCTCAAATAACTAAAATTCCCACTTAGTCTCTTTTAGTGTCAAATACATTTATTTTATCACAAACTATCCTGAAGTCAACATCTTCTCAGTCGCATTCCAAAAGAAGAAAAGAAGAGCCTTGTGCAATGTCCGGCATCCTTCAAGGTGATAGCAACACCCCTGGTGACAGTGGAAATCAGGTTGTTCCCTATTTTGTCCAGATTTCCTAGTGCGAGTTGGGGAGGAAGGAGGAAGTTTTTACTATGCAAAATAAGCAGTTTATTTTTAAAAAACTGATCTTATTAAAAAAAACAGCACTTTACCACAATCCCACCAGTATTTCACAGTTGACAAAGTAATATTTCAGCAGGAAGGCCCTCGTGCTGTAAGGAAAATGGATTTAACAAGGGTGCTGATGCAGGGGGCCTCCTCCTCTGCGAGAGAGAGAGAGAGAGAGAGAGAGAGAGAGAGAGAGAGAGAGAGAGAGAGAGAGAGAGAGAGAGAGAGAGAGAGAGAGAGGGGGGGGACTAGTAAATCTTCGTACCAACAACGTGTCAAAAGTAGGAATAGAACTTTGTAGAAGGTACAATAGAATTTTTTTCAGGCTAGGTAAAAAGGAAGTCATAAAGACACCATAATACAGAAGGGGCACAGGCGACAATACCCCGGGTGCCATATTGAGGAAATGACGTCTGACACAGAAAACCTACCCTAATGGTTATTTCATGACTTCTGTCCTGCACGGCAGAAAACCGTATTCTTTGGAAGTTTGAATTTCAAGTCGATGGCACCTGTGGACTTGTTCACTATGAATAAGGTTCATCTTCTGAATAATAATAATAATAATAATAATAATAATAATAATAATAATAATAATAATAATTAATAAAGTGAATACTAATAATAAGTCATTTCAAAGTGAATACTGATGATGAAGTCATTTCAGTGACATTATTATTATTATTATTATTATTATTATTATTATTATTATTATTATTATTATTGGGGAAACAAATCCACAGTTATACATGGGTACAAATACACTTAAAATTAAACCTAAACAGAGAGCTTTCGGGAATCTGTTTAGGTCTCATTTTGGATTTATTCTTAAATATATTTGTACCCAGACATAACTGAGGATCTGTTTCTCCATTTCAAGACTCTTGTTACTATGAGTATTTTTTAATTATTATTATTATTATTTTGGTCTATCACAGTCATCCTATTCGACTGGGTGGTTTTTAAAGTGTGGGGTTCTGGGTTGCATCCTGCCTCCTTAGGAGTCCATCACTTTTCTCATGATGTGCTCTGTTTCTAACGGCACGCTCTTCTGCATGAGTCCTGGAGCTACTTCGGCTTCTAGTTTTTCCAGGTTCCTTTTCAGGGATCTTGGGATCGTGCCTAATGTTCCTATGATTATGGGTACAATTTCCACTGGCATATCCCATATCCTTCTTATTTCTATTTTCAGGTCTTGATACTTGTCAAATTTTTCTAGTTCTTTCCCATCTACTCCGGTGTCCCATGGTACTGCAACATCAATGAGTGATACTTTCTTCTTGATTTTGTTAAACAGCCTCAAGTCTGGTCTATTGGCACGTATCACCATATCTGTTCTGGTATCATAGTCCCAGAGGATCTTTGCCTGATCGTTTTCTATCACTACCTCAGGTTGATGTTCGTACCACTTACTACTGCAAGCTAGCTGGTGTTTCTTGCACAGGCTCCAGTGGAGGGGGAGCGTTTTTGCTACTGAATCATGCCTCTTTTTATAATACTTCTGTGCAAGCGCCGGACATTCGCTTGCTATGTGGTTTATGGTATCGTCTTTCATTATTGCACTTCCTGCAAATATGAGATATTATTACCATCTATTGTTCTTTGGGCATATCTTGTTCTTAGGGCCTGATCTTGTGCCGCTGTTAGCAGTCCTTCTGTTTCCTTCTTGAGTTCTTCCCTCTGTAGCCATTGCCACTTTTCATTGCTGGCCAGCTCTTTAGTCTGTCTCATGTACTGTCCGTGTATTGGTTTGTTGTGCCATTCCTCTGTTCTGTTTTTCATTCTCGTGTCTCTGTATATTTCTGGGTCTTCGTCTACTTTTATCAGTCCTTCTCCCATGCAATCCTTAGCCACTCGTCTTCACTGGTTTTCAGATATTGCCCCAGTGCTCTGCTCTTGATGTTGACGCTGTCCTCTATGCTTAGTTGCCCTCCCCCCACTTCTTTTCGTGTTATGTATAGTCTGTCTGTATTTGCTCTTGGGTGTAGCGCTTTGTGTATTGTCATGTGTTTCCTAGTTTTCTGGTCTATGCTGCGGAGTTCGGCCTTCGTTTACTCCACTACTCCTGCCATGTATCTGATTATTGGTTCAGCCCCTGTGTTTATGGCTTTCGTCACGTTTCCGGCGTTGAGTTTTGACTTGCGTATCGCCCTAAGTCTCAGCATATATTCTTTCCTCATCGTGTCCTTCATCTCTTGGTGTTTTATATCCCCTCCTTCTATTATTCCTAGGTATTTGTATCCTGTCTCATCTATGTGTTTGATGCGATTCCCGTCTGGTAGCTTTATCCCTTCAGTCCTTGTCACTTTGCCTTTTTGTGTGTAGGCCACCAAGGGGCATTTTTCTATTCCAAGCTCCATCCGGATGTCCCCAGATACAAACATTACAGTCTGGATTAGGGAATCGGTTTCCTTGATGCTCTTACCATACAGCTTGATGTCGTCCATGAACATCAGATGGTTAATTATGTTGCCTCCTTTCTTAAGCTGGTACCCAGCATCCATCTTCGGCATTACTTTTGTCATGGGAATCATGGCTACTACGAAGAGTAGTGGGGACAGTGAGTCGACTTGAAAGATCGCCATCCTGATGTTAATCTCTGCTAGTCTTATCCCAGAGCTTGTAAGTACTGTATTCCAGTTGCTCAATGTATTTTTTAGGAAGCTGATGGCAGAGTGGTTTAGCTCATCGCTGGACTGGTTAAGCAACATTGGGGCTGGTCAATCTCTGGATGGGTGACCGCTCTCACCTCGGCGTTGATTCCTTGGGAAAGGACCTTTACCACAATTTCCTCAGTCTGCTCAGCTGTAAATGAGTACCTATCCCTGCTGGGGTAGGGTCCAGCTAAGGGTTAAATAGCAAAACTCAGCAATCTGGATAGAAATGAAAGATTAAACGAAAACGACGTAAACGGAACCTCTGACAACAGAGGAGCTTCGTCCGGCAGCCAGTATACAGCCCAATGAGCGGGGAGGACGACAGTAACGAGCAAATAGAGACTGGAGCTACAGAGGCAAACCAGAGGAAGAAGAAACGGACAAGAGAAGAAAATAAGGAAATATGGAGATGCTGCACCAGAAGCAACCCGACAGAAAGAGGAAATAGAAGAAGATTGGTCCACATCTGGGATGAGAGAAATAACAATCCTCAACAGAACAAAGGTTGGCAGACCAGGTAAGAAACATAAAGAGAAACAACTGGTCTCCACAAAAGAAAGAGAGGAACTGGAAAAAGAAATAATCCCCAGTAACGAAGGGCAAGAAGACGAGCTAAGTTATTATTATTATTATTATTATTATTATTATTATTATTATTATGCACATCTACTGTTTTCTCTTGAACGAAAGCTCGAGAGAGAAGTTTCAAAATGATTCGTTTTTTCAAGTTCCATTAAAAAAATTTTAGGAATCCCACTTTGCCTCTCAAAACACACATTAACTAAACATAAAGAGAGAGAGAGAGAGAGAGAGAGAGAGAGAGAGAGAGAGAGAGAGAGAGAGAGAGAGAGAGAGAGAGCTGGAGTAGATTCATCCGGGATATACCAGTAAAGACACTCGCGTCGGAGCAGTAGGCGGTGATATTTCAGAACATTGAAACCGATACAGAATAGCAATTTATTATTATTATTATTATTGCCTGTATAAAATCTATTATTATTATTATTATTATTATTGCCTGTATAAAATCACTATTATCACTGTTATCAGTATAAAATAGTATCATTACCATTATAATCAATAACATTACTCTTACAGTTCAAATGGTTTTAGTTTTCTGAAAAGAAAACTATTGTGCCGGCTTTGTCTGTCCGTCCGCACTTTTTTCTGTTCGTCCCCAGATCTGATAAACGACTGAGGCTAGAGGGCAGCAAATTGGTATGTTGATCATCCACCCTCCAATCATCAAACATACCAAATTGCAGCACTCTCGCCTCAAAAGTTTTGATTTTATTTAAGATTAAAGTTACCCATAATCTTGCGTCTGGCAACGATGAAGGCCAGGCCACCAATGGGACCGTGGTTAAAGTTTCATGGGGCGCGGCTCATACATTATTATACCGAAACCACCGAAAGATAGATCTATTTGCGGTGGCCTTGATTATACGATGTACAGAAAACTTGATTGCGCCAAAGAAACTTCCACGCATTTTTTACTTGTTAAACTTGTTTATTATTATTATTATTATTATTATTATTATTATTATTATTATTATTATTATTATTATTATTATTATTAATGCCTGTATGAAATCTACTACTGTTAGTATGGTCGTTACCAGTATAAAATATCATCATTATTACCTGAACATATTTAATTAATATTACTTTTATACCAGTACAAATTATTATTATTATTATTATTATTATTATTATTTCCTATATAAAACATTGTTTTAAATATTATTACCCGTATAAATTTCATTATCATTAAAATTACTATTATCATTACAAACTTTATTACTGTTATTTTGGCAATGTGCCGACTGTCTCTTCTCTGAGAAGGGAAAAGGACTCTATAATTCCAGAAGCTAATAATAATAATAATAATAATAATAATAATAATAATAATAATAATAATAATAATAATAATAATAATAATAATAATAACACTAGAGTCACAGGTCAGGAAAGAAGCCTTTTTAACTTTTCCTAAGCAACAAGAAAAAAAATAATCCGTAACAGCGAACAACACGTCGCTTCAAATCGGGAAGGTTATAAGAATCAACTTGGATAAATCCCGGAAGAAGAAAGGATAATAATGACTGTAATCATCGGACCCATCAAACTCGGAGCATATGGCGTTGGCCTTTCAGAAGAAAAGACCTTGCAACTTCACTTCGGCCTTCGTTTTCTTTCAGATTGCGCAAAACAGACTTGCAATTAAAAAACTTGGATGCAGAATTTCATATTATAAATTCCCACAGGAAGCTCTGTGTTTTTATGTGTGTGTGTGTGTGTAATATATAAAATACACATACACAATATATACATATATACCTATATATATATAAATATTATATATATATGATATACAATATATAAATATAATATATAATATATATATATATATATATATATATATATATATATATATATATATATATATGTGTGTGTGTGTGTGTGTGTGTGTGTGTGTGTGCGTGTAGCCTGAGCAAAAATTCCGCGGAAGGGCTGATCGATATGCGATTTCACCTGTCATCATCAGCTGATCGAACTGCGCGCATCATCATGACTGAGTTCATGAAAGATCACCCACATCATGTACAAATTAAGGTCACATACACAAATATATATCTACATTATTTTTCTTGATTCGTTCACTAATCAACCGAAAAGTCACTATTGCAATCATTTCTCTTGTCAGCACAAGTTAGCTACTCGATTTCTCATAATTTCATAACAGCATCCAATTGTCAGACTGGTCTACACTACTATCTGAGGCCAAAGAGACAATTAACATGGACGAGATTATCACTCCTTTCGACGTCATTCCTTGGCCATTCGTCACACTCGGGAATTCGAAAATACAATTTCAAACAGCCCACACAACCGAGCCACTAGAGCTAGCTCAGAGAGAGAGAGACACCAACACAGATAGAGAGATTAAGTTCTCTTCACCAACTGAACTACAACTAGCCTACTACTCCCTCCCTGGAAGCCACACTCCACCTAGCCTGCCCGCACATACATACATACATACACACACCCACACACATACACACACACAGACGCACGCAAGCACAAACGTACACACACACACACACACACACAAACACTGACATGGCTTCCCCAATTTCCAAGGTTGTGCCGTTCTACCTTATTCAGTCCGCTGCCTCTTCCTGCCACAAATACAGCCTACCCACCCACTCATCCAACAGCCCTCCCACCCACACCCTGGTCTCCTCCACCCAAGGACCCTGGTCATGCATCCATGAACTGCCCACCCATCCAGGAAAAAAAAAAGGGGGGGGGGGAAGCAGTTATCTCCACCCACTTGTCCAAAAAGTAGTCTTGTGTGACACAAACGTTGACAACAGTTTGGTTGACTTTCCGAGGCAGTGGCCTCGGTTACACACACGACGTCTATGTGACCTTCATTTTTTAACTTCGAATATTGGAGGCATCCAAGCAGGATAATTACATATAAAAAGGAAAAAATCTGGCATTGAAAAATGTCCCCAACATGGGGACAATAATCCAAAGTACGGATCACAGCATATGTAGGTCACATGAAGAAGTAGACAGTTTAGGATCAGGTATTGCAATTCAACGTTTCCGCATCGTTCAGGTAAGTTAACATCCACGAGAAAGAGTTAAACAAACCCACAGAGTTATTCCACGACTACAAAATGTACAATGTGCAATGTACGAGTCATCAATACAAGAGAAACATACACAGAATCTCGAAGTTCGCAAGTACATATTGCTCTCTAAAAAGCTTTTTAAAAAATTATGATGTCCTCAGGATCCGTTAAGTTTCCTTAAACACTCGCACATAAGCTGGTCGCTAAAACCTACACTTTAGCGTGCTGTTAAAAATCAGCAAAAACTCTTTTTTTTCACTGAAAATTTGCTCCAAAATCAAAGAGGATTTTGATAAGCTTCACATGCACATTTAAATAAATAAAGATATATACATCACTGTATAGATAAAGTCAGGTGTATGAATGAACGTCCAAATTGGCTCAGTTACTCCTGTAAGTATACGACGTAACTACAGAAAACGACTACCTTACACGACCAACTAGAGCAGTGACTTAGCTATTACGCATCTGACCGTAATCACGTTAATATAAAGCCTACATGATTCCCAATTATATGCTTACATACTTGATTTATGGATACTAAGACTGGCGTCACAACATCTAGGTCACTGACGCCGAGCTTACAGACTTTCAAAACAAGAATTTATATGGGCAAAAATGAAGACTACTACTGCAGCCTGGCTCCCGCCAGTCGGCACCCGTAATATTTTCACTCATTTTTATGGCATAAATTTTGTTCTTCCTATTTCTATAACATTAAATATTTTTCCTACCCATGTTTATGGCATGAAATATTTTTTCACCCATTTTCATGGCATAAATTTTGTTCTTTCTATTTCTGTAGCATTAAATATTTTTCCTACCCATTTATAACCCCATTACTTGTTGGACATGCACAAGCACCCACACAAACACGCAACAGTTCAAGGACGAAGAATGTTGGAATTAAAACCGATTATAAGCGAGTCAAACAACAAAGAGCTAGACTGGCCATTATCGACAATAACTGAACGGCGAGCCTCCCACTAGCAACTAAGTTAAGTATACCTTAATTTAACCAGACCACTGAGCTGATTAACAGCTCTCCTAGAGAGGGCTGGCCCGAAGGATTAGACTTATTTTACGTGGCTAAGAACCAACTGGTTACCTAGCAACGGGAACTACAGCTTATTGTGGAATCCGAACCACATTATAGCGAGAAATTAATTTCTATCACCAGAAATAAATTCCTCTAATTCTTCATTGGCCGGCCGGAGATTCGAACGCGGGCCCTGCAGAGTGCTAGCCGAGAACGGTACCGATCAGTCCAACGAAGAATTCCCACTAGCAACTACAACTGCCAATAACATAAACTGAACCTCTTTGCTAGCCTACAATAATTATTTGCTTACATTCTTATCTATTTATTTATTTTCTCTTTTCTTTTTTAATGAGCGATCTCTTCTTTCTGTATTTCCCTGTACCTTCCATTACTTCTATCTAATGAACCATTTTCTTTGGAAGCCTGAATTTCAAGTCAGTGGCCCCTGCGGTGGGTTTGTTCGATATGAATAGCTTTCATCTTCTGAATAATAATAATAATAATAATAATAATAATAATAATAATAATAATAATAATAATAATAATAATAATAATAATAATAATAATAATATCCTATTAAAATTCAACGGCCACTACCCATTTTGGGATTTCGAGGTCTCAAACCCTAATACCCTACCTGGAAAAACTTGGAATTTATCAAAATATTGCACATACTCTTGTAGATCTCTCTGGCGAGAGGCTTTTAAAAAACTGCCAGTTTACGAAAACAGGCATTCAGAGAGTCTGGACAAACCCTAAAGATATTTTTGGTTTCAAAATCAACCAATATTTGTCAGTACTTGTAGATTGTACATTTATCATTATTACACAATTAGGGAAAGAAAAATTAATGATACAAATAGGGATAGTTTGAAAAAATAAACTGCTTTGTCAAGAAATCTATAACGACTGATAAGTTTTAAAGATGTTTTTTTTTTCAATCAAAGTCCAGGTGCGTTTTTTTTTTTTCAGAGGTTTCCCTGAAAGCGAATCACTCTTTTTCATATATAATTTATTCAGATGATCAGTTAGCTATGTTGACAAAACTCAACCAACTGTCAAAGCCACATCTTGCCAGGCATCCTGTTTTTGAATTTTCTCTACGTGCTATTCTTCCAGTCATTGTTTCCAATCTAATTTTTCAGAGAGAGGGACAGATCTGTCTGAATACGAATGTTTATTTTCTCTTGCCAAACTTACTGTTATGCTTTATTTCATATTTCCTTGAAATTTATTCTTTACCTAGATGTTAAGAAATCAAGGTATATGAAATACCTCAGACATAACCGTGATGACAATGAATGAAAAAATCGATGGGATTTAAACGCAATCCGTGTGTGGATCTGGCAACGCCACAAAATGAGATGCCATATTGATAGAAAATCTGATTCCGTTTCTTGTAATTGTTAAAAAACATTATCAATCGTGAACCTATGTAATAGACTTGGAATTCTGCGTAACGGAAAAGGTTTTATTTGATATCTGTAATGAGAGAAATGATTTTATCCGCTGTTGTTGTTATACATTTGACGACAAAAACCCCGCAGAGGCTAAACATTTTAGAAAGGTATAGTACCTCTAAAACTGCACCACATTCAGAGAGTCTGGATAAAGATATTGCAAAATCAACCAATATTTGTGTGGATTCTCGTGACAGGGACAGAAAAGATACAGGGACAGTTTGAAATTGCCAAGAAAGACTGATAAGAGAGATGTCGTGGCGTGTTCAATTCTGAAAGCGATATACACCTTCATGATGATGATGTTACTATGTGACAAACTCAGCCTGCAAAGACCGTAAAAACAGTAGGTTAAACTGCATATCTCACAGAACTGCAGATTTCGAAGACGTGGTAGAAATACGATAGTATCTCATGAAATACTTCATCATAACCTTGCAATGAATGAAACATGGTTCAAACGACTTACAAAATAATTTAGGCTTACGACAAAACAACAAAAGGCCGAAAGGAGGGGAAAATTAAGCGGGATGAAAATCACTGACTTCACAACTGAACCAAAACAACTACGACACAACGCTAGTGATTCCAGGACTTCTTTCTGAAGGAACACAAACGACTTCAAAATAATTTGCTTAACATGAGAAAATTAATGTGAAAATCACTTACTTCACTGAGACAGTTCCATACCGAAGATCAAAAGCAAGCAGATTACTAAGGCACAACAAACAACGAGAGAGAGAGAGAGAGAGAGAGAGAGAGAGAGAGAGAGAGAGAGAGAGAGAGAGAGAGAGTCGATTATCGTATTTAATCGATGTGGGGCCGGAGAAAAAAATATCCTCTTAATAATAGCGTACCGACAAAGGAGCTCGATGAACAACTTGACACTTCTAACAAAACTTGTACCTTACTTGAGCAACTTTTTTGAACAGGTTTACTTGGACAATCTACTTAAAGAAAATTATGAGGACACAAAACTATACTATTTATTTACATGGACTAACTTGACGTATAAAATGTGGACTTTAACTTAAACATGAATGCAGTAAGAGGAGAAATGACTTCAGTGTTCTAAAAAAAAAATCATTACAAAAGGACTAAATACAAAAGAGCAATAAATGACATAGTTGAATAAAGATAAAAAATAATGCAAAAACACCACAGGCTTCTACATTTATTGCCAAAGGTCGGCAATTAACTTATGACTCGGCAATAATTCTGTCTAAGTGTGCGCAATAAAAGAATACCACACGAGGAATGCAAAGACTGATAATACAGGTTTTACTTCTGGGTGTTTGGGGAGGGGCCCATTACAGAGCTAAGTGGCGTTGGGGAGGGGGAAGGCTCGCACATTACTGCAGAGCAAGCAGTATCTTTTCAAAATCGGGACTGCCTCATTCTCGAGGGACAGAAACTCTTTCTGAAACTCACTCGTTTACTGGCTTCTTGTAGAGATGGAGCTAAGCGTACGTCCTCTGGGTATCAAGATGGGGCGAATGGCGTCATATTTGAGGAGGGTATTTTGTGGAGTGAACAGTGACAGACTAGCTGATCATCTGCTTTTCGTGGTTACAGAAATCAGGAGAGGGAGGGAGTTGTTGAGCAGTACCTGCAAAGACTCAACTCCCTTGAATTTGGTTGGGTGAACTCTGCGGCCAAACAGTATGAGTCTCCTACTGATACATATATATTCCTCCGGAGAAAGGCGGACTCTTGGAACTTTATTGCAAAGATGAAAATAATAAGGCCCCTCTCAGCGGTGATCATAGCCACTAATGCCTCAGTCATGCCACTGACGGCTTCCTGGTATCAGTAGCAAGCCTCTTCTATCAGCCACATTGGCCATCAATGCTAAAAGAGAGAGATTTTCTGTTACCCAATACTCCTTGCTTGGTGACGTCGGCTAAGTTTCTTACGTAAACCTATATATTTCAAGTCAATCCGATGCTCCTTCAAGATGGCAGCGACTTTGGTGACACAGCTCAACTGTCAAATTTCCTTAACACACCGAAAAATGACTGTGGAGCATCAGTCATGTCTCTGCGGAGGTGGCGACGAGCCACTGTGCTGCTGAACATGGCAGGAAGTGGACAGATAATCATGCTCGGATGGTGAGCGCCCGTAGCTCTGACCTTTGTGGTGTTAGTGCGAGGAAACACAGCGTACCATTATTATTGTTTTTATTATTCAGAAGAAGAACCCTATTCTTATGGAAGAAGCCTACAGGAGCCTTTTGACTTTAATTCAAGCTTCGAAAGAATATGATGTTCATTTGAAAAACGCAACAAAGGGTAATCGGAAATACAGAAGGAAGAGATCAGTTATTAGAAAAGAAAAAATAATTTAAGGAATTAATAAATCAATAGATAAAATGGAAGTAAATTACTAAAATACAAGAACTGCTATAGGGTAATAATGCATTGCATCTTCGCTTGAACTTTAAACATTCCAACTGCACAACATCCTCAGGGAGACTGTTCCACAGTCCAACGGTGTGAGGAATAAAGGACCTTTGAAATTAAGAAGTTCGACAGCGAGGCACATTTACTGCATATCGGTGCCGTTGCTATTCAGTATATCTGGTTGTTCTCGGCAGGAAAAGAGTATCATGGATCAACTGTGAATGTGAAAGGTCTCTGTTAAATTACAGACAATCCGGCGATGGTCCAAGTCAAGTCATAACTGCTAATGTTAGGAAACACAGGCCTGCCACCATGAACTGGTGAACAATTATTGAGGAAGACACTCGGACCGTCCACTGAGGCCAGAGGCAGACACAGGCAACGTGAATGCATTGGAAGATTTCCGTTGTTCGAGATAAAGCTTTATTTCCTGAACGTGGTCCTACTGGAGTAGACTGCCATAATCGTCATTCCCCGGACCCGGTGGTATGACTTCTGACTGATGTGAACTGGCAACACAGCAACTCCGGTCACTGGTATCAAAGATACATTTTGAGAAAAACTGAAAAAAAATAAACATGCCTAGCGCACAAAACATTCCCTCATATTTTCTTTCCTTTCCAATAAATGATCTCTTCTTTCTGTATTTCCTATCACCTTCTGTTGATTCTTTCTAATGAACATCATATTCTCTGGAAGCTTGAACTTCAAGTCAATGGCCCCTATGGGCTTGATCCATATGAATAAGTTTTACCTTCTGAATAATAATAATAATAATAATAATAATAATAATAATAATAATAATAATAATAATAATAATAATAATAATAATAATAATAATAATAATAATAATTCGCATGATGCTTCATTATTATTACACCATCGGATGCAAGTTGATTACCATTCATGAAACGAAATCTCACCTATATATATATATATATATATATATATATATGTGTGTGTGTGTGTGTGTGTATGTGTGTGTGTGTGTGTGTGTGTGTGTGTGTGTGTGTGTGTGTGTAAATTACACGAGCAAGGAATAGTCGAAACTATTTCATATTTTGCTCGAAAATTATCTCAATTTGAGTAAAAATAACTTCAATACAGGGGTTGTAATGATCAAACAAAGTGTTTATTCTTATTTCACTTACCGTCTTCATTAATCTTGAAATTTCAAGATACATTTTAAAAGTAAGGATCATATAGTTTATACAGTATCTTCAGTAAAAAGACATTAGACGAATACTATTTTTTTTATACAGGATTAACAACTTCCCGGCTTCTTACCCACGTTACAGTCTTACCTATCGTACATTACAGTAACAAACACCAATTTCCTATTTCTGCAAAAGCTCCGTTTTCATTATTTCATCTCAGCAGAAAATCTCTTTATAGAAAACAGGCATCAGGGAAGCCTTAGTTAAACACTATATGGGGGGCCACCGGTCTTGTCAGTTATAAACTGCGTATTTAAAAAGTGCGGATTATATTCCAGGTTTATTTATACTAGGGATAATTCGAAAAAAGGAAACACAGCATTCTGAGTTTCTTTTTTCAAGTGCGCTATGAACCAAACAACTAAGTCTACGAAGATATGAGTTATACAAACAATGACGGCACGAGGAGCCTAAAGGTATCGGTCTAAAAAGACTGCAAACCAGCAAACTAAAACGGCTATATTTTAATCAATATTTGTACTACACATAATCTTGTTTTTGGAAGTAATACTGCCCATCACAAGGGCATCCCCTGTCACATAAATCTCTGATCTACAGTAATTTAACCGCGTGCTGACGCTCGAACAATATTTAAACATGGAGGAGGCGGCACCCATTTTTCACAACAGACAAGGGGTTTTAACAAAAGAATAAAACTCCCATACGATGCAGACACGAGAACGGTTACAAGCCAATCTTATATCCGATAAAAATGAATGTTTACTACTCCAAAAGTGTTGTGAGATTGTCCATTAACGAAAAGGTCTATTTCAACAGCAAGTATGATGACTACAAAATTTGTCCGTTAACACATAGGCCTAGGCCTATTTCAACCGGAAGTATAGTGACCGCAAAATTTACAAAAATAAGACCACCATGCAAACTAGAGCAAACTGCCCAGTGACCCCATACACGGACGGACATCTGAGGTTAAATTACCATATATTATCCTCTGAAATAATCATTCCATTGCTCGCTTGTTGTCTCCTACATTCACCAATGTCGAGTCATTTTTTCATATTTCCTAATAGTAATCCTCTTCCAATTAATTAGGGGAGGTTGCTTTGGAAAACAATATTGTCACTGTCATAGTCATAATCGCACTGCTAAAATCATGGGTGAACCATTTGTGTATATAACTTCCTCACTACTACTACTACTACTAAATATTTCTGATTAGAGAGTTTGCCTTACCTGGCTCACACCCCTAAACAGCAATGTACAACTTTATTGACACCAGAACCATACCTGCCAAAAAGATAAAAGGTATTAAACCATGAAACACCACATAAGTGTATATATATATATATATATATATATATATATATATATATATATATATATATATATATATATATATATATATATATTATATATATATATATATAGTGCTGTCACTAAGACACACGTGATTTTTATTCTCAACTGTATTAAGCCACAAATTTAAATGATCAAACTCACTATACCTTGGGAGTAACTTGCACCCACAGGTAATTGTAACTGATAAGTGCATCTGTCTCCGTCAGGAATTGTACCTGGCCTTTGGCTTAGATACAATGATAGGCGGTCGGTCGACCTCATTACTGGTTATCAATAGATTTATGTTGATGTCGAAATCAGATTTCCTAATAGATATATACTGTACATCTTTATATATGTAAATATATTTACATACACTGTATACAAATATATATACATATATATACATATAAATATATAGAGTATATATTTAATATATATACAGTATATTTAATACACACACACACATAAAGTTTGTGTATTTCTGATAAATTCCGAAGTGTCGTTTAACGGAAGCACTTTGAAGCAAACTACAGAAACCATTACAAAACAGACAGACAAAATGGAAAAGAGATTCTTTTCAAAACTTCGAACCTCCGTATTTGTAATAAACACCGAAACGATAATTGTGGATTCAAATATCAAGAACAAAGTCTTTGCCTATATAACACGAGTCATCTTTCGAACTATTTATTTAGCCTATTCTTATATAAATCTGGATCATGATAGACAGACACAGTTTATTCAACAACAACAACAACAACAACAACAACAACAAAAAAATGGACACAACTGCAAATCTGTGTGTGTGTACAGAGAGTACACAGAATAGAACAGACGATTTTAGGCCAAAGGCCAAGCGCTGGGACCTATGAGGTCATTCAGGAATTTGGCAGTAAAAAGTGTGAAAGGTGTAACATGAGGAAAACCTCGCAGTTACACTATGAAATCACTGCAAAGCGAGGGTGGAGAGTACGATGGGAGAAAAAGAATATGAACAGAGGTACAGTAAAATGAATGAAAGGGTTTGCAGCTAAGGGCCGACGGGACGCTACAAAGAACCCTATGTAATGCTGAAACGATCTCGCCTTTCCGAGACCAGCAGGTTCGAAACAAAAACAAGCAACTGGGCTGTAATGACTGACGAAAGGTGACAAACAAAAGAGGAAGGAGCAGAACAAATTTACAAGCGAGTCAGGTCCAGGAGAGAAAACACTTCAAAATGTCGAAAATAAACAAATAACAGAGGCAGCAAGGTAAAATTTTTGCAATTAAATTTTACATAAATCCATAAACAAATCAGAAGCAGCAACATACAAAAAAATAGGCCGCATAATAAATACATCAGCAAACCAATAGAAAATCAAACAGCATAATCACTAAAACAAACACTGCAGGACAACTACGACGGAGCTGGCGCTACAACCGTCTAGTCCTCAGGAACAATTCTCCAACATGAGGTGCACTGACGGCACTAAACCGCCCCCCTCCCCCGCCCCACAGGGAATCAAACAGTGCATATGAGTTAATCTGACGCATTTACTATAACACAGATTCCTGCAACAGAGCTATGATGATAGGATAGAAGATTAAATTTTGGCTAAATGCCAAGCACTGAGACCTGACTGAAAAGGAAATTGAGAGTACCAGTAGAAAGGTTTGCGAGGTGTAACAGGAGGAAAACCTCGCATTTGCACTATGAAACAAATGTTAGGAGTGGGTGAAAAGGAAGATGGAAGATAGATAATATGAACGGAGGTAGAGTAAAATGAATGAAAGAGGTTGCAGCTAGGGGCCGACGGGACGCTACAAAGAACCCTAAGTAATGACTACAGTGCACAGCATGAAGTGCACTGACGGCACTGGCCCACTACGGGGTCCGAGAGTACGTAGGAGTTAACCCCACATATAAACTATAACAGAAACTCGTGTAAGAGAAAAGGACAATAGCTGAATTCTTGTCAGCAGAAGTGGGTGTGGCACAGAGCACATTCAAGGGCACATAATATCAACACCGCATAAAGACCTCCTCACACTGAAATTAGACGTCATGGTAAAACCTTGAAAGTGAAGTTTTATCAGAGATCCTGTATGGCCGTTACTTGTGTTTCTCCTTGAATATTGTTATTTTTATGTATGACTTTATTATTTATTTTGTTTTTATCAAAGACTTTTGCGCTATCCTTGGCATTTAGCCAGGCAATGTTGATGCAAAAATCTACAGGCAAATTTGTCATTCATCTGAATGTGACACTGAGCAAATTGCCAGGTAGCCTGCCTACTTCCTTTACAAGAAAAGTCGTATTACGAAACTCTCTCTCTTTCTCTTTCTTACGGGAGTGCGCGCGCGGGGTCAAAAGAGGTTAAAACACTGGCGACAATGGTCTGATCCGAGTCGAAATGAATTTCAACATATCAAAGTTTTATTATTCATCAGTACAGTATTTCTTCTACTAATACAGTAGGTGGCCCATTTAAATGAAAATTCAACACTGTGGTACAGTAGTGTTGATATCAAAGCTAACCATTGACATATGCAAAACAAATATGAAATACCATTCTTCTGGGTGAGTATCGGCTGGCAAGGCAACCACTTCAGGAAGTGCGCTTTCAAAACATACCTTTGTTTCTCCTGCACGTTCTTCTCAGAGCTGCTTTGACTGCTGCCACAACCATCTCCTTTGCAAGGCGTGTGTTCCTTTCCACTCTTTTCCTTCCCCTCACAAGTTCCTGCGCCCTTCAGAGCTGAGAGTTCGTTCTCGCTATCCACTTCACCACAGCTGATGAAAGAACAGGTCTTGGGTTGTGGTCCCTTCGCAGGCGTGACGACGTTATCCAATTCGCTGTCTTTCCTCCGAAGTAAGATCTCGATAACGTCGCTGGCTCCCACTGTTTCCATTCCACATTGTTCAAGACGATGAGAGGATTCCCCCCCTTGAGTCAATATTGACGGTTCCACCTCTTCCTGAGGGAAAGAATCTTCAAGTAGCTCGTCAACATTGGGCAGAGTCTCATCTCCTACTATTGTGTCGTCGTCATTTTCATCATCATCATCGGCAAGCGTATCGGCTACGTGAGCTGCGGAAGATGATACAAGGACCTCTTCATCGCCTCCGAGCACCTGAATGAGTCGTAGTTGTTCAGTATCCTCGCCAGCTTGTGGAACTGACCCGTCGCCCGAAATAGGACACCTAGCGTCACTTGTGAGGTCACTTACGGTTGAATCCCCGTGAGCAGTCTCACTAACAGCGATTTCATCGTTCACATCATCGGCGCATCCAGTGACTGAAACTTCTTTTCCGGGTACTGGCGGACGACTGTCTAGAAATTCATGTCCGGCATAGTGTCCTCCTCGTTCTTTGGCGGAAGAGGCGCGCCTCAGACCCGACGCATTTTTGAAAGAGGTTCCACCTACCTCCCCGACACCCTCCGTCAAAAGGGTCCGACTACCGAACATACTGTCTCTCGAACGACTTTTCACGAATGGTTTGAAGAAATTGAACTTCTTCATCCTGCGGACGAGGCAAAATGCGAATGAGGTGCGAACACTTTTTTTAACAGGTACTAACCTCACGTCAGTAGGAATATGTATTTCGGGTAATCACCGACTATTCACGACACAGGCGACAACAAAGCGACAACTGAGAAGGGAGCTGTGGTTGCTGCGACTAAGGATCTGCCAAAAGATAAGGCACCGGATGCATACATACCTAAAACATACTCATCTCGCTATCTATCTAAAACTCACGACTTACCTATTATCCATTAGTGATCGGTTTATTAAGATCGAATACCATTTACAAGAAACTGAAACGAGGTGAACCGTCAGTTCCACATTCATAAATTTCTTGAATAATGTGTTTTCCGTGTCTAACACTGTTCTCAGACATGGCTACGGTTTTCTATACATGTGATTAAGCTTCCATCTTTTCTCTTTCTGGTTCGCGGGTCATTTTATCGAGTCATGCGGGCGGCGTGGAATCGAAGGTCCTTCTTAGTCTATATTTGCCCATCCTCCAATATATATTTATGTCCTCGGGTTACTGTCTGTGCAATGCCGATCAGATTTCGTGCAACGCTCGCGTATTTTATAGCTTTGTTTCTTGCTTATTCAATGCTCAAGCCAGGGCTTTATTCTATACTGCTTCCATTCCTGGGGTCTTGCTGCTTTCCCAATAACACTGCTCGAGTAAAGAATAGATTATAGAATTTAGGCCAAAGGCCAAGCATTGGGACCTATGAGGTCGTTCAGCGCTGAAGCGGAAATTGAGAGCAAAAAGGTCTGAGAGGTGTAGCAGGAGGAAAACCTTGCAGTTGCACTCTGAATCAATTGTTAGGAGAGGGTTGCGGGAAGTAAGATGGAATAAAGAGAATATAAATGGAGGTAGAGTAAAAGGAATGAAAGGGGTTGCAGCTAGTGGCCGAAGGGACGCTGCAAAGAACCTTAAGTAATGCCTACAGTGTACCGCATGAAATGCACCGACGGCATACTACTCCCCTACGGAAACTGCTCGAGTATAAACGCAAGGCGTAGACGTCTAAGGAAGGTTCATCACGACCTACCTGTATAATCCACCTTGACTTTCCTTTCCTTTCCACTGAGCCTTTATTGTGAATCTTGCTACTTTCCCATCTGTGGTCTCTACTGTAGTTCCTTCGCCTTCATGATTTTTTTTACAATGGAAGATATATTCTACCTTTCTTCTTCTTCCACCCGATGTAATTCACAGCTTATGCCTTCATTTTTCCTCTTAAAGTTCCAGTGTATTTAGTCTGGTCTTTATCATCGTATTACTGTTCCCCTTGCTGTTTACCCCTTCCGTCACGGAACTTCAACTCGGCCTTCCGTACTCTTTCAATTTCCTTCAATCCCTAGCTTTGATTTCTTGCTTTCGTTTTGTGTACCGTTTTACTACTACTACTACTACATAGATTTCGCATTTCCTGATTATACCCTATCACTTTCTTCAAGCATTCTTCGAAAGGTTTCCTTAATCTATCAGCTTTTTCACTTAGCATTTTCCCAACTATGAATACGGCGTAGTCAATGGCTGTTCAATTCCTTCAGTTTGCTTTCCTCTATGACTAGTCTAAAAACTTTAGTTTGGTAATTCTGAATTTATACACATCCATAATTCATAAGTTCTTTTTTAAAACTTACCTTATGCTCAACTTTCTCAGTCCATCATTCATTCTTCCACGTGTCCATACTGTTACTCTCGTATTCCGATCACTATTATTCATAAGATGAAACTTATTCATATGGAACAAGCCCACCAAAAGGACCACTGACTTGAAATTCCAGCTTCCAGAGAATATGGTGTTCATTAGAAGAAGTAAAATGAGGTAATAAAGGAGAGATCCCACTTATTAAAAAAAATAATAATAAACAGATAAAAATGTATTAAAATGCAAGGAGAATAGTATTGGGGTGGTAATGCATTGCATCTTCCCTTGAACTTCTGTTCCACAGTCCAATGGTGAAGAATATAGGACCCCTGCAACTGATAAGTTCGACAGCGATGTACATTTATTGCATATTGGTGTTACTGTTCAGCGAATCTGGTTGCCTTTGGCAGCGAAAGGGGATCAGGGATCAATTGTGAATGTGAAAGATCTCTGATCAATTGTGAATGTGAAAGATCTGTTTAAACACAACTTGTGAAAACGTGACAAACACGAGACCATCCGTCGAGGGTCCAAGTCATAACTGCTACTATTAGGAAACAGAAACCTACCACCGCCAACCACTCTATCTAAAAAGAGATGAATCTCTGTCAGAAGCAGACATCCTCATCGGAGAACAGTGTTCTAGTACAGGAAGCACAAACGACCTAAAACAGGTTGCTTGATTTTATCACTGTTATAAATGTATGAGGCCACACGAACAATACCTAACTTTCGTGGGGCATTTGCTGAAACTTTCATTAGATGTTTCTCAGAGGTTAGATTCGAGTCAAAAGTTACACTTGGAATAGTTAAAGCTTCAGACTCATTCAGCAAAGTTCCATCCATTTGAAGGGGAGGATGGGTTGGGAAATCTGTACGAGATCTGCTAATCAATAGTGTTTTTGTTTTACTGGCGTTCAGCCTCATGTCCTGACTAAGGCTGAGGGCAGCTTCATTTCTCATAAGTGGAGACTTTACTACACCCAGAAGTGTTGCAACATCGGCCATACTGAACAATGTTTTCCAGGCCAACAAACATACTGCTTGTATATACTAAAAATAATAGTGGACCAAGAACACTACCCTGTGGAACTCCTGACAAAATAGGTCTTGGTTCACTCAAGATCCCGTCCACAGCACCTCGCTGCTGCTTACCTGCAAGGAAATCTTGAAGTAATCCTAAAACATATCCACCCACTCCAAAATTATGAAGTTTATAAATAAGTGTCTTGTGATTTAGTAAATCGAAAACAGCACTAAAATCTATTTAATTACTCTGCACTCAAAACCCCCGTCAAGGTTCCCTTGCAAATGGCATGTCAAGTCTAAAGAGCATAGCAGGTACCAAACTACTTCCTATATGCATATTGACTATCAGCCAACAATCCTTTAGATTCTACATACTTATATAGTGGCTTAAAAATTTTTTTTTTTCACCAACTTCATAGAGCACCCGGAGAATAGAAATTGGCCTGTAGTTACTGCAGTCTGCAGATACGCCACTCCTTGGCACAGGCACTGTATTACTAAGCTTGCGCTCATCCACAAAGATACTACGTCGACATAAAAATCTAAAGAATCTACTTATCATGTGAGACAACACACTAGAAACTTTCTTGAAAAAACAAAGGGGAGAAACCAGCAGGATCTTCTCCACTCCAGCTATCAAGATTACCCAGAATTTTCTTAACATCCCTGGAGTGAAATGCAAATTTTGTACGAAATTTCTTAATATACCTTCAAACTATTTCTCCTCTTCTTTTTTATATGTACTTCGGACTTCTCTGGCTTGGTGACACGCAATCATTTTTTTTTAATTTCTGTGCTATGGAAATTTCCTATTGCCACGCGAATTACTCGTACACTGCTCTAACTCGTTGTCTTCCCGTAATTTACACAAAGAAGTTCTTCAGTCTATTTGTATACTGTTTGCGTCCAGATTTCTGACATCTGAAGCACTGGGATACACAGGTGGGTCAAAGATACTGCAACACTTATTGTGTCCACATAGTTTATCATCACGTTCCTAACTCCTTCTCATACAAGTTTAGCATCCTCTGCACTCTTCTTTATCTTAGCTAGCTCTCAATGCTCGCAACTCTACGAAGGCTGCTGCAAACCATGTGTCGTTTTCTATCATCAGATTTAATACTACACAAGTTTACTAGGACTTATCTTGGCTACAACTAAAATCTGGAATAGTTGTCTATTGCAGCTCTGGAATCTTCTGACCAAATGTTTACGTGAAGAGCAAATTCATTTCCGCTCTCTCCTGATGTCTCATGAATTTCAGCTGTATCAGTTTTATCTTCTATTCCGTCATATTTGTTTATTTATTCATTCATTTATTTATCACCTTTTGCAATTATATACACTGAGGAGTTACAGTAAAAATAATTTCTGAAAAGTGAACATTAAAAAAATATACTTTTTTTTAGTCAGTACTGTAAGTGGTTCTCCCACTGCAGCAGATAAGTAAGGCATTTTAATTTTATTGCAGCAGATAAGTACGGCATTATTTTAGGGTAATTCTAAGTATTAGCTCCGCGCCTGTTTTTACGTTGGAAACTGGTTTTTTCTACACTTATAAGGCTTCTGATACTGGCGGTGCATTTGTTTGTTGTCGGCCAAATGGAATGTCCCTTCGCCGTGTTTAGTACTGGCCTAGGGGGGGGCGGTACCCATACGTTAACAAGTTATTGCACTTGCCGGACGGGATATGAACCGTTCGAAACAGACGTACCCGTGCTCTGTCTCGTGAAGATCGCGTATGGAAACCCCTTGTTGGAGGTTAATTACATTCGTGCGACAAAAATTGTAGATAAATCCATAATTAGCAACCAAAAAACTGTAGAAAAAGTCAAGTTAGAAGGAAATCGCTGCCGCGGAGCTACTACTTAGATATACCTTATTTTAGTTTTGCTTATGTGCAGGCCTAGGACATGTTAAATTAATCAGTTTCACAGTACGCTACAACAAATAAAACTTGGCCTTCTATGGGCTTGTATGCTAATACGAATTTCGGTGTATTGGCTTTTCTTAAATGCTTTTTTTTGCGTAACTGGTATGTTATACTGCGACTTACTATTGCATGCTAGTCTAACCTACAATTAAGCTGTAATAAACGAGTCTTCTATTCTTACTTGGTTGACATAAAACTGACTATCTTTTGCAACCGAATTCAGTAACACCAAAACCAAACAGTGGGAACTTTGCCCAGTGAATCATAGGTTGTGTCTTCTAAGTCTTACGCCCTTGCAGTACATGCACCTCCTGGTAGCACTCTGCAGTTTCTTATTTATTTTGCATAATGCAAAAGTTAATTTCCAATAAAAACAACACAAAAATTGCCCAGTTTTCCAACCATTCTGGACATCTCGACTTCAATTACAAAGTGGATGCGACACACTGTTAGGTACAAACAAAGTAGTTACAAGTTAATAGAACTTTTATGTGGAAACAACATTCTCGAAGTGTAAACAGAATTTTAAAGGGAAACAGAGAAATATTCACAAATTCAAGCCCAGTTAAAGATTTACAGTGGACATATGCAAAAAATCCTCAACTTGATGTCACAATGAAAATGAAAAATCATTCACTCACCCCTCCAATATTACTGAACCACAAATCTTGGTGCCTAACTACGATAAGTGAAAACTTGATGGTAACACTAATGGAAAATGAGTCAGCCTCCTTTACTTATTTACAATATGTATACCAGCAGCAAGAACCATGATGAGCTGAGCTATAATTACTAGTGTAAGTAGGGGAAGCACCCAGCCAGGTAGGCCTTGGTGCCCTAGGCTAGGTTAGGGTAGGTTTTACTTTAAAAATTGAAGCACTCTAGGTCAGGTTATGTTGGGGTGAGGAGGGGGGGAGGTTGCCCAGTCCCACAGGATCTGACATCCTGTGCTAAGTTCGGTTAGACGTATCCCGATAATTGCCCTTACAGTCTTAAATCTCAATTCTTTATAATTGGGTTTCAAGACTTATTGATAAGGGATATACTCAAGACATGCATTTTTCCAACTATCTACCTTGTAATTTATGAATTTTTCCCCTTTCCTCATTGCTCAATTTATACAATAAGTTCTAGGGTAGATTATTCCACTTACCAAGCACAGACAATGGCAGGTGCCAATTCTATGTACAAAAGTTTATGCTTTTAATGGTTTATTATGCTTTGAGAGTCATTTATACATATCCTATTTTGGACTGGCAGGTGATTAAGCCAAGACCATAAACCAGATGGACTGTTGGAAACTATGATATCTGATTCCAAAGACTGCAAACATAAATTAATACATATGCATAATGGTGCACACTTAGATACAGCTAGTCAATTTAGAGTCAACTTTTCCTCTCTGTGACCTTTACACTGATTGGGCCATGACACAAGCCCCAGCACTAGACTAGGGTGCTCTGATTTTTAGGAAATTAACCATGTAGAGAGTTATGCAATCACACAAAACTTAATTCACACTACTTTTAATCACATTCTAATGAAATTTGTTACCAGCAGACTACTACAAAGTAGGCTTAACTCGTGACAGCACTTTCCCAAGTCTGTTAGCCAGTGTTAATGTCCTAAGAAGAGGTTTTTCAGTCTGCCTCTGAACTGCCTAAAGATTTACTTTAGACAGTCCATGGATATTCCCATATTAATCCTACTGTTTTGTCACAATATATGCAGTACTGCTAATTACAAACTTCACATTCAGTCCAACTTCCAACTTCTGATGTGTCACAAACACAAGATCAGCATTCTTTAGACTTCTAACTTATACAATATCCTTTTTAATTGGATTTTAATACTGTACTGTCTTTCCCCATGTTCAACTTACAATTTCTGACAATAAAGTGAGCCTAATTCTCTTCAGTTTCCTCTCTACAAAGAGCTCAATTTCAAAACAAGCTTTTTCCAGCGTTCAATACCAATGCGATAAGACAGTACTTAAAACTAAAGGCAGCATCACATTTGTGATTCCAGCAGCATCTAGCACAATGTGTTGGCTCAGTGAAACATGTCACTAGAAGTTGCTGTTTGGACAACGTAAATAAACCTTAGGCCAGGCACTTCTGCTATGTTTGATTTACAGTTAAAGTGCACATGTTTTAATGACGGAACAATTTCATTCTGAATATATCAAAAGTATTTTCTTATGGTAGCTCTTTTTAATCTTCATGTTCACTTAACATTCCCACTCTAGAAAAAAAACGTAAGTTACATTTTTTAAGCTGTCTATTTATTTTGCAACATGCTGAACATTACAGGGGAAAATTAGCCTTCAAAGGACTATGTTTCACAATAGGAAAACAACTGGTGAAGTGCACTGGCTCAAAAATGTCTTGGCAAGAAGTTTGGCTAAGCTCCACTGAAGTCACAAGTGTGACATAGTCCTAGTGAAGAACTTCCTCAGTGGGCCTAGGAAAACCTGATAAAATGCTTGTAGACGAACAAGCTGGTTTAAGAAAAAGCATGATTTGCTCGCATCAAATATTTGTAACATACCAAATGGCAGCAATGTATGGAATTTCAAAATCCCCTTCTGATGGCTGGTTGATTACAAGAAGGCATGCAACAGTATTACCATTGCTGTTTACCATCTCATGTACATATTCTGTTGTTCAAAAAACAGGTTTTGACGTAGGAAAAACCTATTTTTGGTAGTCGCTGTTTCGTCCTCAAAGGCAGAGGAGGAGGCAGATACCAAGAGGAATTATATTGGTTGGGGGTCAGCTTCGATGACATCACAGACAATGGAAGTTTTCCCTGTGGGGGGACAGAAACTTGCGTATATGCGTCACCAAGTATGTCTCTTCAGTGTCCTCAAAAGGGACTCGTCCAAAAGAAGAGTGATCCTCAACCAATCGACATTGAACAAGCACATTGCTGGCCGAAAGTTTTTGATGATTACCGTTGCCTAAGTACATTGAATCCGGCCCTTCCTAAGGTCCGAATAAGGAAAGATACATACAGATTCAAAGTCAGGTCCTTTCGGCTAAACATTGCCTAAAGAATATTTGTCAAACTAGCAACTGTATTCTTTCAAGAACTCAAACAAAAAGATTACCTCCTTTGAGGACTCAACAGCGACTACCAAAAATAGGTTTTTCCTACATCAAAACCTGTTTTTTGATAGCGTAGTCGCTGTTTCGTCCTCAAAGGAGTTACCTTCCATGGTCTACCAGAGCTCCATGGTGACCAAACTAATATCAAAGAATTCTCTTCTAATTTAGTTGGTCTTTTGGCCAGGTATTGTGTCGTAATGATTAACATTATAACACATGATGGACTCAAAGATAAGAGGGCACTTTCCCTTATCTTCAGCGAAGCTGAACCCAGTTTTTCCAACGTCAATTAACCCGCAAGAAAGAGAAGTGAGGTGATGGAAGAGAATGTCCACATTGGAATAATAATTGACAGTTGACATAAAAAATGGAGCTGATATAATTTTAATAAGTAAAAATAATACCAGACTTAAACAGTTTGCATAATAGAATGGATAATATATATCTAGAGAGATGGGACTTGAGAGAACTCTAAATAATGATGACAGTAAGCACAAATGGGTGAAATGATAAAAAGTGGAGAAGGACCAGTATGTTGAAGTTTCTGAATATGTAGCAATAAATACATCCAATACAAGTTCTCCTGAGTTAAAATCTAATGAAAGATGAAAAAAGCCAAATCATACAATGGGCAAGCTGAACAGGATCTGAAAGCCAAAGAGACTGAAGTGACAAACAAAAGTAAAATTATACATTAATCTAGTAGAATCTGCATTGCTAAAACATGAATCACAGTAGGACAATGAAACTATGTGAGGCTCTTGCTCTGAAGGACTTAAAGTACTGTATTTAGCACAGCTGAACCATTATCTCAGCTGTTGATATCAGCATCAAAGAAACTGTGTGGGCTACTACTTTGTGTTTTTTGAAGTTGCCAAATCAAATCTGATAACACTGAAAGTTGTTTAAGCAAAACGGGGATTGTCGGCCAAGTGGCATTCAGTTTGCAATGCCACCTGGCTGTAGCTCTGAGAGGGAAATAAGCATCTCGGGACACTCAACAAGGAAGCGGCATGACTAGTAAAAGTGATGTTTTGGTTTCTCAGCTAATCAGGTTGCAGCTGTGCATCATATGAATACCTTGGCTTCTAATCTCAGCATTAGTTCAGCCAGTATATCTGTTTTGTGCATCAAAAGTTCACTCCACCACAGACATCCGGTTTTTGCCACTGATTAGTTAACCAATATTCCACTTTGAAATTCCAAACAAAACATGAGTGTACGCTTAATAAGCAGCACAAATTTTACCAGAAAGTGAAATTGAAATTGAAAAATGATGAAGAAGCTATAGATATTCCTAAAATGAAGTGACAGAAAGTGGCACGGCCCATCAAATGGCAATGCCGTATTGCAAAAAACGACCAAAATCTAGGCAAGATACTCTGGTGAGAGGATTCCTGCTTGCAAAAACGTGTGTTCTGAACTTGTGGTCAAGAATCTTACAGAGGGCAATGCCAAAATCTTCACAAATGTTTGGGCAATCATTTATTGGAGAGTCCAGAATGCATATTTAATTAACCTAATAAAATTCAGAGGCCATGGGTCCTCATCCTGTGAAGGCCAAGACAAAAAAAAATTCAAGAAGTACACATTAACCTGCATGATAAAATATGAGGCCTGTATGTAGGATTATCCTCTTGAATATTTTCAGTGTTAAAGAAGAGGGTGAGGAATGCATTGGAGAAGATAACTGAGTCATGCACAAGTTATCCAGATCACCAGGGCAGGAGGGAGCCTGCAACAAAGATCAAAGGAAAAAACTCAGGTTGTAAGGTGCCACATAAAGAAACCCCCTCACTGTTGCAGTACATTAAACATAGGACAAGGCCCCTAACCCCATTTACCTTATTCCTGACCAAGCCATCTGCAAACTTTAAGATCTGTATTTGGATTGTATAAGGGATAAGTGACTGAAAATTAAAGTACTACAGACAAATGTTCACCTCCTGAATTTGATACTGGCACCAGGGCCTTTTTCATACATGAATGTCTGATCCACCCTCAGTTACAAAGAATAATAGAGCAAAGTAGTTTTTTTAATTTCTCCATTGCCATAGGCCCTATGACAGAAGTAGAAATACTAAGCCTATATTTCTGACCATCTCCAGAAGGACTCAACTACGATAAAAACAATTGCCCCCTCACCAGCAATTAAAGACTGCAATACAGTACCTCAGAAACAAAGAGTCAGCAGAAACTGTTCAGTGAACTGACTGGTAACCCATGTATGGACCATCCACACTGAAACTGGCCCCGGGACATGCAGCCAGACTTACAGCATACCATAAACCAAATATGAGAGCTGTGAAGGAACACCTCACAGGTCCAACTGCAGTAGCAGCATTAATTCTTACCAACACAGTCCTGTACTGGACCTGATTTTTCAGGCCACCCACAAGATGTCATATCCTTAAACACTGAGTGTTGGAGGCTGCACTCAAGATAAGCATCTTGCCCCCCCCAAAACACCCAAGGCCTAAACCATTAGGTTTTGTGATCCCAAGCAGTCTAAGGCAAAGTACTATACATGGCCCACCATAATTGACATGCAGTACATGTCTTAGCCTTACTAACTCTTTGGAACTGAAAATTTCATAGTAGTTTAATGAGGGTACCACTGTGGAATGCAGTTCTTCACTTTAATATTAAACCTCTTACTCAGTCAATCAACCTATTTAAATGGTTCTGTCCTTGTAATTATATTTGGTACTGATGTCAATGTACAATATTATTTTGTCAATGAATTTAACTATACTCAAAAATACAGTTGGGATATATCTCCCAAACCCAACCTTCAGAAAGAGTTCTGGAATCTGTCAATATGCTGCTTATATAAGAATAACTCTGCAACTCTGCAACCATTCTGGCTTGTCCACCTAAACCATGAGTAAAGCTACCAAAATGAATCTTAAGGATTGTCCATAAATGATGTTGGTTCCCAGCCTGTGCGTGTCTGTATCCACACAGTCGCTAAAATAAAAATACTGTATATATACTGTATCTTCCATTATAAGACCTATTATTCCCTAAAAGATCTAAAGAACATGGGTGATATTACTGCACCTGGAACAAACTAATTACTGTACAGTACTGGTAAACTAACTGTCCATAAAATTAAATAATTTTTTTAGAATCTCCTTTTAACAAATGATTATAGACATATGAAGGGTCATTTGTTAAAGGAGACTGGAAAAAAAATTATTTAATTGAATTTGTTTCTGGTGATAGAAATTCATTTCTCGCTATAATGTGGTTCAGATTCCACAATAAGCTGTAGGTCCCGTTGGTAGGTAACCAACTGGTTCTTAGCCATGTAAAAATAAATCTAATCCTTCGGGCCAGCCCTAGGAGAGCTGTTAATCAGCTCAGTGGTCTGGTTAAACTAAGATATACTTAACTACACACACATTAACACACTTTTTTTCTTTATATTTAAATATATACAGGGTATCTACATAAACTACTATCCAAAATTGCTGATTTTAGCACATCTAATTTGTCAAGTTTGAAATTCCTGAAGATGAAATTATCTCATGGGCATCAAATTAGAATCATTACTTGGATTTCCATGCTTTCTTATTTAGTCAAGACCATGAATATCAAGTGCCCTGAAGCCGCTAGGTACAGACCACATAACCTACAAACAGTTCCACTCCAAGCTCAATATAATGTAATAACCTAAAGCATCTTCACTAATACTCTAATAGGCTACATCTACTTCACGGTTACAATGTGAAAAATATTCATGTATTAAATAAAATGACTTAACTAGCACAATGACAGAAACGGTAATGCAATGTGACATTTGACCTAATTCAACTTCCTTCCATCACGACTTACCTTGGGTTAGTGGAGAAGCAAGTGACCTTGAGGTAGTACCTGGAGAAGGCCGTGGGCAGGTGATGCGGCACAGCCTCCTGGTGCACCACCACCTGTTCTGAGCCAAGCCCGAACATGTGCTGTTTACGACCTTTAACTGCCACTGTGTAACACGATGAGATCACTTTTGATTACCATCACTTGATTACAAGATGCGATACAAAAGAAGCACAATTCAGTTACGTTCTACATCTTTCAAGGTCAGGTGCTCCGAGTGACACCAATATTTTTTGTTCTCTTTCATGATTTTGAGTCTTGCTGTTCAGAAATCATGTGATCTCCCTGCATATCAGACATACACTTCCCAGATGACTGATTTAAACAATGCTGTCAAATGAGACTGGAAAAATTAGACAAAGAATTAATATGTACAATCCTTTGTCAGTTATCCACCCTATACAGGTAAAAATCTTGCAACCTTTCCAATGTATATCTACTGAAGTTTACACTCTGGTTGGGTTCTTCACTGCAAATGAATACTGGTGCATGTACATATGAAGTAGTATCTAAATAAAAGCTGAACACAACACTTAATGTATGTTAATCTAACAGACAATTTTACTCCAATTTTAGTTTTTTGTAAAAGAAAACTATTGAGATGGCTATTTGTCTGTCCATCCGCACTTTTTCCGTCCACCCTCAGATCTTAAAAACTACTGAGGTTAGAGGGCTGCAAACTGGTATGTTGATCATCCACCCTCCAATCAACAAACACCAAATTGCAGCCCTCTAGCTTCAGTAGTTTTTATTTTTATTTAAGGTTAAAGTTAGCCATGATAGTGCGTCTGGGACCGCTATAATTGTCAACAACATAGGCCACCACTGGGCTGTGGCTGAGAGTTTCATACAGCAATATAAGCTGTACAGAAAACTTGATTGCACTGAAGAAACTTTAGTGCATTTTTTACTTGTTTGATACAGGTCCCAACTGTAATTTTTTCAAATATATTTTCAAATACAATACCAATCCTATTTAGGTATGCATCTGGGGATCCAGAGCACTCACAATGAAACAGATGCTGCTAGAAGGGATTGAGAGGAGGACTGACTTGATATGAAAAGTAACTGGTTTATGTAAGAAAAATTTTGAATTCTAATTTTCAAAAATTTAATTTCCTTCAACACCAAGCCATCACTTGGACTTGAGCCTCAGTACAGTGGTTATTTAGGGGAGATGGACTTGTGGCCTGTAAATCATTAAGCATTCTTTAAAATTCCAGAAGCATGGGATCAAAGAGCCCTGATGGCTTAAGGTTAGTAGGTGCAACAGAAGCCTTGAAGTCAACATGGGATCAAGATATGGACACAATTTTGTTAGTATAGCCTTGGGCTGTTCTTCCAAATCATTTATATATAAAAAAAACACTCGAAAGTTAAAAATCGCTTCCCCTCATTGTAAAGTAAAGCAACAGATATCCCATACATCTAGGCCCAGAAGTCATGGAATGCTACATGACGATGAAGATAACACTGGATCTGGCTCCTCCCTACTCTTTCAGGTCGAAGCAAGAATGAACCTGCTACCAACATAGGACCATCAAAATATGAATTCACATACTTTTAGGTTATATCTCTATAGCAAAACCTTATATGGGCTATGCCTCTATAGTAAAACCTTCAAAAGGTCAGAGAAGACTGCCAGCAGAGCTAAATGTAAAGGTAACCATAACTGCTACGGTACTCACATCATGACCTTGGCCATTAGCTTGAGTGCTTGCAACTCCAGAGGTGGACAACTAAGCACTCATAACGACTTTCCTCAGCCAAGAGGTGATGGTGTTTTTGGGTACCATGTGTTTAACCATGACACACAATAAAAGTACTGTAATCATGAATCCTCCCCTTTCTAAAAGCAGGGCCTCTCTTGGTGACACCTTAAGGCCATAGCTTGGCAAAGGGGAAGAATAACAAAATTAGGCAATGACTATGATGTGAGGAAATTGTTGGCGCCTTTGCCATAAAACCTGGCATGTAAGACTGACCAATCTTTACAGTTCTCAGTGTATGATACCAAACAGGATAAGACATGAAGCTCACTTACTCTCTGAGCATATGTTAAAGCTAAAAGGAAGGCTGTCTTCAAAGTTTAGTTACTTCAAGATAAAAGCTCATTAGGGTCAGATATATTACCCTAGGAATTGGAATGGAATACAGAATTTAGGCCAAAGGCCAAGCGTTGGGACCTATGAGGTCACTCTGCACTGAAAGGGAAATTAGCAGTAAGAAGGTTTCAAAGGTGTAACATGAAGAAAACCTTACAGCTGCACTATGAAAACATTTGTTAAAGACGGTGGGAAGTCAGATGAAGGAAAAAGAATATAAACGGAGGTACAGTAAAAGGAATGAAAGCGGTTGCAGCTAGGGGCCGAAGGGATGCTGCAAAGAACATCAAGTCAGCGCACCAAGTGAGGTGCACTATCCCCCGGATGGGGATATCACCCTAAGGGTTTCAATGATTTCAGTGGAGCTTCTGTTTTGAAGTGCTGGCTCTTATGTTACAGGCAGTCCCCAGCTAATGGCGGGGGTTCCGTTCCTGCCGAGCACCAATAACTGAAAATCACCAATAATCACTATGGTGATAAATGGTGTTTACAACGTTGTAAGCGCCAACAAACTGCTTATCAGCGCCGATAAACCGCTTGCTGATGCCGATGAACCACTTATCGATGCCAAAAATCTGGTTAACACCATTAACCGACACCGCCGATAAGCAAGGACTACTTGTACAACTAATTCAGTGAGCTGAAATCAATTTACTGTGCACTTTACAGACCTAAGAAAAGGCTGATCTTTAGCCATTCATTGCTGAAACAAACAACTTTCTAACTCTCCCCAAGTACAGTAAGAAATCTGTTACTGTGGGAACAGCAACACTAAGAGAATCTTGTTCCCTGGAACTCCAATTACTTTGCCTGAGGCAGTCTGAAAGCTGAAACCTTATCTGGAGTGGCGATGACCTTTGCAGTGTCTGCTGAAAATCATTTCTTATGAAGGTATCGTTTGATAGCTTCTATAAGCACATCTGGAGGAGCCATCAAGAGTAATTTCTCTTTCAGTGACAGGATCCTTGGGTGTTCTGCTAGAGACCCTTCATGTGAGGCATTGTGCCAAGTCATACTTGGAATGCTTCTTGTGGTTACTGAGTCACATACACCCATTAGTCTTGGGATAAAATTATATTCCTCATGTAAGACATTATGAAAATCAATAACCTTATTTTTGCATTCAAAATCTGATTTGTTTCAATTATCCGTAAAAGCTTCATTAGCAGCAACACTGTCTGAGATAGTATTGTAAGCTTTAAAGTAACTAATACTGTACTACATGTAACTTGAAGCTTAATCCTTTGCACTACACCATAAGGTTACATGATAAAACTTCATAGTCTAAGGACTTTGGAATACATGTGCAATATAGTGCACATACTGTCCAGTTGTTTCCATTTAGCCTACACCTGTAAATTTATCACCCTGGCATCCAACTGATCTGGTTT
The DNA here is from genome assembly GCF_040412425.1 of Macrobrachium rosenbergii. NCBI lineage: Eukaryota > Metazoa > Arthropoda > Malacostraca > Decapoda > Palaemonidae > Macrobrachium > Macrobrachium rosenbergii. Next base: position 30,677,798 of record NC_089744.1, on the reverse strand, counting down.
GGAAGTCAACAAGACAGCTCAACACTAAGTTTGGGTCTTGACAGTGCATGGGAAGGGGGAAGTGAGGGGGTGGGGGGATTTAGTGGACCCATATTAAAAACTGAACAAAAAAATATACAAAAGATAACTGCTTGAGAACATAGTTGTTTAGGACAAGATATTCACATTCTCCACAATACAGCACCAAAAGAGATGGAGGCGCAGGTGCAAGCTACATCCACCTGTTAGGACTATGATCATGTGAGCATGAAATCATCTGCCCCTGATGATAAGCTTCTGGCATAAAGCAAAGAGTTCTACTAAAGATCAGCTCTCCATGGATTCCAATGACCCAAGCCTTAAGGATAGATCTGCCAGAGGTCAATACCATCTTTGGGATGGCTGACACAGCTTAAAACTGTAAACAGTCGCCGTCAAATGAAAAATCTTCCCAAAAACATCCATCTAAGCAGTGAATTAAGACTAAAGTGGCCACATTCCAGCTATTTACATCAAATTATATCAGCACCTGAAAATAGAAGTCACTGAGACTGGACAACATGAAGAAAGATAGCTAATAGAGATACTGTATTGAAACTATAATGCGAAAGAGACAACATATAGATATCTAGATTCACCACCAGGGAGAAAAGAGATCCCTCCAGTTTGGTAGTTCTCATTTGTCACACACCTTTGGCATATATGTAATACAAAATAAACATTCTATAGTGAAGCCATGAAATTTTAACAAGGCATTCTCCCATCCTGAGTAAAACCTGACAAACAGAAATGTCAAACTGAGGTTTATGAAACCTAGGCAATCTAAAGGTGAGGTTAGAGTCGTTTCATTGGTCTGACCTACAGTATTCTACTTTATCAAGTTTAGCCTTCCTTATATGCAAGGGTACTTACTCACAAATCACTGGTGTGTGTTTTGTAACTGGTGGATAAATTTGGACAAGCCAATACACAGAATAAAAATATTCAGGTATGACTTCTTTCAGATTTTTAAAATGTTATGCAGCTTTTTCTAAACATTAGTACTGAAATTTAGAGCTGCTACCCATTGCATTAAATAATCAAAACGGAATTTTACCCCTGGTAATTTGAGTTTATTAGCCTTGCCTATTCATTTTAGCCTACACTGATCTATGACCATTAGCCCAGTATCACACTGAAACTCCCAAGCTGACAGTGTTTCGTGTGTTGCAGATGAAACATTACTTAACACCTATGAAATAAGTGACACTAACAAACAGACTGGCTTCTCTTTATCTAACATATAAATGTCATTTTTAAATATTGGTGTTAAAATTTTGGGGGGACTGTTTTGTGAAGTGGACGTGACGAGTCAAAAAAGACTGATAGTACTGTATACTGTAATGTGGTTTTAAGCATATTTTAAGTGAAAAACAAAGACCGTGGACAACTAACATTCTGTCAGTACTCAGTATCACATATGCTATTGCATGATGCCTAGACAGTTTAGTAACACTTAATATTTATTATTTATAATAAGCCCAGTTTGACAGTAATTGTTTGTAAAGTGTTTTACCTCTTACCAAAAATCTTACTTTTGTGTTCTCCAGCAGGTGGCAGTAAAGAATAGTTTAAACTATTGCCATTTTTTAATTGTCATGACCAATTTTAATAAAATATTGGAAAAATATAAAGGTAGCATTTAAAACTGGTACCTCACATGCAAGACAAAAGAGAAGGTGATCTATCAGTTAGTATCAATTATATCACACAAAACACCAGCCTTTAGCGAGATTCAATGGACTGGTATCCTCTATTTGGTTAATTGGCTAATGCATGAATATGATGAAATCTCACCATGAATATGATGAAATCTCACCAACACCAAATTCAGTAATAAAGTGAACGAACGGTGGTAATTTTGGTATTTTGTCCTCATTAAATATGAAGGGCCTCTAATTAATAGGTTACGTATGAATATTTCAAATGTTTTCTAAGTCCTCTGTTGTTGTTTACAAGGAACCGGCATTCTGTAACTTCATGGGTGTTGTTTGGGAAGTGTCAGACATCTGTTGTGTATGTGCCACAGTGTAGCCACTGTGAAATTTCTTATTTTTTCCCTTGATACAACTGTTAGTAGCTTGTGGTCAATACAAAAAATTCACAAAACTTCTCTAAATGAAGTTCCAGAATATTTTTTAACACTGCCCAGTTTTCCATCTTATCTGCATTTTCTGACTTAAGTTTCAAAGTGAATATGCCATACTGGTTAGTACAAAGATAATATTAAGGTGAGACAACAAAATTTTAAACATTTGCTATTCAAATTTTCAGCAGAAATGAAGAAATTATGCAGATTTACAAGAAGTTTTCTGTGGAAACAAAGAAGTGGTAAACAAAGAAGACCTACACTTGACACACAAAAATCCTTGACCTATTGGAAAAAACTGAAACCCTTAAATCACGTGTGAATATCATCAAAGCACAAACCCATGTGTATTTTTGCTTTTTAATTAAAGAAATCCTCCTTTATCTTTTCTGTTATAGCATATAGCATAAATATATGCAAAAAGCCAACAATAAGAAACGAGGTAAAGGGAAGCCCATGCCTACTGGCCAGGTTGGGTCTTATGTTCTGGTTAGATTAGGTTTGGATTCATTCATGTATTTTACTTTATAACTTCCAGTGCTCTCAAGTCTGGTTTAGTGAGGGGAAGGCATCACTCAGATATGATCCGGCACCCTACACTAGGATAGATTCCAAATCTTATTATTATTATTATTCAAAAGATGAACCCTATTCATATGGAACATGCCCACAGGGGGACCACTGACTTGAAATTTAAGCCTTCCAAAGAATGTGGTATTCATTTGAAAGAAGTAACAGCAAGTAATGGGCAGTACAAAAAGAAGAGATCAGTTATTAGACTAGGAAAAATAACAAATTAATAAATAATTACACAAAAATGTAAATGATAAATTATAAGGAGAATTTCTTTACGGTAGTCTTGTATTGCATCTTTGCTTGAACTCTTGAGGTTCCAATTGCACAACATCCTGAGGGAGACTGTTCCACAGTCCAATGGTGTGTGGAATAAAGGACCTATGGAACAGAGAAGCTCAAGGCACATTTATTGCATATTGGTACTGCTGTTCAACAAATCTGATTGCTCTTGGCAGAAAAGAGGATCAGGGATCAATATTGAATGTGAAAGATCTATTAAAATAAAACTCAAGAAAAACTGACAAACAAGAGACCATCTATGGATGGTTCAAGCCATTATACTGCTAATGTTAGGAAACAAAACCTGCCACCACAAACCACTTTGTCTAAAGGAGATAAATCTCAGGCAGAGGCAGACATCCACACCAGAAAACAGTAGGCTACTTTAGTAAAGGAAAGACAAACAGCCTAAAACAGGTTGCACTGACTTCATCAACTTTATAAATTTAAGAGGCCTTACAGTATGAACAATACCTAACTTCCATGCAGCATTTGCTGACACTTTCATCTGATGTTTCTCAAAAGTAAGATGTAAGTAAAAATTTACACCAAGTATAGTTAAAGTTTCACTCATATAGCAGAGACCCACCCCATCTGAAAGGGAGGATGGGGTGAAAAATCTGTACGAGACCTGCTAGTCGATAGTGTTTTTGTTTTACTGGAGTTTAACTTCATACCCCACAGACTTTGCTTGTAAGTGGGGTCTTTACTACACTCACAAGTGTTGCATCATTGGCACACTGAACAATCTCGTTTTCCAGGCCAACATACTGAATGAACAATATCATTTTCCAAGCCAACAAGCATCACTTGTATATATACACTAAAAATAAATGGACCAAGAACACTACCCTGTGGAACTCCAGACACAATAGGTCTTGGTTCGCTAAAGACCCCATCAACAGCAACTCACTGCTGCCTAGCAGTAAGGAAATCTTGAAGTACCCTAAATCATAACCACCCACTCCAAGAATCTGAAGTTTATAAATATGTACCTTATAATTTACTAAATCGATAGCAGCACTAAAATCTATTTGAATTACTCTACACCAAAACCTTTATGAAGATTCTCTCACAAATGGCATGTAAAATCCAAAAGAGCAATCCAAGCCCCTAACTAAATTACTTCCTATATGCATACTGACTACATTATCAACTGACGGTCCTTTGGAGTCCACATACTTATAGTGTGGCTTAAAAATAAGTTTTTTTTAGCAAATTTGGAGAGAACAAGGAGAATAGAAAGTGGCCTATAGTTATTGCAGTCTGCGGATATGCCATTCTTTGTAACGGGCACCGCATTACAAAGCTTGTACTCATCTGCAAAGATACTGCATAAACATAAAAATCTATAGAATCTACTAATCTTGGGAGACATGCTTTATATCTTGTACAATATTTCATTATCAATTGATAATACAACCAAATGATGTATTTTCTGACTGCTTATCTTGTAATTATATATTTTTTACCAATCTTATATGTGCAATTCACTAAATTTGGCTTTCCTTAACCCCAAACCCCATGTTCCAATGGGGAACCCTGCTGTTGAATACAGGAGGCAGGAAAACACAAAAACAAGTGTATTAAACAAATGGAAGTAAAAATTATTAAAACAAGGGATTAGCAACCTGATAAACAAACGTTCATGTCTTTGGAATGAAATTACTGTCATGTATTTATCACAAACTCTAGTAGACTATTTCTACAATGGACTTCTATTTACAGAGTAAATTATTATTATATTATTAATGTTCAAAAGATGAACCATATTCAAACAGAACAAGCCCACAGGGACCACTGACTTGAAATTTGAGCTTTCAAAGAATATGGTGTTCATCACAAAGTAGTAACAAAAGGTAATGGGAAATACAGAAAGATCACTTATTAAAAAAAAAAAAAAATTATCAAATTAACGAAGATAAAAATGTAAGTAACTTATTAAAATACGATGAGAATTGTATTAGGGCAGTAATGCGTTGCATCTTTGCTTGAACTTTTGAAGTTCTAATTGCAAGACATCCTCAGGGGGACTGTTAGCCAATCCGTGTTAAGAATAAAGGAATATATATATACAACGATAGGAGACAACTCTATCCAAAACACCCTAGGCCTTTCATAAATGAGCTTCATAATTATTTTACCTTGGCTATCTTGGACTAGCATTTGATTGGTTAATGATCTCAACTTAGATGGCTAGCTCAACTAGCCTACTGCCTACGAGATTGGGTTGCTATGCGTTGACTTTGAAATTGGAAAATCTTGACTATTCTTAGAGGCTGCGGATATAAACTATGATCGACATGCCACGTCAAGGGGAAGGAAGCACTTGGAAAACACCTGATTATTTATTTAAGATAAAAATACTCAGGGAAAAATGTTCTGTCAATATGACCTTGACTCTAATTAGGGCGGAACAGACGTATAGATGACTGGGCTGGTCTAATCTTTAGGAAATCTCCTAGATTATAAACACAAAAACTTAATTCACAATACTTTTAATCGTAACTGAGTGAAATTTAGTTCTAAATAGAAAAGGCAGCTTCCCAAAAACGGAAACTAATGCCAAGTGTTCCCAGCTGAGGCCAATGTTTGGGGAGCCATGTTTGTTTACATGTGACGTAGTAAGTGTGCTGCTAGATTGCTAGGGAGAGGGGGTTGCCTAGTGACGTCACATTCTCAAGGCTGGTAGCTCCTGTTTTTACGCGCCGAAAACAGGTCTTTGTCGATCTGCCCCAGGAAAGTGAAACCCCAAAAGATTATGACTAAAGCAACGAAGTCTTATAACGGTAAAGTATGCCATGATGAATGCGGGAATTATCGTTCCGCTGTTTAGCAGTACACTGAGAGGCCACAGAAGGTATCTATTTTGCTGGTTCAAATTATTGTCAGAGCCCACTTCAAATTTAACAACAGACCACAAGCAACTCAAGAGAAGGATGTACGCGGATTCTTGATACAACCCATATGTGAATGTAACCCATATGTGAACGTAAAACGAGAAATAAACAAATGACATTAACATGAGTAGTTCCCCCACACAACAAAAGGATGTAAGTCTTGACTTCTGACCCAATTCAAGAAGGCTACCCAAGTGGTGTTCTATTCATCCAGGAGAGTTGCGCAATGTAGTAATGGTTCTTGAAGTTCCACTCTCGGAATAGTAATACCTCTCCCCATAAAGTTAGTTTGAAGTCCCTTTTACGGCAAATAAGAAACTAAACCCATATTCTACAATAAAGTTCACTAAACTATTATTTATCACATCGATAATCATTTAATCAACGAAGTCCATTGCCACAAACAGTAAGCATATAAAACTTTTAATATTTTAATTCGTCAGCACCGTAAAGTCTTTTTATTACAGGGAACACGACGCATCACTGGAACACAATCACAACGACGATAATGTATCTTTCGTCAGCACACAATCGACCACCAAGCAAGACTCACGTCCCACTTCCACGTCAGGCTATGAAATACTGCCACTTCTTCCTCTCACTGATCTCAGTCTCCGGGAGACTACTTTCGCTCCAAATCGCGACTCCACCTCCACCTCCTCCATCTTCACCCCCATCTCTGCCTCCCTACCGCCCTCCCCCCACCTCCCCCACTATCCCTCAAACCCCCCAGGCACGACTCGATTACTCCCTACCTCTCTAGCAACACTACGATACGGCCTACTTTACTCCCCGTTACCTTGCAGCGCTAAAAATATATCGTCCGTCATATTAATCTTGAATATGAACATCAGCTAGAAGGGGAAAAACGTAATTGTAGCATGACGGACATTCTTTTTATCTGTTCATTTCCATTTTTCTAACAATTCCCTTCTCCGTCTTCAGGGAGTGACTGAATACTTTACCTTGTGAGGAGATGAATGCTGATACCTGAACTAAGAAGTGAGAACATTCAAGGACACGCATTTTAAAAGACCTCGAGCATAAATGATGCTTGAGACACGTACCTGACAAAGGAAAACACGCGCATAAACGAGGCATCGAACAAATTTAGTAAATAATCACACGGTTGAGCCTAATCGCACATATAGACGTAGTCAAGTGCCTCTGCTAGAACTGCACCTACTTGTAGTACCGACTAGGAGGTGCAGGATTTCGTTGGTTGGTGTCTGAAGGTGGGGTTATGTTTATAAATGAGGAGAGCTTCCATAAATGTAGGAGCGTGGTGGTGAATGCAAGACAACTTACCATGCCCAACCATTTTTAGATCAGTCTTCTCCAACTGGTCATGTCACAAAAAGTTGCCTTCAACTACAATCTGTCATGCAGTATCAACAAGGGTTCTAACAGCCACAGCAGGCGTGGAAACAGGCGATTCTGTCCTTGGGACAGGGAACAGATGGCAAACAGGAGAGGAAATAAGAAACGGTCTTCCTAGGGAGACGAAAAGCTCAGCGCTCACGTGGAACACGTACTAAGGGTACAGAGGTTACGCGGAATTTTCAAGCGAATGCAGCGTTTCTAAACAAGCAACCAAACACGGATCCCATAAGAAATAAAACACATGAAAACATACATCCTACTTCATAATATTACTCACACTATTAGCAAAAAATTATAAAAGATAAATTACTCATCAGCGAACAGATTCCTTACCTGCACCTTCTGTCTTGCCCTACAGTCTTACCTGAAAAGATAAAACGAATGTCAGAGCAGTTAAACGGGATTTGTATTACTTGAGCACACTAACCAAGCTTCCATAGATTTGAATGCACTATGTGAAAGGGAAGAAATAATAAATAAATGTAAAAAAAGGGGCACAACCAAACAAGAGATAAATATATATAATACATACACCAGCATTAGCTGAGACATGTCAGAGAATTTCTTAGGGACCAAGGCTCTTAAAAGTAGCATTATAGTATTTATATAACACACGGAGAATAAAACTGAGGGCAGAAGTGGTCCATTGCAAGATATTTCATGCAATAGGACCATTACAAGATATTTCATGCAATATGGGCAACGGAAAAGAAACTGCCACTCAAAGCAATTTATTTTCTATTATTATCTAAATGATAAAGCTGCCGGGAGACTGCAGACTCCAGAATAGGAGAACAATACATCCAGCAACAGTAAAATAGAAAACCCGGGGGGCATGTGGCAGCGACACCGTCACCTCTGTGGGCACGGAAAGCTTTAAAACCGATACGCTAACTTTTACGGCAGCATTATACAATATATTTTTCTGTGCTGCGAGAAAAAAAAAAAACTTAAGTCGAAGGTAACAAAGAACTGTAAAATATTCTGAACGGAGTCCATCGTATCAGAAAATCACAGAATTTGTTGAAAGTCGTGTGTTAAAGAACATACACAGGATTAGCGCGTTAGAAAAGAGCACGTTAATGATTAATGATGCGTTGGTAAGGAACACAAGAAAGATTACACTGACATTATTATTATTATTATTATTATTATTATTATTATTATTATTATTATTCATATACAACAAGCCCACCAAAGGGGCCATTGACTTGAAATTCAAGCTTCAAAAAAATACAGTGTTCATTTGAAAGAGGTAACAGAAAGTAATAGGAAATACGGAAAGATGAGATCAGTTATTAGAAAAGAAAAAATAAATTAACAAATAAATAAAAAAAAATGCAAGTAAATTACTAAAATGCAAGGTTCATTGTTTTAGGGTAGTCATGCGCTGCATCTTTGCTTGAACTTTTGAGGTTCCAATTGCACAACACCCTCAGTAGGGAGACTGTTCCACAGTCCAACGGTGTGAAAAATAAAGGATCACTGGAACTGAAAACAGCGGCGAGCAGAAGGAACAACCCACTGGAGTAGTTACGATAACAGAGAGAGAGAGAGAGAGAGAGAGAGAGAGAGAGAGAGAGAGAGAGAGAGAGAGAGAGAGAGAGAGAGAGAGAGAGAGAGAATATCACATACGAAAACCTACTCAGGTTGATGATACTGAAGTGGAACGATTTCATGAGAGGCTACGCAAATTTCAAAGTATGGGTCACTGTGTCAGTGAGTTTCATGGCAGCGAGGGCACCATTACGCAGTAAATGTGCCTGGCTGTCGGAATTCTCAGTTCCAGAGGTCTTGATTCCTCACGCCGTTGGGATGTGGAACAGCCTCCCTGGGGATGCTGTGCAACTGGAACCTTAAAAGTTCAAGCGAAGATGCAATGCATTACTACCCTGATACAATTCTCCGTGTATTTCATAATTTACTTACAAATTTATCTACTAATTAATAATAATAATAATAATAATAATAATAATAATAATAATAATAATAATAATAATAATAATATTGAATAATTTGGTAACTTATTTTTTCTTTTCTAATAACTGATCTCTTCTTTCCGTATTTCCTATAATCTTCTGTTACTTCTTTCAGATGAACACCATATTCTTTGGAAGCTTGAATTTCCAGTCAATGACCCCTGTGGGCTTGCTCATATGAATAGGGTTCATCTTCTGAATAATAATAATAATAATAATAATAATAATAATAATAATAATAATAAAGTTTCTAAGTAACCAAAACACCAGGCCAATTATGAGTTAGCACTTTCAGGAGAAAATGGAGTCGCACTAAAAGGGAAAAGGGAAGTAAATTCAAACACAATGGCTAATAGCCAAAGAAATAAAAAGTCTTGAAGGGACGTGATGAAAGAGCTGCTTCTGTCCTTCACGGAAACTGAATTTTGGCCTCTTAGATGGTGAAGCTGCTATCACAACCACTTGACCTTGAGGTTCCATTACAGACACACGTTATGAATGTAGAATCTACTACAGTAATTGTTTTTTTTACCAGACACGTACGTAGTGTTTTAAGCCACGATGCCCTCTTAGCTTCTCGATTTCTTTACATTCTGGAATAGGATTTAGGTCATAGACCAAGCGCTGGGACCTATGAGGTCATTCAGCGCTGAAAAGAAAATTGAGGCAAAAGGTCTGAAAGGTGTAAAAGGAAGAAAACCTCGCAGGTGCACTATGAAACAATTGTCAGGAGAGGGTTGAGGAAAGTAAGATGGAAGAAACAATATGAACAGAGGTAGAGTAAAAGTAATGAAAGGGGTTGCAACTAGGAGCAGAAGGAACGCTGCAAAGAACCTTAAGTAATGCCTACAATGCACCGCATAAGGTGCACAGACGACACTACCCCCCTACAGGGTTCACATTTTGGAAACTCTACGAAGCATTGAACAAAATGAGGAAAAAATAAGATATAATGATGCCCAGGTATTTATCGTTACCTCGTGCTGATACCCCAGCCCGAGATCGAGTCTCGGCGGGCCATCAGTATATCTTCACTTGTTCTAGGCTTCGTAGCGACGAGCGTTCCCAAAATGTGAAGAAATCGAGAAGTTCAGAGGGCATTGTGGCTGATAAATAAATAAATAAATAAATAAATAAATAAATAATATATATATATATATATATATATATATATATATATATATTATATAAATATATATATATATATATATATATATATATATATATATATATATATATATATATATATATATATATATATATATATATATATATATATATATATATATATATATATATATATATATATATATGATCGTATGTTACAAATTCTTAACACCTGACATCTCCATACCTCTGAAGATGAAGCAATTAGTTACTCATTAACACAGAACTCACCATAACCTGGGAATAATTTAGGTTCACAGTTGAAATCTATTCTCATCCTCTCATCCTCATTCTATAAGAGTGTGTGTGTGTGTGTGTAACAAAAACAGAGCCAATACATTTAGAAAAGAAGCTTACCTTTAAATGAGAGAGTGGAAAATATAATTTTTAAAAGAATGGTTTTGCAAAGACTCCCCTGGGACAGAAGACCATTAACAATCGAAGTATTCAAAAGACTATTTTTTGCCGCTAGCCTTCACTAAAACACTGGACAATTCTGTAGCAAAAGCAACTCTTGAGTGAGGGCCACGATGGTTGCTCTTGGGAAATGTGCGTGTGTGACGCCAACCCGTAGCATGAATCAGTCAATCTTATCCTGAAGAAACCAAATCAGGCAATTTTTCGTGAATCACCACATTCAAGGAGGAAATTAATATTTTACTACTGTAACTATTTCTAATCAACAAAAAAACCACTATATACCCTTCCATTATGCAGCAAGCAGGTCAAGCAACATTCAATAAATTCAACCTAATTCCTTAACGGAACCTTTATTAAAGCACTCTAAGGCCATCTTACAAAAACAATCATTACTCTGACACGATGAGGCAATTGTTATTCAACGATAAAATGAATAACATATTCTACAATTATCTTTAGCTTATCTGATACTTTAGTTCAAGTCTTCACACCCCGGTATTAAAAGGCCCGTATTCAACAGAAATTACTGACATTTCGGAATTAAAAGGCCCACACTCACGAGAAATGACTGACATTTCGGTACTAAAAGCCCAAATTCACCGGAAATAACTGGTATCTCAGAATTAAGAGGCCAACATTCACCAGAAATTACTGACATTTCGGTATTAAAGGCCCACATTCACCGGAAATGACTGACATCTCAATTTAAAGGCCCAAATTCACAAGAAAATTACTGACATCTCAGAATCAAAAGGCCAACACCCACCAGGAATTACTGATATTTCGGTATTAAAGGCCCACATTCACCGGAAATGACTGACATCTCAGCATTAAAAGGCCCACAGTCACAAGAAAATGACTGACATCTCAGAATTAAAAGGCCAACATTCACCAGAAATTACTGACATTTCGGTATTAAAACCCCACATTCACCGGAAATGACTGACATCTCAGAAGTAAAATGCCCACATTCACAAGAAAATTACTGACATCTCGAATTTGGAAGGCCTATATTCACAAGAAAATTACTGACATCTCGGAATTAAAAGGCCCACATTCACAAGATGATTACTGACATCTACGATCTAAAAGGCCCACATTCACAAGAAATTACTGACATTTCGGTATTAAAGACCCATATTCACTGGAAATGACTGACATCTCAGAATTAAAAGGCCCACACTCACAAGAAAATTACTGACATCTCATAATTAAAACGCCTACATTCACAAGAAAATGGCTAACATCTCAGAATTAAAAGGCCAACATTCACAAGAAAATTACTGACATTTCGGAATTAAAAGGCTCACATTCACAAGAAAATTACTGACATCTCAGAATTAAAAGGACAACATTCACCAGAAATTACAGACATTTCAGTATTAAAAACCCACATTCACCAAAAATGACTGACATCTCAGAATTAAAAGGCCCACATTCACAAGAAAATTACTGACATCTCGGAATTAAAAGGCCAACATTCACAAGAAAATTACTGACATCAGAATTAAAAGGCCCACATTCACAAGAAAATTACTCATATCTCAGAATTAAAAGGCCCACATTCACAAGAACAATACTGACATCTAGGAATTAAAAGGCCCACATTAACAAGAAAATGACTGACATCTCAGAATTAAAAGGCCCACGCCCACATTCACAAGAAAATCACTAACATCTAGGAATTAAAATGTCCACATTTGCAAGAAAATGACTGACATCTCAGAATTAATAGGCCAACATTCACCAGAAATTACTGACATTTCGGTATTAAAGGCCAACATTCACCGGAAATGACTCATCTCGGAATTAAAAGGCCCACATTCACAAGAATATCACTGACAACTCAAAATTAAAAGACCCACAGTCACAAGAAAATTACTGACATCTCAGAATTAAAAGGCCAACATCCACCAGAAATTACTGACATTTCGGTATTAGAGGCCCACATTCATCGAAATGACTGACATCTCAGAATTAAAAGGCCCACATTCACAAGAAAAGTACTGACATATCAGAATTAAAAGGTCCATATTCACAAGAAAATCACTGACATCTCAGAATTAAAAGGCCCACATTTACAACAAAATTACTGACATATATCAGTAATAAAATGCAAACACCAACCAGAAATTACTGACATTTCTGTATTAAAGTGCCACATTCACCGAAATGACTCATCTCAGAATTAAAAAGCCAACATTTACCAGAAATTACTGATATTCCAGCAGTAAAGGCACACATTCGCCGGAAATGATTGACATCTCAGAATTAAAAGGCCAACATTAACAAAAAATCACTGACATCTCGGAGTTAAAAGGTCATATTCACAAGAACATTTATGACATCTCAGAATTAATAGGCCAACATTCACCAGAAATTACTGACATTTCAGTATTAAAGGCCCACATTAACGGGAAATGACTGACATCTCAGAATTAAAAGGTTCACATTCACAAAAAAAGACTGATATCGCAGAATTAAAAGGCCTACATTCACAAGAAAAGGACTGACATCTCAGAATCAAAAGGTCAACATCCACCATAAATTACTAACATTTTGGTATTAAAAGCCGACATTCACCGGAAATGACTGACATCTCAGAATTAAAAGGCCCAACAAGAGAATAACTGACATCTCATAAATAAAAGGTCAACATTCACCAGAAATCACAGACATTTCAGTATTAAAAGCCCACATTCACTGGAAATGACCGACATCTCAGAATTAAAAGGCCCACATTCACAAGAAAATGACTGGCATCTCAGAATTAAAGGACCAACATTCACCAGAAATTACTGACATTTCGGTATAAAAGGCCCACATTCACCGGATAACTGACATCTCAGAATTCAAAGGACCACTTTCACAAGAAAGTGACTGACATATCGGAATTAAAAGGCCGACACTTACAAGAAAATTACTATCTCAGGATTAAAAGGCCCACATTCACCAGAAATCACTGACATTTCGGTATTCAAGGCCCACATTCACCGGAAATGACTGACATCTCAGAATTAAAAGGCCCACATTCACAAGAAAATGACTGACATCTCAGAATTAGCCTAAAAGGACAACATTCACCAGAAATTACTGACATTTCGGTATTCAAGGCCCATATTCACCGGCAATGACTGACAACTCAGAACTAAAAGGCCAACATTCACAAGAAAATGATTGACATCTTGGAATTAAAAGGCCGACATTCACAAGAAAATTACTATCTCAGGATTAAAAGGCCCACATTCACCAGAAATCACTGACATTTCGGTATTAAAGGCCCACATTCACCGGAAATGACTGACATCTCAGAATTAAAAGACCCACATTCACAAGAAAATTACTGACATCTCTGAATTAAAAGGCTCACATTCACAAGAAAATGACTGACATCTCAAGAGTTAAAAGGCCAACATTCACCAGAAATTACTGACATTTCTGTATTAAAAGCCCACATTCACCAGAAATGACTGACATCTTAGAATTAAAAGGCCCACATTCACAGGAAAATGACCAACATCTTGAAATTAAAAGGCCCACATTCACAAGAAAATTACTGACATCTCAAAATTAAAAGGCCCACATTTGCAAGAAAATGAGACATCTCAAAATTAAAAGGCCCACATTCACAAGAAAATTACCGACATCTCAGGATTAAAAGGCCCATATTACCAAGAAAATCACTGACACCTCTGAATTAAAAGGCTTACATCCACAAGAAAATTACTGACATCTCGGAATCAAAAGTCCCACATTTGCAAGAAAATTACTGACATCTCGTAACTGAAAGGCCCATACTCACAAGAAAATTACTGACATCTCAGAATTAGAAGCCAACATTCGCAAGAAAATGACTGGCATCTCGGAATTAATAGGCCCACATTTGCAAGAAAATTACTGACATCTCAGAATTAAAAGGCCCACATTCACAAGAAAATTACTGATATCTCAGAATTAAAAGGCCCACATTCACAAGAAAATGACTGACATCTCAGAACTAGAAGACTAACATTTACCAGAAATGAGTGACATTTCGGCATTAAAGGCCAATCTCAGAATTAAAAGGCCCACATGCACAAGAATATCACTGACCTCTCAGAATTAAAAGGCCAACATTCACAAGAAAATTGCTGACACCTCAGACTTAAAATGTCAACATCCACCAGAAATTACTGACATTTCGGTATTAAAGGCCCACATTCACCGAAATAACTCCCATCTCAGAATTAAAAGGCCCACATTCACCAGAAGTTACTGTCATTTTGGTATTAAAGGCCTACATTCACCGGAAATGACTGACATCTCAGAATTAACAGGTCCACATTCACAAGAAAATGACTGACATCTCGGAATTAAAAGGCCCACATTCACAAGAAAATTACTGACATCTCAGAATTAAAAGGCCAACATTTACCAGTAATCACTGACATTTCGGTATTAAAAGCCCACATTCACCGGAAATGACTGACATCTCAGAATTAAAAGGCCAACATTCACAAAAGAAAGACTGAAATCTCAGAATTCAAGGCCAACATTCACCAGAAATTACTGACATTTCAATATTAAAAGTCTACCTTCACCGGAAATGACTGACATCTCAGAATTAAAAGGCCCACATTCACAAGAAAATGACTGACATCTCAGAGTTAAAGGGGCAACATTCACCAGAAATTACTGACATTTCGGTATTAAAGGCCCACATTCATCGGAAATGACTCACATCTCAGGATTAAAAGGGCCACATTCACAAGAAAATTACTGACATCTCGGAATTAAAAGGCCAACATTCACAAAAAATTACTGACATCTTGGAATTACAAGGCCCACATTCACAAGAAAATTACTAACATCTCAGAAATAAAGGGCCAACATTCACCAGAAATTATTGGCATTTCGGTATTAAAGGCCCCCATTCACCGGAAATGACTGACATCTCAGAATTAAAAGGCCAACATTCACAAGAAAATTACTGACATATCAGAATTAAAAGGCCCATATTCACAAGAAAATTACTGACTTCTCAGAATTAAAAGGCTAACATCCACCAGAAATTACTGACATTTCAGTATCGAAAGCCCACATTCACCAGAAATGACTGACATCTCTAAATTAAAATGCCCATATTCACAAGAATATTACTGATATCTTGGAACTAAATGGACCACATTCACAAGAAAATTACTGACATCTCAGAATTAAAAGGCCCACATTAACAGGAAAATTACTGACATCTCAGAATTATAAGGCCCACATTCACCAGAAATGACTGACATCTCAGTATTAAAAGGCCCACATGCACAAGAAAATGACTGACATCTCAGAATTAAAAGACCAACATTCACAAGAAAATCACTGACATATCGGAATTAAAAGGCCCACATACGCAAGAAAATGACTAATGTCTCAGAATTAAAAGGCCAACATCCACAAGAAGTACTGATGTTTCGGTATTAAAGGCCCGCATTCACCAAAATGACTCACATCTCAGAATTAAAAGGCTAACATTCACCAAAAATTACTGACGTCGGTACTACAGGCCCATATTCACCAGAAATGACTGACATCTCAGAAATAAAAGGCCAACATTCACAAGAAATTTTCTGACATCTCAGAATTAAAAGGCCTACATTCACCAGAAATTACTGCCATCTCAGAATTAAAAGGCCCACATTCACCAGATATTACTGACATTTCGGTATTAAAGGCCCGCATTCACTGGAAATGGCTGACATCTCAGAATTAAAAGGTCCACATTCACAAGATAAATACTGACATACCAGAATTAAAGGCCTATATTCACAAGAAAATGACTGACATCTCAGAATTAAAACGCCAACATCCACCAGTTCTAAATTACTGACATTTCGGTATTAAAGGCCCACATTCACCAAAATGACTCATCTCTAATTTAAAAGGCCAACATTTATATACCAGAAATTACTGACATTTCGGTATTAAAGGCCCACATTCACCTGAAATTACTGAAATCTCAGAATTACAAGGCCAACATCCACAAGAAAATGTCTGACATAGGCTATCGGAATTAGAAGGTTGACATTCACCAGAAATTACTGACATCTCAAAATTAAAACACCAACATTCACCAGAAATTACTGACATTTCTGTATTAAATCCCACATTCACCAGAAATAACTGACATCTCAGAATTAGAAGGCCAACTTTCACCAGAAAATACTGACATTTCAGTATTAAAAACCCACATTCACAGGAAATGACTGACATCTCAGAATTAAAAGGCCCACATTCACAAGAAAATGAGTGACATCTCAGAATTAGCCTAAAGGGACAACATTCACCAGAAATTACTGACATTTGGGTATTCAAGGCCCACATTCACCGGCAAAGACTGACAACTCAGAATTAAAAGGCCACCATTCACAAGACAAGGACTGACATCTCAGAATTAAAAGGCCAACAGCCACCAGAAAATGACTGACATCCCGAAATTACAAGTCCCACATTCACAAGAAAATACCGACATCTCAGACATAAAAGGCCAACATTCACCAGAAGTTACTGACATTTCAGAACTAACGGCCCACATTCACTGGAAATGCCTGGCATCTCAGAATTCAAAGGCCCACATTCACAATAGAATAACTGACATCTCTGAATTGAAAGGCCCATATTCACAAGAAAATTACTGACATCTTAGAATCAATAGGCCAAGTACCACCAGAAATTACTGACATTTCGGTATTAAAATCCCACATTCACCGGAAATGACTGACATCTCAGAATCAAAAGGCCCACATTCACAAGAAAGTGACTGACATCTCGGAATTAAAAGGCCCACATTCACAAGAGAATTGCTGACATATCAGAATTAAAAGGCCAACATTCACCAGAAATTACTGACATTTCTGTATTAAAAGCCCACATTCAATGGAAATGACTGACATCTCAGAATTAAAGGCCCACATTCACGAGAAAATGACTGACATCTCGGAATTAAAAGGCCTATATTCACAAGAAAATTACTGACCTCTCAGAATTAAAAGGCCAACATTCACAATAGAATAACTGACATCTCTGAATTGAAAGGCCCATATTCACAAGAAAATTACTGACATCTCAGAATCAATAGGCCAAGTACCACCAGAAATTACTGACATTTCGGTATTAAAATCCCACATTCACCGGAAATGACTGACATCTCAGAATCAAAAGGCCCACATTCACAAGAAAGTGACTGACATCTCGGAATTAAAAGGCCCACATTCACAAGAGAATTGCTGACATATCAGAATTAAAAGGCCAACATTCACCAGAAATTACTGACATTTCTGTATTAAAAGCCCACATTCAATGGAAATGACTGACATCTCAGAATTAAAGGCCCACATTCACGAGAAAATGACTGACATCTCGGAATTAAAAGGCCTATATTCACAAGAAAATTACTGACCTCTCAGAATTAAAAGGCCAACATTTGCAAGAAAATTACTGACATCTCAGAATTAAAAGGCTCACATTCACAAGAAAATTATTGACATCTCAGAATTAAAAGGCCCACATTTGCAAGAAAATGACTGACATCTCGGAATTAAAATGCCCACATTCGCAAGAAATTTACTGACATCTCGGAATTAAAAGGCCCACATTCACAAGAAAATTACTGACATATCGGAATTAAAAGGCCCACATTCACAAGAAAATTACTGACATCTCAGGCATTAAAAGGCCTACATTCACAAGAAAATGGCTGACATCTCAGAATTAAAAGGCCCACATTCGCAAGAAAATTACTGCCTCTCAGAATTAAAAGGCCAACACTTACGAGATAATAACTGTAATTTCTGAATTAAAAGGCCTTCTGAATTAAAAGGCCTACTTTCACATGAAAATTACTGACATCTCTGAATTAAAAGGCCCACATCTGCAAGAAAATGGCAGACATCTCTTAATTAAAAGGCCCACATTCACAAGAAAATTACTGACATATCTGAATCAAAAGGCCAACATTCGCAAGAAAATTACTGACATCTCGGAATTAAAAGGTCTACATTTGCATGAAAATGGCTGACATCTCAGAATTAAAAGGCCAACATTCACAAGAAAATTACTGATATCTCGGAATTAAAATGCCAACATTCGCAGGAAAAGCTCTAACATATCAGAATTAAAAGGCCCATATCCACAAGAAAATTACTGACATCTCGGAATTAAAACGCCAACATCCACCATAAACTACTGACATTTCGCCATTAAAGGCCCAAATTCACCGAAATGACTCACAGCTCAGAATTACAAGGCCAACATTCACCAGAAATTGCTGACATTTCGGTATTAAAGGCCCACAATCACCGGAAACGACTGACATCTCAGAATTAAAAGGCCCAGTCACAAGAAAATCACTGACATCTCGGAATTGAAAGGCCCACATTCGCAAGATAATGACTAACGTCTCAGAATTAAAAGGCCAACATTCACCAGAAATTACTGACATTTCAGTATTAAAAGCCAACATTCACCGGAAATGACTGACATCTCATAATAATAAGGCCCACATTCACAAGAAAATAACTGACATCTCAGAATTAAAAGTCCAACACTGTCCAGAAATTACTGACATTTCGGTATTAAAAGCCCACATTCAGCGAAAATTACAGACATCTCAGAAGTAAAAGGCCAAGTACCACCAGAAATTACTGACATTTCGGTATTAAAATCCCACATTCACCGGAAATGACTGACATCTCAGAATCAAAAGGCCCACATTCACAAAAAAGTGACTGACATCTCGGAATTAAAAGGCCCACATTCACAAGAGAATTGCTGACATCTCAGAATTAAAAGGCCAACATTCACCAGAAATTATTGACATTTCTATATTAAAAGCCCACATTCAACGGAAATGACTGACAACTCAGAATTAAAGGCCCACATTCATGAGAAAATTACTGACATCTCGGAATTAAAAGGCCTACACTCACAAGAAAATGACTGACATCTCAGAATTAAAAGGCCCACATTCGCAAGAAAATTACTGACATCTCAAAATTAAAAGGCTCACATTCACAAGAAAATGACTGACATCTCAGAATT
The DNA here is from genome assembly GCF_040412425.1 of Macrobrachium rosenbergii. Taxonomy (NCBI): domain Eukaryota; kingdom Metazoa; phylum Arthropoda; class Malacostraca; order Decapoda; family Palaemonidae; genus Macrobrachium; species Macrobrachium rosenbergii. Next base: position 30,657,918 of record NC_089744.1, on the reverse strand, counting down.
AAAAGGCCCACATTTGCAAGAAACTGACTGACATCTCGGAATTAAAAGGCCCACATTCGCAAGAAATTTACTGACATCTCAGAATTAAAAGGCCCACATTCACAAGAAAATTACTAACATCTCAGAAATTAAAAGGCCTACATTCACAAGAAAATTACTGACATCTCAGAATTAAAAGGCCCACATTCACAAGAAAATTACTGCCTCTCAGAATTAAAAGGCCAACACTTACGAGATAACTGGAATTTATGAATTCAAAGGCCTACATTCACATGAAAATTACTGACATCTCTGAATTAAAAGGCCCACATCCACAAGAAAATGGCAGACATCTCTTAATTAAAAGGCCCACATTCACAAGAAAATGACTGACATCTCTGAATTAAAAGGCCAACATTCGCAAGAAAATGACTGACATCTCGGAATTAAAAGGCCTACATTTGCATGAAAATGGCTGACATCTCAGAATTAAAAGGCCAACATTTGCAAAAAATTACTGATATCTCGGAATTAAAATGCCAACATTCGGAGGAAAACTCTAATATATCGGAATTAAAAGGCCCATATTCACAAGAAAATCACTGACATCTCATAATTAAAACACCAACATCCACCATAAACTACTGACATTTCGCCATTAAAGGCCCAAATTCACCGAAATGACTCACAGCTCGGAATTAAAAGGCCAACATTCACCAGAAATTGCTGACATTTCGGTATTAAAGGCCCACAATCACCGGAAATGACTGACATCTCAGAATTAAAAAGCCCACAGTCACAAGAAAATCACTGACGTCTTGGAATTGAAAGGCCCACATTCACAAGAAAATGACTAACGTCTCAGAATTAAAAGGCCAACATTCACCAAAAATTACTGACATTTCAGTATTAAAGGCCAACATTCACCGGAAGACTTACATCTCATAATAATAAGGCCCACATTCACAAGAAAATGACTGACATCTCAGAATTAAAAGTCCAACATTGTCCAGAAATTACTGACATTTCGGTATTAAAAGCCCATATTCACCGGAAATAACTGACACCTCAGAATTAAAAGCCCACATTCACAAGAAAATGACTGACTCTCAGAATTAAATGATCAACATTCACCAGAAATGACTGAAATTTCGGTAATAAAGAACCACATTCACCAGAAATGACTCACATCTCATAATTAAAAGGCCCACATTAACAGGAAAATGACTGACCTCTCAGCCCAACATCCACCAGAAATTACTGACATTTCGGTATTAAAGGCCCACATTCACCGGAATGACTGACATCTCAGAATTAAAAGGCCAATATTCACCAGAAATTACTGACATCTCGGAATTAAAAGGCCCACACTCACAAGAAAAGGACTGACTTTCAGAATTAAAAGGACAACATTCACCAGAAATTACTGAAAATTTGATATTTAAAGTCCCCATTCACCGGAAATTACTCATATCTCGGACTTAAAAGGCACACACTCACCAAAACTGACTCACAATCTTGGTATTAAGAGGACCTCATTCACAGGAAGTTACTCACATCTCGGAACTAAAAGGCCCTCATTGACCAGAAATTACTGACACCTCGGTATTAAAGCCCAACATTAACCAGAAATGACACACTTCTCGGAATTAAAAGGCCTAAATTCATTGGAGATGACTCACACCTCGGCATTAAATGCCGACATGAACAAGAAATGACACATCTCAGTATTACAATGCCCACGTTCACCGAAAATTACTGACATCTCTGTATTAAAAGGCCCACATTCATAAAAAAAATGACTGACATCTCTGCATTAAAAGGCCCACATTCACCAAAAATGACTGACATCTCTGCATTAAAAGGCCCACATTCACCGAAAATGACTGACATCTCTGCATTAAAAGGCCCACATTCACCAAGAATGACTGGCATCTCTGTATTAAAAGGCCCACATTCACCAAAAATGGCGCACATCTCGGTGATAAAAGGCCCACATCCACCAAAATTGGCTGACATCTCTGTATTAAAAGGCCCAAACTCAACGGAAATTACTCGCATCTCGGAGATAAAAGGCCCACATTCAACAAAAACGACTCACATCTCTGTATTAAATGGCCCTCATTCACAGAGAATGACTGACATCTCCGTATTAGAAGGCCCATATTCAACAGAAATTATTCACATCTCGGTAATAAAAGGCCCACACTCACCAAAAAGATCTCAAACCTCTGTAACAAATGGCCCACAATCAACGGAAATGAGTGACATCGCTGTATTAAAAGACCCACGTTCACAAGAAATTACTCACATCCTGGTAATAAAAGGCCAACACTCACCAAAAATGACTCAAATCTCAGTAATAAAAGGCCCATATTCACTGGAAATAACTTACATCTCTATTAAAAGGCCACATTCACCAAAAATTACTGACATCTCAGCATTAAAGCTCACATTCACTGGAAATGACACATCTCGGTATTAAAATGCCCACATTCGCCGGAAGTAACTCACATCTCGGTATTAAAAGGCTCACATTCACTGGAAATGACTCACATCTCAGTATTAAAAGGCACTCATTCACTGAATATGACTCACTCCTCGGCATTAAAGGCCCACATTCCCAGGAAATGATTCATCTCTCGGTATTATAGGCCCTCATTCACCAAAAATGACTCACATCTCGGTATTAAAGGCACACATTCGCCGGAAATAACACATCTCGGAGTTAAAAAACCCACATTTACCGGAAATGACTGACACCTTGGTATTAAAAGGCCCACATTCACCGAAAATGACGGATATCTCTGGATTAGAAGGTCCACATTTACAAGAAATTACTGAAATTTCGGTAGTAAAAGGCCCACCTTGACCCGAAATGACTCGGTATAAAATTTTAACATTATCCATAAATTAGTAAAATATTGGTTTTAAAAGGCACACATTTACCAGACATTACTGAAATGTCTGTATTAAAAGGACCACATTCACCGAAACTGACTGCGAACTCGGTACTCTAACGGCCCACACTCACAAGGAATTACAATATGCTCTGGATGAATATACTGAACCCGGTTGACCTAAGCAGCATTAGTTACATTTCTAAAATATTTAATAACTTTCGACGTACATTTTCTGATATCTGCTTTCCTCGTGAGTGTGAAGGAATTTCTAATCACTACTGGTGTCCAAAGAGGAAGAGAGAGAGAGAGAGAGAGAGAGAGAGAGAGAGAGAGAGAGAGAGAGAGAGAGAGAGAGAGAGAGAGAGAGACTCTCGACGCCCAGCGGACGACCTTGATTAAAAAAAAACACCATCAGGCTATGAGAGGAACAAAAAGAAAAAAAAAATGGGTGTACCAAGAACTGCAGTGAAACTGCCGATGCAAAGAACTCCCTGCACCACCAACACCCACCATGACTGCCTTGTCATATTATCTAATAGTCGTCCGGATCGAAATACGACTTGTCTTAGGTTAGGTGTTAAATCTGACACAGTCCTATGACGCAGCTAATAGTGTGTTTGTAACCAAAGGACTTCGTGATCAGGACAAATATTTACACGTCTGATGAAATAAGAAAAAAAAACAGACAATCTTAACTACCTAAAAGGAGATTTACGGTAGCCATAAATGAATTGAAAAGTGACAAAAACATGCGTGCACGCACATGAAGAAGGCCAACTAGTCTGGTGCACTGGTCATCTTGCATTTTTCCCGTTAGGGTAATAATCTGCCCTGTTGATTCTACTTTATACAACTCTTAACAAACTGAATAATGTCTAAATTAATAGCGACCTTTCTTTAGGGAATTGCCTAAACTGGTGTCAGAGATCATATTTACTGCAAAGATGGAAAATGATAGCTATATGCACAAGAGATAATGACGGCCTTAAAAAAATTTGGTGTAGACAGAACACCTACCAATATATTCAGAAATTAAATAATACAGAAGAAATCTGTACTCAGATGTATATAATCAGGAATACATACATATTGAAATAGTTGAAGTTGGACGAGAGGCCAGTAATTAAAATAGAATAGAATTTTGGCCAAAGGCCAAGTGCTGGGACTTGTGAGGCCATTCAGCGCTGAAACTGAAACTGGCAGTAAAAAGGTTTGAAAGGTGCAACAGGGAAAAACATCCAGTTGCACTATGAGTCAGCTGTTAGAGAGGGTGGAAAGTAAAATGCAAGAGAATATGAACGGAGGTACAGTAAAAGGAATGAAAGGGGTTGCAACTAAGGGCCGAAGGGACGCTGCAAAGACTCTTAAGTAACGCGTACAGTGCAATACATGAGGAGCACTGATGGCACTACCCCCTCCGGGGAAAAAACTTTAAAACAATATATCCATTTACATAAAAATGTTAATGTTAAGGTCTCATTCAACTATACAGTAGTTAAAAATTAGCATTTTTTTTTTTTTAGATCTATTAGAAAAAGACTGGATGTTTTCTTAACAAAATCAATTCTTTTTTCAACAGGAAAAGCTTCTGTAAAAAAAATTAATAATAAGTGACATTTTGGTTGGAACCACTGACGAGAGCATCAGGGAGGAAAAACAATATTCTTGTCAATTATAGAACTGTTTTCAAAACCAGACTCAGTGGCCACAATAACCTCTCTCTATGAAACAAAATCAATCAGGCTTTCGAGGAAATCCACGAAATCAGTAAATTTAGCTGTTCGCTTCTATCAAAATAAACAGGCAGTGATACCCTTCTTCTTTATTTCTCTTATATCCCCCCCCCTCTCTCTCTCTCTCACACACACACACACACACAAACAAATATTCACTTTAATTTTAATGAAAGTTTACCATACAGTACTTGTGTATCAGTTTTATCATTATTCACTTTATGATTACTACATTTCGCTGGGAAATAACCAAGCACAAATAGTATTGTGTCATGATCATAATCATTCTCTCTCTCTCTCTCTCGTTCTCCTAAAGCTCATTTTACTCTGGACGTACTATGAAGCTTCATCTTTAAAGATGCACGATGGTTCTGTCCTCCAATACCAATGCCAGAGACCCACCCCAGCCCCTTCCGGCACCCCCTCCCACAACTCAATCTAAGCTCTCTTCTTTACTCAATATCCATTGAAGTGATTTCTTCCCCTTTAAACGTAGTATTCTCTTCTTCTCTTCCTTTATTGTTTTATCCCATCGTAATTAATCGGCTTGTATACACTTGACCGTTTTATCTGAGTCTACCCTCACTGCTGCTGCTGCTGCTTCTTCTTCTTCTTCTTCTTTTGTCGCTAACATGAACTAAATTACGCTGGGAGTCAACCAACCGCATCATTTTACAATCAACAGCGGATGCTGCTTCCGCAGTTACGTCGTTGTCTTTGTTCGAACGTTTGTGGCCTCATTCCCAGAAACGTTTTGGTCATTTTTCTTCTTCGGGCTAAACGTCTCACCTCCATGAAACGCCTCCGCTTCTGAAAGCAGTACCCTAACCGAAGTCGTGGCTGGTTCGCTTTTCTTTTGGATGCTGATTTCATAAGCTGGTAACTTAAAACCATTACTGAAATGTTCTGGCGACTGACGGCTTCCATGAATCAAATCTAGGAGGCAATATTACAAGCCTTTTGCGACTGTTTCTTTTTCTCGTCTTTCTTTCCTCTGTCAACACCACTAAGGCTGGTAATATGTTGTTCCAAAGATCACAGTCGCCATCAGTCGTCGCTGCTGTGATCGCCTTTTCTGAGGCGTCTTTACAAATAACCTTCCTTCTTTTATTGCCACAATACAAGAAGAACAAGTGCCAAAAGGCGGTGGAACAGGACCTTTGCGTAATTGGACTTCGTTGCAAATGAAATTTTATGCTCATTTCAGAGTGACTAAAATAAATGACATTAACAAGATTAGGATTCAAGGTTTTGTCCAATCTGAGATGCAAGTCGGGTGCTGAAGACCAAACAGAGGAACAAGAAGAATAATTAGAATAAAAGATTTAGGATGAGGGCCAACTCCTGGGACCTACGAGATCATTCGAGCTGAAAGGAAGATTGAGAGTAAAGGTGGTCTGAAATGTGTAGCAGGAGAAAAATCTCGCAGCTGCACAATGAAACAATTGTTGAGGGTTGAGTAAAGTGAGATGGAAGAAGCGGCATATGAACGCAGGTACAGTAAAACAGAGGAACAACATTCGAAACACGGCAGATTAACATGGTTGAAAGCACTTCCTCAGGATAGACACACACACACACTCTCTCTCTCTCTCTCTCTCTCTCTCTCTCTCTCTCTCTCTCTCTCAGTACACCGAGATTTGTGAAACTTTAGAAGTGAGAGACCGGGAATGCTTCTCTCAAGTGTATTTGCAAACAAGATTGGCCCTTAAATTTTTTAAATCCATTATGTGTAGTTAAAATACAGTAAAAAAAATATTAAAAATACGTCCCGAACTGCTAACCGTCATAAAACTTTCGTCACGGTTCAACTTCATCCCACGCATTAATCTTAGCTAAATCTGTTAGAGAGAGAGAGAGAGAGAGAGAGAGAGAGAGAGAGAGAGAGAGAGAGAGAGAGAGAGAGAGATCGCTGAATACTTCCTTTACCTATTGAACCATGAATAATCCTAATCAACGACTTCCTGGGGAGGCCCTGACATGAGCCTGAACACGCCTCTCTCTCTCTCTCTCTCTCTCTCTCTCTCTCTCTCTCTCTCTCTCTACTATCATTCAGCTTCCTTTTCGCCGTCCTGTCCCAAGGATTCAGACCATTTTATCCAAAAATGATAACTAACAAAATTTCTGCAATTAACAATAATAATAATGGGATGTCTACTCGAAACTAACCATAAACATTACTTGTCCAGTTGACAGATATAGTACGAAACCGTGGCACCCGAGCAGGGCACAAAAATCGACCTTAATGATACAAAACCCTCTACGGACTCGTATGCCATGTACAGCGATCCACTCGGCGGACCTGTTCAAATAAACAAAACCTAGACAATATACAGGAACGAACACAGATGAATATGTATGATAGCGCTCATGAATGGAATTGAATATTAAATTTAGGCCAAAGGCTAAGCGCTGGGAAATTGAGAGTTAAAAAAAAGGTTCGAGAGGTGTTACAGGAGGAAGACCTCGCAGTTGCACTCTGAATCAATTGTTAGGAGAGGGTTGAGGATAGCAAGACGGGAGACAGAGAATATGAATGTAGGTGCAGTGCAAGGAATGAAAGGGCTTGCTGCCAAGGGGCCATGGAAGGGACGCAGCAAAGAACCCTAAGTAAGAATACATTGCGCTGGCGGCACTAACCTCCTATGGGATCAAGGCGCTGACGACAACAGGCGCCGTTGCTAAAACAAAGTAAATGATTTAAGTCCCGTAATATACGACTGAAAGATGATCTCTCAAGCAGAGCCGATGTACGAGAAACTAAACTCCTGTCGAAGATATCCGATAATGCTGACCCTTTCTTTCCTTAAAGTACTTCAACCAACCTAGTGCTTTTTCAAAAGTCAAAACTCAACAAGGGGAAGCCTTCAACCTTGCATAACATTCAACATGAATAATAATAATAATAATAATAATAATAATAATAATAATAATAATAATAATAATAATAATAATAATAATAATAATAATAATAATAATATCATCTTGAGGCAGAAGAGAAACTTGAAAACAGTCAACGTTACATTTCACTGATGTGACACCATTACGATAATGTATATTTGCCCCCTTAAACAAGACCGGAAGTGACGATTGGGATAACATCATGGGCTAGGCAGGAAGGAAAAAGCGAGAAAAACTGTGCAACTGCATACGGCATGAGCAGCGCACAGTGTGGATATATATCCTGTGTGTGTGTGTATATATATATATATATATATATATATATATATATATATATATATATATATATATATATATATATATATATATATATATATATATATATATATATATATATATATATATGTGTGTGTGTGTGTGTGTGTGTGTGTGTGTGTGTGTGTGTGTGTGTGTGTGTGTGTGTGTACAAACCCTCAAAACCTCGTAACTTTTCGATTTCCTTACACTTTTCAGATACACCTGTCACTGCAAATAAAAACTGACGCCCGTGGTAAGGTTCGAACCCACATACGACTGTCAGGGTGAGGCTACCCTTAGCCATGTGAGGGGGTTGAGAATACCCTTACTCTGACATGTGTGGGTTCGAATCCTCCAAAGACCATCAAGGCTCCTCCATATGGGCTTAAGAGTCAAAACCTGGGGAACTTCCTCTTTGAGGGCTTTTCTTTTTAAATGTGCCATTTTTAGACTGCCAAATTGCCCTGCAATTAATTATAACCTTATAGTACTTCATATGGAATAGAATGGAGTACAGAATTTAGGCCAAAGGCCAAGTGCTGAGACCTATGGTGAGGTCATTCAGCGCTCAAAGGGAAATTGAGATCCAAGAAAGTTTGAAAGGTGAAACAGAAGGAAAACCTCAAAGCAGGTGCACTGTGGAACGATTCTTAGGAGAGGGCTGAGGAAAGTAAAGAGACCCGGCAAAGAACCTTAAGTAATGCCTACAGTGCAGCATCACGTGAGGTGCACTGACGGCACTAACCCCCTGCGGGACTTATTAATAGGAAATAATTTTTTTGTACGAGAGCACTCCAAGTATACATTAAACAAAGGGATCCAAAATTGCAAGACTCCGCAACTAACGGAAGCATTTCCATTTTCCTTGTAAAGAAATTCCCCTCAAGCAATGAACTCTGTCGGTCTTCCAAGAAAAGGATGCTTCACAGTATTAATTAAGACAATGATTCAGTATAATTTGATTTCTTATAAAAAAAATGTCACCATAAGTTTAATCATATTACTCTTGCAAGAAACAATCAAATCAGTCACTCTCAGACAAGATTTTTATCTGAACAGTTCTGTTCCGTGTGTGTGTGTGTGTGTGTGTTTTTTTATAGTAGGTACGTTTGTGGAGTGTGCATGGCAGGGATGTGGGTAACTTGAGACGCAATATAACTTCTCTGTCATATCTCACAGCTCAGCCTCCCACCCCAAAAGTCTCTACTATCTCCTGGTTGAGAAGAACATTCTCCTCCAGGTGTGGTGACACGTTCTTTTTGACATTTTGTCTGATGTTCTTTAGACTCTGTTTGACATTCTTTAGACGTTCTGTTTGATAGTCTTTTTGACGTTCTATTTGACAGTCTTTTTTACGTTCTATTTGACATCCTTTTTTACGTTCTATTTGATCGTCTTTCTTACGTTCTATTTGACATTCTTCTTTTGACGTTCTATTTGACTTTCTTCTGGATATTCTTTGCTTTCTACTTGACATTCTTTAGACGCTCTTTGGAAGTTCTATTCGACATTCTTTAGACGCTTTGTCTGACGTTTTTAGACTCTATTTGACATTCTTTAGACATTCTATCTGACGTACTTTAGACGTTCTTTAGATGTTCTATCTGACGTTATGTTCGGCTTTCTTCACATTTTCTATTTCACATTCTTTTTTACGTCCTTTAGACTTTCTATCTGATGTTCTTTCGGCTTCCTATTTGAACTTTTTTACAGTTCTAGAATAAATTGAGTTCGAACCTCACCACTGCAAGCTGGGGTTTATCCATTTGTTTTTCATTTCATATCAAGGCTTTGCAGTAACACGCTTATCACTAAATTGTGAAAAAAATTTGGGTCAGGGGTCATTATGGCTATCAAAAATTCATAAACTATAAAATATCTGTTATTATAACAGAATTACAGCTAAGAAAGACTGCCCATAAAAACACGAAATAGGGTGAATTTTTTAGTGTTATATTTCGGAGACTACAGTTTCCTTGATATATAGTGTATATATATATAAATATAAATATATACATTATATATATATAAAATAAATATATATTTATATGTATAATATATATTATATAAAATATATATATAATATATATACAGTGTATTATATATATATATATATATATATATATATATATATATATATATATATATATATATATATATATATATATATATATATATATATATATATATATATATATATATATATATATATATATATATATATATATATATATATATATATATATATATACATACATACACAGTCAAATCTCGGTTTTCGTAAGATTCATTCTCCGACAGCTCTTTTCATCGAAATCTTGTCCCAGTTTTTGTACTTCCACTCAGTTATCGTACAGTTGAAAACGCTCCATCACAAACTTGTCCGCCTGACCGCCTGCCTCACAAAGCCTCCGAAGCGTTCGTGATCCAGTCTGCCTTTGTTAAACATTTCATAATAATCCATTGTTTTTTGTGCTTTTCAATTGAGTACGACTGCTAAATAAGTCACAATGGGGCCAAAGAAAGTCCCGAGTGCCAGTCCTTCGATTAACAAGACAAGAAACATGACTGAATTCAAGATAGAACTCGTAGCAAAGTTCGAGGAATCAGAGGAGGAGGAGGAGGAGGCGGAGGAGGAAGAGAGAGGGGATAATTTGTTTTCTTCAGTGATTAAGGACATGTGCGCAAACTAGAGTGAGTTACATTTTGTGGAGAAATATCACCCTAACAAAGCTGTTGCAAGCCATGTCTGCAACATGTTCAATGACAATGCCTTGCTTCATTTTAGGCAAATCTTAAAGACACTAGAAACAGATGTCTCTGGACAGATATTTTGTGCGAAAGGGGTCCAGTGACTCTCAAGCTGGTCTAGTGCCAGAAAAAACACAGAAGGGAAGTAATCCCAGACAGGGCCTTGATAACTGAAGTCCTTATGGAGGGGGATTCCCCTTCCAAACAATACTCTCTCCTCCTTCTTCTCCCCTCCTGCCATCTTCCATACACCAACAAGAGTCTTCAGTAAAGGTAAAAGTGACGTTAAATGTTCATTTATCCATTTCATTAGTCATTTATATTTATTTCTCAATGTTTTCTGTATGTAAAACCATAGTTATTCTCTATAAAATTTTTTTTCTTTTAATATTTTTGGGTGTCTGGAAGGATTAATGGAATTTACATTATTTCTTATGGGAATTATTGCTTCAGTTTTCATACAATTAAGTTTTCATCAGACTTTCTGGAATGGATTACATACAAAAACACAGTTCCAATATATATATATATATATATATATATATATATATATATATATATATATATATATATATATATATATATATATATATATAGCTTAATGATAAATAATATTGCCAAGACCAGGAAGAACATTCTTTATTGTACAAGCTTTCGAGGTATAAAACCTCATCATCAGGCTGAAAAAACCGACAAGGATGAGAATCAATAAAATTACAATAAAATGAATTGTCATAATAAATCTTCAGCAAAAATACTAACGAAATATATAAAATGAACAAGTAAATACAAACTTAAAGGGTGAGACGTAAAATAACGAAAAATTAAAAACACAAACATAAAAAATATGAAAATAAAACTAAAGTGAAATGTAAACAAACTACCACTCACAAAGTAAAATATTTAACGACCTAATTGAGTACCTACTAGCCAATGAAATTACACGATAGCTAGTTGACTACCAGACGAGTTGTTGTTCAATTCCGGCTTCATCTTTTTAATAGTTAGCGACTCTGAAATTAAAGGTCCAGTCTATTTGAACAAAAGACAGTACCCGAAAATCCAGGTCAGTGAAAGGATGGTCCTGTGTTAAACTGTGTTCTCTAATGGCAGAAAAGGGTGGTTTGGAAAGGAAACCTAGTTCTAATAGAAAGACCTCTGTGTTCCAAAATTCTGTGTCTGAGCCAGCGGGAACTAGATCCCACGTATCGCAGACCACACTGCGAACAAGTGAACAAGTAAACGACACAGGAATTAAGGTCCACAGGCAGAGTAGACTTCTCTCTCAAAGTGATCTTATTGTAAAAGGATTACAGAAAACAAACCGGAAACTGATTTGAGGAAACAATGCTTAAGTATTTCTTGTAACTTTTTTCCGGACCATATAGCTACTATGACCAAGGTAAGGCAATTTAATGTACTTTACATCTTTACTAGCAGTACTGTACACCGGTCTGGGACAAAACTTTTCATTTAAAAATTTTCAGAACTTTGTAAAATACAAAAATGGGATATGAGTTTTCAGAAAAATAATTCTGGAGGAAAACCATATCTTGATGAAATAAATTAAAATCACAACAAACATTGTAGGCTCTATTAATCAAAGTGCGTATTGAGTTCATCTTATACAACTTTGGCGAAAAACTGAGGTAATTCAATCCCAAGCCAGTAAAAGTACTTTTCCTATAGGAAAAGTACTTTTACTGGCTTGGGATTGAATTACCTCAGTTTTTCGCCAAAGTTGTATAAGATGAACTCAATACGCACTTTGGATTAATAGAGCCTACAATGTTTGTTGTGATTTTAATTTATTTCATCAAGATATGGTTTTCCTCCAGAATTATTTTTCTGAAAACTCATATCCCATTTTTGTATTTTACAAAGTTCTGAAAATTTTTTAAATGAAAGTTTTGTCCCAGACCGGTGTACAGTACTGCTAGTAAAGATGTAAAGTACATTAAATTGCCTTACCTTGGTCATAGTAGCTATATGGTCCGGAAAAAGTTACAAGAAATACTTAAGCATTGTTTCAAATCAGTTTCCGGTTTGTTTTCTGTAATCCTTTTACAATAAGATCACTTTTGAGAGAGAAGCCTACTCTGCCTGTGGACCTTAATTCCTGTGTCGTTTACTTGTTCACTTGTTCGCAGTGTGGTTCATGATACGTGGATCTAGTTCCCGCTGGCTCAGACACAGAATTTTGGAACACAGAGGTCTTTCTATTAGAACTAGGTTTCCTTTCCAAACCACCCTTTTCTGCCATTAGAGAACACAGTTTAACACAGGACCATCCTTTCACTGACCTGGATTTTCGGGGCACTGTCTTTTGTTCAAATAGACTGGACCTTTTAATTTCAGAGTCGCTAACTATTAAAAAGATGAAGCCGGAATTGAACAACAACTGTCTGGTAGTCAACTAGCTATCGTGTAATTTCATAGTAGGTACTCAATTAGGTCGTTAAATATTTTACTTTGTGAGTGGTAGTTTGTTTACATTTCACTTTAGTTTTATTTTCATATTTTTATGTTTGTGTTTTTAATTTTTCGTTATTTTACGTCTCACCCCTTTTAGTTTGTATTTACTTGTTCATTTTATATATTTCGTTAGTATTTTTGCTGAAGATTTATTATGACAATTCATTTTATTGTAATTTTATTGATTCTCATCCTTGTCGGTTTTTTCAGCCTGATGATGAGGTTTTATACCTCGAAAGCTTGTACAATAAAGAATGTTCTTCCTGGTCTTGGCAATATTATTTATCATTAAGCTAAGATTTCAAGTAGCTGCCCAATTACCGAGACTATATATATATATATATATATATATATATATATATATATATATATATATATATATATATATATATATATAATATATATATATATACAACATACACCTTTACTCCTTCGAAGGAGTTGGCACCAGAAAGATACAACCTTCCAATTTCTCTGCAAAAGTAGAGGGATGATGATGCTATCTCCACACCAATTTTTCTTGACCCCATAAGACACTGATACCCCCACTTTTTTCTTTATAGATGGTGGACTGGCAGGTGGTAGGCTAGTAGTGAACCACAGGCCTAGCAAAAGTGTTAAGAACTGTCTCTCTATTGAACATAAAGTAATTTCCTTGAAAGCGGGTGGCTCCTATGAAAAAGCAAGAAATTAATCCTGCATATATTCTCACTGTAAACTGCTGAAACAAGACTGAAACCCTTGTAAATAAAACTTGTATGTATATCACAAGCTTTGGAGAATCAGCATATGAACTCACTCAATGGAGCCTCATCACAGTCAGGAAGAACCACTTCCATCTACTCATTTGTCACCACATGAACATCAAGCTCCTTAAGAGACGTACCAGAAGGATGATCTCTAATATAACCTTGACAGAAGATGGAGGGGATATGCAAGAGGACAAAGACTGATCATAAGGCTGCTTTGAGGAAGAAAGTTAAGTAAGTTCTCAGAAGTCACATAAAGTAGTTAGAATTGGTAGAGTCAGAGGGCACCATTAATGAATCACTGTAAGGTGTATGAACACAAAAGATCTCTACAGATGGAGAAACTCAGTGAGCATTCCAGTGATAAGTAATAAGTAATGCACTTTGCAAGTATGTGGTTACACACCAGGAACAAGTGGCATGAGCAGCACAGGCTGGACAAGGCATGGGAAGAAGGGGGGGGGGGGGGAAGCCACCAAGTACAAGTCAGCTGAGATATGTGAGCATTGCTGCATCACACTTAAACCTGATGATCTGCACATGAGACTAACCTTTCAAGGATGTAACATACTGAGCTACATAGCTCCACGACTTAGAAACTCATACAATGCAACGCTTCTAGCCATGTTAACCCTTAACGGATGGGAATCTTTATATGAGTATCTATGACAGGTTTTGGGTGATGGACGGGAATCCTCATACGAGTATTAATATTACATGCCATTTGGTTTGGATGAATTTAGCGGGAAAGATGTTCATAGCACTTCATTAGTCCATAAATAACTTATGGCAACTATTTAGCTGAGCTTGGGAGACACATCGATCAGTATGCCTTGAGATTTCAGAGGCGAAAGTACTGCATCTCAGCGCCGCTCCATGACGTCTTTTTATCTATTTGCTCATAAATACACTCAAAGATTGCTGTTGATTTTAGTTCTTATCTTTTATGATAGTATGTCAGCTATAATTGTAACTTTGCAAAGAAAAGTGCAAAGAAATATTTTAGAAAATGTATACCTCACAAAAAGTTACTACATCTCCCCATCTCAGTAAATCTTGTAAATATTTTAGAACAAATATACTCAAAATTTGTTACCGATTGTAGTTCTTATCTGTTATGATATTGTGTGAACTGTAATTATAATTTTACAAAATAAAATAAAATGAATTAGAAAAAACATCCATAACTTTGTAAAATTAACATATTTTTAGGAGTGTTTTGTAAAAGAGGCCCCATACAAGGTTGTAAATAGTCACTTTCAACTTCCCGTGGAAGGTACGGAAAAATTTTTTAATTTTTTCTCTTACACCATGTACATTTGCATATCTTCCTCTTTCTATTGATGTGTTTTTTCTTAAACTGGCCAACCTTAAAGTTTGCCCGATCTGGGGGTGTGGTTGATATATATTCAGCCCGTCCCTTAAGGGTTAAGCACGACTACAAAATGATTCAGGTTTCTTAACCTGCGACTTTTTCTTAGACTCTACAGGTGAGGTGTGTTGTGCCATACCAGATGGATTTGAGGAATGAAAGCCACTCAATCAGGCAAAACTGCTTAAGGACAGGTTAGCAATGTAATTTGTCCTGACTCCTCAGAATGAAGTGAAGAATGCCTGAAAGGGTGATTTCCTGAACTCTTCAAGTGGCACAAGTCACAAGTCAACACCACAACTACAGGCTTCGATATTACATTTATAACTGCTAGAGGAGTGGTGGCATACGCCAGAACCATCTGGAACTGTAAAAGTATGGGAAGTGCTAGCAGCACAGGGTGATCCAGAAATGATGAAGGAGTCCAATGTAAGTTGTGCAATGGTACTGCAAGACTGAGCTTTTATAGATGTAAGGGTCATCCAAAGAGCGGCTGGGGTGATGTGCTGGTTGTCAGGAACTGGGAAGGCTTAGGGGTCATTAGATGAGTGGCGCGTAATGGGAGTAACATGCACCTCCACACTTGTTGACAATATTTCCTATGAGCTTCTGAGACAGGTAATGAAACCTCTCAACAGATTATCCAGTAAAACCCATAGATTTTGCCTCACTTCCTTAAAAAGTAAGAACAAATCAAACTCAAGATTGATAAACTTTGAGACTTTTATTACTTGATTAGATTTCCTCAAGCTCGTACAGAGCACAGAAAATTACTCTGATGAGAAAGAAACATCCCCTCCCTACGAAGTTTTAGACTGTTGATGTACATACTGGTCAGTCTTTTATGGTCTCACATCATCTGCACTGCTGGGAGATCCCATTCACTCTGATCAGGGCACAGGCTAATGCAAACTTTCAAGTACTGAATTACAAATAACTATGACAGAAAGCATACTCATTTTCTTAAAGCACTAAAAGACAAGAGCAAATTAACATGAAAAAGCAAAGTTAGGAGAAAATGATGGGAACTGCCACCACCATACATTAAAGCATATGCAAATGATGCAAAACATGAAGACAGGGATGGATTAATGGCTAAAAATGATGTTAATGAAGGTTGCACATAAAATATCTGGGAAGCAAGATTGCAGAGAATGACTTGTTTCCAACACTGAAGGGTGTCTGAAAACTGCTACTACAGCAGATTAGGTTATCATAAAGTACTGAGTTTGTCTTGAAACAAATGACATTTTCTAAAAACAAAACTTATTTTTTTTGTAACAAACCCACCAGTTTACATATGCCTTCCCTGTGGTCAGCAGTTCTTCCCTTCAGACTCAGCCTTGTGCCATCTGGACCGAGAACAAGAAGTGTGGGGTTGGGGGTAGGCCCTCTTTATGGGTCTGCATTAAAAAAATAAATCTTACTTTCAAGTAACTATTCATACAGGAGGGCCCCATCTTCTTCAATTGAAGATACAGTACACTGCACTAGGGTGCTGAGGTACATGCCCTTCCAAATGAGAGAGTAGGCTATGCACTAAAGTACGAAAACTTTTGACTAACAAGGGACCAAGATTAGGAAGGAAGCCTTGTTAGCATACAAAATCCTGAGCTGCCGCAGCAGTCCTAGCATGTAATCAGGTTATCAAATTAAAACACTTTGCATTAGAGGCAGAAATAGTCTCTCAGTAGTCCTGACCATAAGCTCAATGCATAGAGCAAGTACGGGAGCTTCCCAATGACATCACTTCTAGACTGAGGCAGCAATGGCCAAGAAGTAAGCTCATATGAGTGTATCTCAGAAAAACAAACCAAGAATGCCATGGCAATCTTTACCTTTCCAAACTCTTGGGATTTCATTGTTTTCCTTCTAAATATGCTCTTGGTTTGGCTAGTCTTGCTTCCAACAGTTGGGTACAAGTGATGTTGGGCTTGATTTCAGGGAAGAAATAACTACATAAATCATCCCAATCCAGAGAAGACTGCATGTAGATTTGTTAGCAAGTATCACCTGGACAAGCAGCAGGTAGTGAGCGTAATCCATAGGATCAGCAGGAGTTTTAACAAAGCTGGGATTGATCCAACCTTGGACTTGAAATGATGACAGAAGAAGAGAGGCTTAGGTTAATGGCACCTTCAAATATACCCTTTTTCCCTTGTATAATCCCAAAGTTATGGTTATTGTTGGTTATGACTTGAAACTCTAAGAAAATTAGCATCAAGTCTTGAACACTGTGAATGAAAAGCACATCAATAGAAATTCACAAAATAACACTTGAAGTTTCCTTCTGTTACTACAAAGAATGGGACTGATGAGGAAGAGGTCTGTGGCACCCAACGCTAATTTCATAAAAATGAAACACACTTTACAGATACCTGTTCTTTGGTCTATGGCATCACAACATCACTGGTCATAGATGCTGAATTCACTAAGTTAGAATTTATGTAAATACTGTACATCCATGTGTTTCCATATATACTGTATATATATTACACCACTTAAAAGTCATGGAATAACATTTATACAGACCATTCACTTAGCAATACAGTACTGTACATTCTGATACAACATTCTTCATCTGATTGGTAAAAATGGCTTATTCAGCAACAATAAAAAATACATAAAAATCATATTTTATGAACATATTTTTTATTCCTTTCTTGGCAGTCATAAAAGAGGCATCTTGTTAACTCCTTAAAACTGGGTAAGTCTTCTGGCAAAGGCTTCATGGTCCAAGGGGATCAGCCAGTCATCACAAAAAGCCCAGGTTGCCCAGCCTTTAAAAACTCATCAATTATATGGGTGTGACCAATTCTCAGATGACAAAAAGCAGTCTCCCACCCCTTTTCATATTGCTTTAAGACACTACCCTACTTTCGACCATTCAAGTTACAAACATTCAGAGATTTGAACAAATGTGATCATAAATTAAAATTGTGCTCGGTAAGAAACAACTGTATTATCATCACAATTTATTTAGGTTTTATATTAATAAAGTAATGTACTCTATAAAATTCAGTACTGTATGTAGAGTTTACAGTACTGAATTGTGTTTTAGGACAAAAAAATTTATATCACTTTATTAACTTTATATCATACTGTACTTAAATAGGCATACAGACCAATTTATGAACAATTCAAGATACAAATGGCTGTTCAGAATGTAACTCGTTCATATGTAGGGTAGTATCTGTACTTCCACAGAATAATCAAACAGGCTCTCCCCTGAAAGCTGCCAAGCTTCCCTAACAGCAGAGGAAAATATCATTGTGCAATATTAAGAATGGCATTCTTTGATAGTCTATCAGCTATTGCATTGCTGGCAATCTCTAAATGTGTAGAACCAAACATAGGTCAACTTCCTGGCCTCTTCATATTAACATAAAGAATCCATTCCCAAATTTCTAAAAGCAATAGATGTATTGAATTAAAGTTCAATGATTGTAGTGCACTCACAACATCATGGCAAATGGAGCACTTCTGCTGTCACAGTTTTAAAATTGATTTTAACACCATTCAAATGGCATAAGACTCAGCATAATACTAACCGCAATTCAACACTGGGAGAGATGACCCAAGCCCAAGGCCACCATCAAATTTGGAGCACAGTATAAATGGGAGTACTGGCTATCTGCTGTGAAGCATGTTCTGAACACAAAAAATGTATTACTTCCTCTGGTAAACTGTTTTTACCTAAATAAAGAATTTAAAAATGTCAAGACAAAAGAACAGAATCTATGTCATTACTCGAGGGGTGAGTGTTTAATTTTCTAAAGGTCTTAACCTCACTGCTCTACAAGAAAATGGCTGTGGCAGTCCATGACAGGCCCCTGCAATAAGTAAAACCTCTCCATTCCCAATCTCTATATTCATTAGTGAATTTGGAAGTGTCTGGATTAGCCAAGTCTGGAAATCAAGCTCCAGAGCAACTTTACCATCATCCAATACCATACTCTCAATCAGAGGGGTTCTTAAAGCTCCTGCTACTATTTAGATTCCTTGAATTAAGGATGGAGATTAAACATCTTAGTCTATAGGAGGTAGCAGATGTTAATACACTTACTTCTAATCCATAAGTCAACTTGAGTCAAATCAATCCTTTAAACAATAACTTCCTTTGCACTATACTATTCTATTCATATTAAGCTGAAAGCACCATTCTGCAACTGTTTGAAAACTGGTCAATGATAAGGATTAGTTATCGCCAACTAATGCCAGTACAAAAAGCACATCAGCAGCTACACTATCCTGCAAAATGTAAAATGATGCATCTCTAAGCAGTATCATACGATTTTACAGGTTAAGACAGCTGCTAATGTGTTTTAGTACACAAGAAAAACTTAACAAATAAAAGGACTGCAAACAGTGAGCTGAAGAAATGTAGAAGCTACCCTCCAGAGGCCATTCTAAACAACTGTTAGCCATTTTCTACACAATTTTACAGAGAAAAGAAAGTAGTGTTATTGGTTGGCAGATGGCTACTAAAAACCTGTCTTTGCCAGGTTTTGCAATACGGAGTACATCACTTCCAACTAGAGATTTTAAGATTTTATTGGCTGGACTTTCAATACTTCCTTCATATGATGAAACTTCAAACATCAATAAACCATCAGTGATGATACTTTAGGTTCCTTTAGGCAGACTGCTGTGATATAATATCTCCCCATTTACATCAAATATGTCTGTAACTTGAACCTATGACAATTTGGCATTTTAATTATGACATACTTTTGAAATTTTCACATTTGTATATGCCAAGAATAACCTCTGTTCTTTGTGGCTTCAGGTTTTTAAATTTTGGCATATATTGATTTAGAGGGATAAGAGATAGTATGGCTCAGAAGTTCCTATACAAGGACTCTAAGCAGAGAAAGATCCAGAAACAAGAAGACCTCTTAAGGTAGAAGATCCAGAGACAACATTCATTAAAGCACCATCCTTGTCAACAGTTTTGGGGATCTTACATTTTTTAGAACAGCAAACACAGGTTTCATCCAGGACTGTCCTAGTACTCATCATATAAGCCAAAGTTTGAGAACAGGGCCATCTCTTATTGGGCTGCCCTAGGGGTACTGCCTAGATATATACCCAAACTACGATGCCTTCAGGGTTTTCAGTCCATCAAGTCCAGGCACTGGAGGTTGAGTCTGACAATTTCTCTTTGTTTGACCATGTCAGGTAGGCTACTCCAGTTCTACAGGTGGAGAAACATGTCATAGTAACAACCCATCAAATCTAGCATGGGGTCTCCATAAAAAAAAATTGAGTGAAAGGAAGAACTCATAAAAGGGGAATGGATCACCAGAGGGCCAGTCTTCATCTAGGTGCTCTGAACTTTCTTTAGTGACACAGTAGCACATGCCACCATCACCCAGCCTTCCACTGCATCATGCAAGCAGCCCCTTCGACCCAAGAGCTGGGCCACTAGAGGGAGAAAGGAGGTTGTACAAAATTCCTAAGGTATAACATTATTTACTAAGGCAGGGAAGGTGTATCACAGAAACAATGTGACACATGTTCCCTGCCAACAAATAACGGATGATAGGGAAAACTAGTGTGTATTTAGACTAGGAAAGAGATGGGATCACGTGTTCATTACGGAACAGTTATGTGAAAGATTTGTAGGCTATGTAAAGAGAAATAGCTGAACATAACATACAATAAGCTAAAAAAACCTTATGAAAAAATCAAGAGAAACAATACTGAAGCCTGTTGTGGATGTACAGCATAGGTGGTTGCTGTGAACATATAAGTGTTTTACGATGGAAGTGAAAAATGCCAAGATATGCGGATGGGCAGGACATGGTTGTTTAACATATTTATGTATAATGAAGCGAGCATTTAGACAACGGCCATTTGACATATGCATAAAGTTATAGGCTAAGAAAATTAGGTGTGAGTGGAGTGTGGATTGCCTGATGTTTGTATACAATACAACTCTGACTGGAGATAGTGATGAAAAACTACACAAACTAGTGAGAATATTGTAAAATTTCTGCATGATGGGAGAGCTGAAAGTGCAAGAGAGTGTACAGTATTCCTTACAACATAAAATCTAAAACCTATGACTGGAAAACCTTGGTTCTGTAAAGAGGTTTTGGCTCAGACAAAGGTTTAAGAACATTGGTCATAAACATGCATAAGGCAACTCAATGTGACAAACACGATGAACAGGTGGCCACAAACAGCAGCGCACCCTGCATTCAATTACACAAAACATGACTGAGAAATGGGGATGTTGGATACCTCGAAAATAACATCAATAAAATTGATCAATTTCATATAATAGAATTAATAAGGTCCTGTAACATTCCAGTAAAAGAAACTTAATTTGTAAAATTTCTTGACTAATCAAGTAATGTGCTTTTTTACAAACTGGTAAAGATCCTAGTGAGAGTCAATATCTAATATGTTAAGAAATGTGCCAGAATACAAGGCTTAAGCTTCTATAATAACCAATATTCACACGACCAAATTGTATATGAATACGGATATAAAAAACAATCATAACCAATGTCTTCATTTTATAACAACTAGTTGCACTAATTACTTTCTTCCAGCAACATCTCAAATTGACAAAAAGAAAAGTTCATGTTAAAGTACCTTAATACATACAATAAAAAAACTAGGAAAGACAGATTTAAAATACTGTAAACAAGCAGCATGGATACTGTCCAATTTCAAATGTGAGCTTTGAAAAAAAATAAAAAGCAGCGAATCAGTCAAAATAAAAGTACTGTTAAAACTTCTCAACAATAAATAAATAAATCAATAAATAAATAAAATATAAACAAGGCCATACCCACATACAACTCCATGTCAGGCAAGGCTGCAATTATGAATGCTGAGAAGTCATGAAACAAGAAATGTATGCAAGCACTGAAACTGATTGAAGTGTCATGAATTTCTATACGAACATAACCAATCCATGTGCCATTTCTCAGAAAAAATGGAAAATGAAAAACCTAAGATAAAGAAAAAACTGAGGAAAACCAAAGCTTCTTTAGCAGTTATTAAAAGTGCACGCGATACATGGTCACTGACATACCTTTTAATTAGTATAGGATATCTGTTGCGACTTCTTGAAAGTTTATTTCTGTAGGAAAAAACAAATCATGTGAACTACAGATAATTCTTTCAAAATTTCTTGCAAACGAAAGCATGGGTTACAAAAATTAATTTTAATAACAAAACCATCATATATAAAAACTATGTTCTGTTTCAAAAAACAGGGCCCAGTTCAAAGGCAAGTAAAATAAAAGGGGTTATGTTTATAACAAGAAAATATGTTTCATTTAAGGAAATCATTTCTGATACAAAAATGGTTTTGTTTATAAAGAAAACTTGGTCCACTCAAAAATGTAAATACCTTTTAAGATTTCTTATGAAGAGGTGAATTTGTTCAAGTTCCTAATAAATAAGATGTAAACTCATTGAGACATGTAAATAAGTATGTATATATATATATATATATATATATTACTAAAAGGACCTCATTCAAACTGGATGGTATCTAATGGAGTTTTTATTCAAAAAGTTACAAGCTTTCTTGGACAAACAGTCCACATTATCAAGTATCCGTGCAATACGGATACTTGATAATGTGGACTGTTTGTCCAAGAAAGCTTGTAACTTTCGAATAAAAACTCCATTAGATACCATCCAGTTTGAATGACGTCCTTTAGTAATTCTACTAATGCACAGAACAATTGTGTATGTGATAAAAGTTAATATATATATATATATATATATATATATATATATATATATATATATATATATATATATATATATATATATATATATATACATGCATACATACATACATACACACATATATATGAATATTACACTGGTATCACAGTAAAATACATTCATATATATATATATATATATATATATATATATATATATATATATATATATATATAAGCAGGACCTTGATTTACAAATACATTAACCCATGAACAAACTGATTCAAACAAAAATATATTTAAAAATGCTGTTTGATTCACAAACTCATTTTTGAAACACGAACATGGTCCGGTGGCCAAAATTTAAAAAATGCTGGCAATTGCTCATCTCACATGGGTACCGCTATGGGGGCCACCATCTTGTTATTGTAGGGTACCATACATCTCCCGTGAAACTCCCACGCACTTCCACCCATGCTCAATTTGTTTTTTATTTTGGTTTTGAATAGGTGCACGTTCGTTCGCTTCAAACTGCGCTTTTTGCGTGAACTTGACGAAGAGGACAGGGAGGAAGTTACAGATGCCAGCAGTGAATTGAATAAACCCACAATGGAAAAATGGAGTGATGTGCAGTTTCCTTGAGCTTTACCAACCAAACAAAATTGTTATGAACAGGATTGTGAACATGATCAATGAAAATTTAATGAATCATTCTAGAAGAGTTATGGAAGGAAGGAAAAGACAACAAACATTGGATAAGTTTGTGATTAAAAGTGCACCAAAAAAACCAGAAGAGATGAATCTCCGGAATGAGATCTCCCCGACCTGGATACGGGGGCTCTCCCTCTGCGCAATAACCTCCTCCCCAACCACCCTCCTCTTCTCTTGTCCATCAAGCCATAAGTCGTGTCAGCCAAAGAAATGTTCACTTTTTAAATGTTGTTTTAGTTTTATTTTACTATCATAAATTATATGATTAGATATATATATTAAGGTTTCTAATACTTTGTTTAATATTATCATATGTGTAAAATAAAACACAAAATATGTAATTTATAATGGTTCGCTGGGGTCATGAACAAATTAATTGTATTCCCATTAAACCTTATGGGGAAATTAGCTTTAGGTCACGAACATATTGGAACACGAACAAAGTTCAGGAACGAATTGTGTTCATGAATCAAGGTACTATGTATGTATGTGTATAGGCCTATATGGCCTACTACAGTATACAATATATATAAAACACACACATATGGTGTGTATATACTATATATATATATATATATATATATTACCCATTCAAATTATTTTAGGATTAATGATAATGTATGAAAAGTTTTAAACGTGCCAAATAACAACCTGATTATGTTTTACAGATCTAAAATAAATATGTTCAAACATTTCTTCTTGTAGAAAGAGAGTCATTACCATTAAGAAAAAGAGAAATTAACTTTTCCACTGATAAGTAGTGTTAGGAACAGATTCATCTAACCACTAAGAAACATTTTTATCCCAGATATACAGTGCATGACAAACAATGAGGCTGTTGTCCACTCTCTTGTGAGAATTCAGATTACTATTGTATCATGGATGATTCTGCCTTTCAGTATATTTTCTTGATTTCTTTCTAATCATGTTACTTCACAGTGATCAAATAATTTTACCAACATATTGCCTCTAATACTCTACTTGTGAGGTCAAGGAGTATTATCACTTGCGTTCAAAGCAAGATGGATAGCATTTGCCCTGTCTCTTTCATCCAGGACGACTGCATCTTAAACCCATTTCACTTCCAGCAAAATGACTTCAGATGACCTACAGGTTCAAGAGACCAAGTCATACATGGACCTGGCATTAGTTACTGTGTACCTGAATGCAGGAGAGCTCCTAGCATTTCAGATCTTGCTCTACACGGAATCAGACCACGTACTGTATTTTCTTAGGAAGATATTTCTAGTACTGTATTCTTCTGAGGTTCAGGTCTTTCATTTTCATGTATAATCATAAGGGGTCTCTTTTAAATTATCAAGCAAATTAATTCATACAAAAAATTAAATCATCCTTGGGATACGTCACCCAGAGCTGTTTCTTTCATATCAACAGAGGTTTTTGAAGCTCTAAGTTTGTTAGTCTTTTATTAGATATGCAGATGATGCTTTTTATACAGAGTGCATCAAAGAATGCTATCTCTAAACAACCTGAGACTAAAATAAACCTCAGAAAAACAAAGGTAATGAAGATTGAGTATGTGCAAGAAATAGCACTGGATGGAGAGAGGATTGATGAGGTTGAATTTTTCAAATATTTAGGAGCAATGATATCCAGTAAAGGTTCTCTTGAACTGGAATTAGTGAAAGACTAAAATTGGCAACTGAAACAGGACAGGCTGAAGATGATTAGGATACCAAATACTGTAGAATAAAATTACATACATGCAGACCTGAATTTTTATGAATATTAGGAGTCAGGTGGCAGACTAGAGTTAGCAATAATACCATATGAGATATTATGGCAGTTCAATCTGTAAATGGGATAACAATGAATGGGTGATGGAGATGGATTGGACATGTCTTTTGCACAACCCTGGGAGAATATTACATGACAGAGCCAGTTGGGTTCCCATGGGCACCAGAAGTTGGAAGGCCCAAACCTACTTGCATAAGAACTACGAGAATGGAGGTTGCAGATGAGTAGAAATTTGTGGAATAGAAAGTACAGTACAGAAAAGAGGAGTGGTGTATTTTCACAGAGGCACTCTAGTCACCTGACACTCTACTGTACATACACAGGTGAGAGCCATAAAAGTTACTCTAGATTTTGATTTGGTACTTTTCCCTGAATCATATAGGCTACGGGAACAGTAAATGGCCTTATATTTTTTCAGTTCTGGAAATCTGGATTGAATTGAGACTGAGAATGTCAAATCAGAATATGATTCTTGATAATGACAGTTGTTTAACTGCTGATAAGACAAGCTTGCGTCCTTTGATTGAGGTATCGCATGAAAAAAGTGAAACAATTTCTCATGTAGATTTAACTTTAGAGTGCTAGAGTTCGTTTTTTTTTTTTTTTTGTAGACCTAATGAGTCCCCAGGCCACATTTAGTCATTGCATATCCGATACATATTTTTGGGGATAACACACCTGTCCAAAGACAGGGGAAGATCAAGAGGAGGAAGAAAAAGGGGTTAAGAAAGAAGAGGAGGAAAAAGTTTCTTCCCCTTGCTTTCACTTAGCCTATTACTCCTAACTTCAACAATGGCACAGGACTGTCAAGGCAAGTGTGCAAAACAACCATTGGATTCTGAAACAATAAAACACATACAATTCAACAACACCTAAGGCAGGACAGAAAATTCTCTGGGCAAGCCCAGAGATGACCACATGCCTTACACATCCCCGTGTCTCAACACAAACGGAAGACGTGGGTTAAGTCTCCTCTACTAGAATACCCCAGCTGAGAAGCCAAGGCCGAAGCAGTAAGAGACTTAGGCTCAAAAGAACCAGGGAGGTGGTAGTTATGGGCAATGTGTTAACCCCTAAGATACCAGTGTTTGCTTTTGGGTCTTCTAACGCCTGGTCATGTACTGTGCCAACTGCAGTGGAGACACACCAAAAAATTCTTCACACATACTCTTTCACACCCTATTCCCCTTGAGACAGCCATCCGGCATAAAAAAATCAAGAGTAATCCCACAGCCAAAAGCCACAACAAAGTTTGTTTAACAGTGACACAAAATACTCTCCAATGACCTATAGAAAACAGGTCCATAGCAACAGAAGCATACTCTCTTTACATGGGATGATAAAAAATTGGGGTGTACAGTAAATGAGGAGTAGGCAGTAACCTGCTGCTGTTAATTTACTAATCTGTTAACCTATTCCAGCTTGCACAAAAGACTACTTCTACAGAAAAGACAACAGTTTGCCTTCACAGGAACAAATCCCACTGAGAGGAGAGCAAGTCCTCACCAGTGTTGCTTGCAGGAAATGTAATAATCACTGCTAACATTAATATGAATCACAGACCTAAAAGCATATGGCTTCCTATAATTCAGAGAGTAAAAATGTTACTCAGAAGATATATGAGATACAAGTAATTATGGTGAATTAAAAGAGAACTATATTCATATACAAGCTACAGTAATCTAGGTTAATGATAGTGCAATCCATAAACATCACTGATAACCAGCTTCAGTACCACTACTAGAATGTGTTTTACCAGAATGATCACTTGGCTAAACACTAGTCATGGAAATTCCCAGGCTTTAATAAAAGAAATCAATTTGCGTGAATGAAACTCAAGAGTCATTCAATCAACAAATTACAAATATAAAGAACAAAAAAACACCCACATTTATATTAGCCTCAAAATCAACAGACACATGAAACTAACCAAAAACAATTCACACAGGCTAGCTAAGAATACTGGGACTACCTAACCTGAGCAAATACAGCAACAGGTGAAAAGAACAGCCAACCACCTGTTCAAGGAAAATTACCCCACTTAAAGGCTGCTGATAATTACAGGTACAGACTAAGATGTCTAACCAGGCAAATAAAGTAAATTCTGGAAGTCTTCTATACAAATATACCCTCAGACAAACCTTATCCCGCTTTGAAGCTTGTGACAAAGCAGTTGCCTACCAGCAGGTAGGTTAAGGATGAATGAAACCACTGGGTCACATATAAAAGGACTTGCCTACAGAAAGAATAAGGGCCTCAAAAATCAATGGTACTGTACAGCAGCTACTAGGTACCAGCAAGTGCAGACAACTGAGTACAACTGCTCAAAACTGCACGAAGTTACCAACAACTAGGCCATGGTAAAAACTGCATGTAACCAACTAGGCCATGGTAAAAATTCTATTCAACTCACACAAAGATTTTTAAAAAATTTGTCTACTCCCTAGTGCAGTTATGGAGATTCTGGCATGGTGCAAAAATAATATACCATACAGTAACGTAACTTTTCTTTGTTTATTTACTGTACTGGTTTATCCTCATATCTTTTTTTTAATAAGTGGGA
Source organism: Macrobrachium rosenbergii (assembly GCF_040412425.1). Classification (NCBI taxonomy): domain Eukaryota; kingdom Metazoa; phylum Arthropoda; class Malacostraca; order Decapoda; family Palaemonidae; genus Macrobrachium; species Macrobrachium rosenbergii. The sequence goes on along the minus strand of NC_089744.1, from coordinate 30,630,029 downwards.
TCTCTCATTTTTGTATTTCCCTTTAGGCTAACTCCTCTTACTTCTTCCTAATGAACACCATATTCTTTGGAAGCTTGAATTTTAAGTCAATGGCCCCTGTGGGCTTGTTCCATATGAACAGGTTTCATAATCTGAATAATAATAATAATAATAATAATAATAATAATAATAATAATAATAACAATAATAATAATAATATCCAATATAGCATTTTTCTCTGCCTTTATTTGGTCTGAGATGTTTATATTCATATTTTTTTCCTTACCTATTTCTCATACTTTGATCTCCTTAATATATTCAAATGTTCATCAAGAATCCTGAAATTCCGGATATATACTCCTTGTTTCTATATTGACAATGTTCATGCTCTTTAGGGTACACCTTAACCATAATGCAGTTCAGCATCACAAATGTTTTACATCAGCTTTTCCCCTTACAGGGTTAGATGTGGAACATGAGTTCTCTTTATTCTTTTCTGCCTCTTGCAAGTTCTGCCAGAACCTCTATCAGGACTAGGTCTTCACTTACGTCCATTTTCCACGATTTCCTGAACCTTCCGACAGGTCTTTGCCCTGTCGCTTTCGTAAGGTGATCTTCCCACTGTACTACTTTAGCAGTGGATGCTGAAATTTTAGGGTCACATTGTTCCAGAATCTCCACCATTTTCTACCAATGAGATACTGTATTTTTATTCACTTGCAGTCCACTTTATCCATTTCCAGCTATTCCATCTATCACAACAGTGTTTCCATTTAGTCTTGTGTTAAATGAATTTTTTCAGACCTCATGCTCAAGACTTTAAATCTATAAGATCTGTCATAAATAATGGGGTCAATAATACTGATAGTAAAATCTAAGTCACTTTTTCCTTTTAAACAAAACTGCTAGTAATATAGTTACCAAGATAATGATAGGCTGCAGAAATTCTCTATCATTAAATATACATTACTCAGGCTTCTTCCGGTAGTATTCCTTTAATATACTGCATTCTGTCCATCTTTTTCTAATTGCAGCAGTTACTATCAAATAATGAGTAAATGATTTTTCACAAGATTTTGAGTCTCAACCAAAGATACATTTGTTGTGATATTTTGAGAATTGTCATAAAGAATAATGGTGTTTTTTCTTCAAAATTGTTTAAAGATCATACTTTATATAAAATTCAGCAATGTGTCCAAATATCAAAAGGTCTGTATGCATGTGATCACCTTATTTGGAGTTGTACAGACGCAGTACTGAAAAATGTGTATAGCTTGATCTATTTGAGAAGTAGATTGCCTGAAGAGTAAAATTTATTTTTTCTGATAATTTCTGATTTGATTTTGACAAATTTGAGATTTGAAATATTTGGTTAACTCATTACACACACTTTACATCTAACAATGATATGGGAATGCAGTGGAAAACATTTGTCTTAGGCCTTACTGAAAAGTTAGGTTGAGGAAGCCGATGAAGATGACAATAAATAGGCTATATAAAGTAACCAAGTCAGGTAAGATGCCTTGAGTCGGGTTAGGTTAGTATGCATCACAGTATTTCACAATATTTCATAGTGCCTTTGGTCAAGCTAGCTTCCTCCTCCCCAGGGAGTGGCAAGATGCCACACTGTAGGCTGGGTTCAGATGCATCTCAGTATTGCACCCATACTTTTTCCCCAGCTTAAACCTCCATTTCCACTTTGATTTTCCATTACTGCTTAGAAAAGGGGGCGTGTCATGGGTTTAACAAAGCACTGCCAATGGCAATGACGGGCAAATTTGTCAAAATCACAATACGGTTAATAACAGTGTTTTCCCCATAGAAATACTTTTTCCAGTATTTTCACTGGCGTTTCAAATGATTCTGGCCATTACCTTATCTGCAACCCTCTGCTTGTGATTTGCTACTCATCATCCAGCCTATGTTATTTAAAGTCCATTAGTAAACAACACAAATTCTTACATTATCAGTGATGAAACAGGTATTTGAGAATCTCTTAATGAGGGGTTCTTCTTCCATTCGTTATTGCTAAGTGAAGTACTTAGGGCCTTATATATTAAAATTACTGAGAGGCATCCTTGCATATTTGTATCATTCACAGATTTCAAAGTCAAGTTAGCTCAGGGGCCTGAAGACCCAGTCAGGTTAGGCTAGGTCCCAGCACCCTAGGTTAAGCTAGGTTAAACTGTATCACTTCTGAAATACGAGTTTCCTGATATAATATCTAAACTTTTAATTTTAAAGATTTCTTTACTGATTATTCTGGAAATCCAAAAACTCAGTTTGCTGGGATTCTGTGAAGGAAGGAAAAATACAGAAAAACAAAAACAATAGGTCTGCAAAGGATATGAATGCAAGAACCTTAGTACGCCAATAAAACTATCACCAAAAAATATTTCCTGGGCAGAAATACTATTCTGTGTAAACATGAAATTTTATGAAAATCACTTCAAAACCTTGCTGGGCAGTATGAAAAAATATATATTTTACATTCATACTCAATTGGGCTATTGGTTAAACTAGCATTTATTATTTTTTATAAGCTAATATAAACCTCCCATAATTTCTACTAGGTGTAATTCCCCATAACAGTAATCTATTATCTATTTACATAAGGGTAATCTAATCACACTTTGATTGCTTAGTTAACGCCCAACAAGTTACTTACACACACCTACACGCACACATACACAGATGAGTCTACAACAAAGTCGAGCTGACGTAAGTTGGACAATATGCCTACAATCCCCAAGGGCTTGCCTTAGGAGTACCCAGAACAATCCTTAGGATCGTACCAACGGCCTACAAGGAAGAGTCCTGCCCGGACCAAGGTTACGATCGCAAACTGACCGTCGCCAAGCCCTCATGAGGCTCTTTGGGGTATGTTTTTTTTTTTTTTTGGAGGGGAAGGGGAAATTTAACCTAGGCCTCAGGAGGGAGGGAAGGAGGGAGTATTAGAGTGAAGAAAAATGTGCTATACCTATGAGGCCCTCTAGGGCATTTTTTTTTTTTTTGGAGGGGGAGGGGGATTTAACCAAAGCCTCGGGGGAAGGGAAGGAATGAGTATTTACGTGAAGAAAAAGGATTTAAAGGGACCTGTATGGAGTGAGAGGGTGAGGCGGAAATGCTTAAACGTCACGATCGTATTCTCTGGTCGTAAGGGTGACCTCAAGAAGAGTGTCTCGGTCTCGTGCTCCTCCTCGTCAGCTGTCTTAACTTGTGCCTGTATCACTCGACACATCGAGTGTCATGTCCCCGAGATGGACGCATCCGACTCGGCGATGGAAAAAGTCTCGGTCACATCATTTACCTGACTTCAATGGCTTCCTCTTCCTTTAATCTCTTCAAATCCGACATCTGAAGTTCGAACTTGAGACGATTGACTTCGCACAACAAAACATCTCGCTCTTGCATGGACTTTTCCAACTCTTTTTTCAGCGCCTCGCACTCTCTCGAGAGCCGCTCGATGTGAGCGTCTTTGTCTTCCATATTTCGGCAACGATTTTCCACCAAGCAAACCCCAGTGACACCTCGAAGCACTCGATTTTCACCAAATTTTCACAGAACGTTTCACCCGACGTACATTCGCGCTGACATCTTATAGTAAACTGTGACGTCACCTAAACTCATTTGATGCCAAAGTTCGAGTTGCCATGTAGGGGTTTCCTCTTTGAAAGGGCGACATTGACAATGTCAAAACGAATAATTTCGTATCGTTAGATTTATATAGACAGGCTCAAGCATTATTATGTACTGATAGATAATTTCATCTTCCAGCTGATATTTAAGAATAAATGATTAATGGTTTTCATTATTGCCTACGCCGGCGCTGTGGGTGAGCTGTTCCAGCTGTTTTTACACTACACTATGGATTGGGCAGAATATAACTACAAAGTATTATTCAGTGAATACCGCATTTTACGACGATTATTATTTGCATTTTCACACTGCAATTTAATATAAGGATGAACAATAACGTTCTTTATCTTGCACAACTAAAACAAAGCCTTTTTCCTGATTTTCTCTAGAGCATGAAAGCTTTTTCCTCGTAACCTTATTTAGTTCTTGTCTCATTCTTAAATGAAATGTGAGATCTCGCTCATACAAATATCAAACAACTATGTATCTTTATGTGTAACAGATAACATATCTGTAAAAATAGCGAACTCTGTGGGAGACTTGTGACATTAAGGAAGAAGAAAAAATAATAAAAGGTCAACTATATCCACATGAAATATTAAAATAAAAAACAGCATACTAGGCCTATATCTGATGATGTAACGAGGAAGTTCATTGTGTGGAGAATATTTTGTTAATCAATTTCATTCATTTGGAATTTAAAATGAAAACAAAGAGCTTGCAAATGAATTTGCAAATGACTGTAAATAAAAAAAATGAGACTAGTTTCCAACTAGAATACCCCCGCCAATGATATACAATACATACAAAGCCTGGACTAAAATGGCTGCCCAAAACAGAAAGAAAATACAGACAATATATCACCACCAACCTTGAAGGTGAAACCGATAAACTGTCCTCAGAACCATATCATAAGCTTTTGACAAAAACTTATGAAAATCGAGAACACCAACAGCTATTTTAACTGGAACAGTAAAAAAATAAAAAAAAAAAAAAACTCAACCAGGAAGAGTATCGCGAAGTAGACAGAATCCTTACGCCTACTGTTTTCAACATATGCACTGTAGGATTATATAAAATTCAAGTAATAAAATGTATGTTTTTACCTGGTCATGGACTCGACTGAGGATATGACGACCAAAATCCTTAGTCTGTTGATTTTCCTTGGCTATGTTTCAGGGCATGAAACCCTGCAGCAGCTTCTTCAGTAAATAATTTGGTAGTCCATTTTAGAGCTATCTCTTAAGTTGTCGAGTCTTGTGACCAATGTGGTTTTGTTACAGGCATTTTTTTTTTATACACTCGTAGTTATTGAAGTGTTCCTTTGCAAAGGCCACTTTTCTAAGGTGGTGGCGTCCCATTTTCCTCTAAACATTTGCATGAACATATTGTTTTAAGGGGTAAAGAAACTGGATGGAGATTAGGTGTCTGACGAATAGCATATAAAATTTAGGCCAAAGGCCAAGCGTGGGGACATACGAGGTCTTTCAGCACTGAAAGGGAAACTAGGAGTAAAAAGGTTCTAAAGGATAACAGGAGGAAAACCTCGCAGTTGCACTATGTAACAATTGTTGGGAGGGTGAAAAGGAAGATGGAAAAACAGAATAAGAATGGAGGTAAAGTCAAAGGAATGAAAGAGATTGCAGCTAGGGGCCGAAGGGACACTACAAAAAAGCCTTAAGTGCACCGTGTGAGGTGTACTAACGACAAAATCCCGTATATGTTCTGTGTTTTTAAAGATGAAGGCATCACTAATGTGTATCAAGAAGAACGATGGGTTAACTTTAATAAAACGCCTTTTTTTATTAACTTTCGAACCGTGATACATTTTCAAGATTTGTTTCAAAACTCTCAAAAATTCTCGTTTGAAATGAACCAGGTCAAAGTCGCTCTATAAAAAAAACATAAAGTGCACCTGAGTGCTGCGGTTTAAAATCTCGCAAATTTGTTAGATTATTCCTTGAATGAATGCTGACAGAAATACCTACTGACAGAACATCATCTCTATCATGAAACCCACTTTTTGAAAAATCGCACGATTTTACTTATAAGTTTTTCTCGCTAAAAGAGGAGTTAAATAACGCAAAAGGGTATTAAAAGTTAATAGACAGGCACTGTTGGAGTATATTCTAACATGCAAAATTGAATCAAATGGCACATTGAAAAAAATTCAAAGTGCAAGTTTACTGGAGTCATTCGAAAAAAAAAAAAAATATGCTCGAGAGAAACTTCTAAATACCTTTTAGCTTCGCAGTTGAACCTCGTGTGTGATGAAGTTTCAGAGCGAGGGCATATTCAAAGTTTACAAATGCTTACATATGTTTATAAACACTTCGTGGTCACAGAACTTTGTCCAGCTTTTATGGGAGTAGGAGTAGTATTACTAGTAGTGGATGGGATATGCATTTCAAACGGCTCCCTTGCTCTTTCTATTTCTCCTTTGTGCTTATTTAAGCTTATTGTCTCTTTTGATAAATTCCTTCCTAATTCTTTTCCTTTCGACAGATCTGCTAGCAGTAAGATGTTAGCTATCAATTTCTCGATGTTCAGTTGAAAGGAGGAGGTTTTGCCTTCTCAACGGTTCCCACTGGATGGTGCTCTAAGACACGAAGACAGAAAAGTTGAATTCTATGTTTTCTCCTCTATTTCTGAAGGCACAGCAGCAAACATCCAAACGATAAAATCTCCAACAGGCTGCTGTGCCTTCAGAAATAGGTCAGACACAGAATTCAAATTTCTGTCTTCATGTCTTAAAGCACCATCCAGTGCGAACCGCTGAGAAGGCAAAACCTCTCCTTTCAATTTTCAACAGAACATCGAGAAACTGATAGCTAATATCTTACTACTCGCAGATCTGTCGAAATGAAAAAGTAAAAATAGGAAGGCATTTATCAAAAATATCTAGTACTACGGAGACGACATATTTAAACAAGCACAAACAAAGGAGAAATGGAAAGAACAAGGGAGCCGCTTGAAAGGAAAATACCATTCACTACTACTTATACTACTCCTACTCTGGTAAAAGCTGGAAAAAGTTCTGTACTTCTTGTTATCTGCTTGACTTTCCATGATTAATGACAAATACTTTTACAAGACATCTTTAGTGTTTTCCTTTTTTTTTTATTAATACTGCCCCCATTTTTGCAAATTTTACACTTGAACATCGTTTAAAGCTTCACTTTCTCTTCAACTACTGTCCATATAAAAAACAAACAATGGGGGAATCTGCCTATTATGCATAACAGGCAACGCTAGAAAAAGTAGTTCCAGTTACTAATAATCTTTATTCGACAGCCATTTATGAATGATGTTATTACTATTACTAAAATAGTCTCGAAGAGTAAATTCGACAGAAGTATCATAAGGAATCCGCTTCTCCTCCCGAGACATGGCTGCCGTTGCCCTGTGCGTGTCTGGCAATTGGTGAATCTGTAGCAAAGGATCAGAGGCTATGCACTGTGCAGTGATGCATGATAAATAGTAACTCAGTGAAGACCCGTAAGGGGCCCCTGGAGAATAAGATTTGGCGATTTCTCTTGGTGTCGATGATAGATTTGGAGAGAGAATAGACGGGATTTCTAGGGCAGGTTCCTCACTTGTGACTTGAGCGTTTGAATGTTCGGTCTGAATGGTTGTTCGTCTTACTCTATCACTGTATGTACCCTCAAATTCTTCATTTATTTCAGGTACATCTACATCATATTCTCTATCGGGATTTTTAACGCTGCCAGGAACGTTATCGTCCTGATTTTCTGACGTCACAGATTCAGGTGCATTATTAATTAAAGGCAATACAAAAGCTTCATCAGAAATCAGATCTGAAGTATCGAGGCTCAGTGTCGTGTAGCCAAAGTCGACGTTCTGCAGTTCGACTTCTTCCATTATATGTTGTGGTTTCCTCCTTATTCTGAAGGGCGTCCTAACGATCCGGCTACTTCGGAACAGATTCAACCCCCAGAATGCTTCTATCACTTCGTCATCGTTGGTAACCGCTGCGTAACCAGAAGGTATCCGTGCACTGCAAGAGACAAGTTTGAGATTAACTGTAAAACCGGGAAATAAAAACAGCGCAAGCAATGAAATTAAATTTCTGGAAATTATAACCAAAGAAAACACATATTCTATGACACAACTGATGGAGGAAAAAAGAGAAATCTTCACCTGCAGAAACGGTGACATGAGAAGTGAATGAAAATGAAAATAACACAATCATTGCAACAACTGACTGGAAGTGTCTTTGTTGGGTACTCTTCCGTATCTGGACAGTCCTGGCACAGAAGTGGACAACAAGCTTTCGAGTGAATTCTCGCACATTAGAGGTGAAACAAAAATAATACTAACAGGTAGCACTTCTCTCTTAATTTCCGAAGTGAATACTGGCACTTACTATTTTTTATACTTACCAGTGAGGGGATTCGGGACACTTCACCACGAACAGTTTTTCCCCTGCTATACTCAGCTGCTGAACGTACTCAAATTCTTCTCTCACGTCACTCATGAAGCCCCTAAAACACTGAGGAAAGAAGAAGAATAAGCTCGGTCTTCGACTTCTTGTGGCTGGATAGAGGTGACTGCACTTGCCATGCCATTATTACAAATATTACGAAGTATACGGAAATTTATGAGAATATTCACGGTCAGCTACATATCAATGATGCATGTACTGTTATGTAACTAAAAAAAAAAAAAAAACTGATAAAAACCAGTATTCACATATGTGAAAGAAAAGATACAATTTCGAGTAAATGTTATTTGTAGTAGAAAGCAAACCAAATACAACCCATTCCATGACATTAAACAATTGCAACCTTCTTCCATACCCTTATAGTGTTTTCACACACTATCAGAATGGATTTGGCCGCTAACTGAATTCTTTAATGTATATAAAAAAAGGATATATAACAAAGACACTGCAAAGCAAACTGATTAAATGTGTGTACCAAAACATCTTCAGGTTTATTAGGTTTTGCATCAAATTTTAAAGTCGCCTCGATGAGCAACAAATGGTAACATGCAATTCTGTGAAATTCTGCCACTCTCGTCTTTCCTGTGTTTTGTCTTCCACAAATCTCGACTAATCTTTAGCTTCACTTCTCACTGTTCTCATCTAAGTAGGCCTGAGTCTTACAACTCTTCTGGTGCCCACAGGAAATCAGCTAACCATTTCACGTACTATTCTGGAGTCTAGACATAGTATACTGGCCTGAGGGAATCACGCGTCTGAATAAAATACATACACTGAGTAATTAATAATAATTTGGAACTGCCTTGTGAAGTAGCAAAGCAAATTCAGTTCTCATTTCCAACTTTTTAATAAAAGCAGTTTTCAAGCGTGACATGAAAATGAGAAATAAGATCAAAATCTATTTGCAACCCCATTTTGCATCGCATGAACAAAAAAAATAAGACGTTTCTTAGACAAACCTTGAGCAAATCAACAAAACAAATGGCAATATTCAAAAATTTCTTTAATGAGCGATGTTCCTGCGCTTCCCACACAAAAACGAACACATTCTGTTTAATCAAAGAAACACAATACTCGAGCATAAAACAGGTACAGGAAAAGTAGTCACTGCACAAATCCGTACTTGCTGATGCTATCACGTAGCAGTGCATTCAAGCAAATTCTGAATACCAAATACCTTTTATTCTACAACAAATAAGATAGACTACGTGTAGTCATGGAATTGCACTGGAATACAAAAAATTTAGGCCAAGCGCTTGGACCTATGATGAGGTCCTTCAGCTCTGAAAGGGAAATTGAGAGGAAAACCTCAAAGCAGTTACACCATGAAACAATTGTTGGGAGAGGGTTAAGGAAAGTAAGACGGAAGAGAAAGATGAAGAATGGAGATACAGTCAAAGGAATGAAAGGGGTTGCAGCTAGGGGCCGAAGGGACGCCGCACTAACCCCCCTACGGGAACTGCACTGGATAGATCGGTTGACCAGTCAACAGAAACGCTGGAGAGATGTTTAGGCACACACGTAGTGATAACCACCAACACCCATTCTGTTTTTCTAACACCAAATTTTCTCGTTTTCGTGGAAGCTGAACTGTGATCGAACATCTCACGTACTTCTCTATTACCCCGATTTGATTAATCTACTTCTTCATTTTTTCCTACACAGATATTTGCTTCTTAACTTTGTCAAAATACGTCGAAGTTTGAGGGTAACTTATAGAACCTGGCGGCCCTTTACCTACATTCTACCCATCTAGCCTTTTAACAAACTCTTCAGAACCGTTGCTACTTGAAAGACAATGAAAAAAAACTTTTTCCTCCAGTTGCCATTCCTGGAATAATGTTTCCATAGGTCTGACAGCTGTTCTTTCCCCTTCTACAAAAGGAATGATGCTGAGGCCACATCCTCAGCAAGTAAGTATTCGAATACACAGTATTGAATTTCTGATATTTTTTAAACTAACGTGTGTGAATTATCTACGAATACAAAACATTTCGAGGGGGGGGGAGCTTAATTTGGTATTTTGGAGCTCCCTGCCTGGAGAGATTAGAATGAAGAAGAAATTGTGCAAATTCTTTGGCACTTACAATCATGACGGCGTACCATTCCGGGCGATTATTGACGTATATGATGAAAGGGCCTCCCTGTTGAAGGAAAAAGCACTGGAAAGTTATTTCCCAAATTATGATCACTGAAAGAACTGATATCACTGAGAGTTTACAACGCAAAATGCCTTGCTTAAATCTGTAACTTTAGTTTCCTACTTATTTAAAACGCTCAGCCTCCTTTATATGTATTTTTACTATTTTGTGGTATTATTTTTAACCCCTGCAATGACTGAATTTGGTAAGTTTTCATGAATCACAAATTGTATAAGGATGCGGATGGACTCATACTAATTTATACAAATAAAAACAACCTTCTGATGGTTGAATGATAAAAACAAGCTTTGACGGAATAATGAAAACAAAGCTCTCATATAAGGGGAGAAAACTGAGAGTCATGCTGCGCAAGAGTAATATTAAAATGGCTGGTAGAAGAGGCTGACACGTATATAATATTAAAACGGATGGTGGAAGAATGGAAGAGGGTGGTTTGCATGAGAATTTGGGAGTAAGTACCTCTTTCATGCCATCTGACAAACCATTTCTTTTCCTCCTCTCCCCTAACACTTCTGAAGTATACAATCTTTTCACCAGCTTCTCGTCATCCATTCTCTCCACATGACCAAACCATTGTCATCTATTCTCTTCAAATAACCAAACCATTGTCATCCATTCTCTCCACATGACCAAACCATTGTCATCTATTCTCTCCACATGAACAAATCTTAGTCATCCATTCTCTCCACATGACCAAATCATTGTTATTTATTTTTTCCACATGACCAAACCATTGTCATCCATTTTTCCAAATGACCAAACCATTGTCATCCATTCTCTCCATATGACCAAACCATTGTCATCTATTCTATTTTTCCACATGACCAAACCATTGTCACCCATTTTCTCCACATTACTAAATCATTGTCACCTATTTTTTCAACATGACCAAACCACTGTCATTCATTCTCTCCACATCACCAAACCACTGTCATCCATTTTTTTCACATGACCAAACTTTTGTCATTATTATCCATCTTTTTTTCACATGACCAAACAACTGTCATCTATTTTTCCACATGACCAAACCACTGTCATCCATTCCTTCCAAATGACCAAACCATTGTCATCCATTCTATTCACAGGACAAATCAATGTTACAATTTTTTCCACATGGCCAAACCACTGTCATCCATTCTCTCCACATGACCAAACCACTGTCGTCCCATTTTCTCCACATGACCAAATCATTGTCATCTATTTTTTCCACATGACCAAACCACTGTCATCCATTCTCTCCACATGACCAAACCATTGCCATCCATTCTCTCCACATGACCAAATCATTGTCATCCATTCTCTCCACATGACCAAATCATTGTCATCTATTTTTTCCATATGACCAAACCATTGTCATCCATTCTATCCACATGACCAAACCACTGTCAGCCATTCTCTCCACATGACCAATCCCTCGTCATCCATTCTCTTCACATGACCAAATCATTTTCATCTATTTTTTCCACATGACCAAACCATTGTAATCCATCCTCTCCACAAGACCATACCACTGTCATCCATTTCTCCACATGACCAAATTGTTGTCATCTATCTTTTCCAGATGACCAAGCCATTGTCATCCATTCTCTCCACATGACAAAATCAATTTCATCTATTTTTTCCACGTGACCAAACAATTGTTGTCCATTTGCTCCACATGACCAAATCGTTATCATTTATTTTTTCCACATGACCAAACAAGTGTCATCCATCCTCTCCACATGACCAAACTATTGTCATCCATTCTCTCTGCATGAACAAATCATTGCCATCTATCTTTTCCACATGACCAAACCATTGTCATCCATTCTCTCCACATGACCAAATCACTGTCATCCATTCTCTCCACATGAACAAAACATTGTCATCCATTCTCTCCACATGACCAAATCACAGTCACCTATTTTTTCCACATGCCCAAACCATGGTCATCCAGTCTCTCCACATGACCAAACCATTGTCATCTATTCTTCTACATGACCAAAACATTGTCATCCATTCTCTCCACATGACCAAACCATTGTCATCCATTCTCTCCACATGACCAAATCGTTGACATCTATTTTTTCCTCATTACCAAATCATTGTTATCCATTCTCTCCACAAGACCAAAAGCATTGTCATCCATTCTCTCCACATGACTAAAACATTATCATCTATTTTTTCCACATGACCAAACTACTGTCATCCATTCTCTCCACATGACCAAACCATTGTCATACATTCTCTCCACATGACCAAACATTGTCATCCACTTCTTCCACATGACCAAGCCATTGTCATCCGTTTCCTCCACATGACCAAACCAATGTCATCCATTTTTTCCACATGACCAAATCACTGTCACCCATTCTGATGCGAGTATTATGAGGTGGTTTGGTCATGTGGAGAGAATGGATGACAAGAAGCTGATGGAAAGATTGTATACTTCAGAAGTAGGGGAAAGGAGGCGAAGAAAATGGGCCAGTTACACGGCTTGAAAGAGGTGCTGGAAAAGGTGGAGCCTTAACATCAAAGAAGCGTCAGAGTTCCTGCAAAATCTGGGTGAATGGTGCAGTGTGCAATGGGTTTCAACTTACCATTGATGAACCTTCCATGAACTGTAAGAGTAGGGAATGGTTAATGTTGTGGGAGTCATTTCAAAGCTAACCTGGACAGGATGTAACTGCAGTTGATTTTTACAGTGACTTGGACTTGTCAAAGATGCAGCCACAGCCACTGATATGTCCTCTCTGAGCTTCGACGCATAAACTTCTTTCCGTACCCTTCGGGAAAAGAGAAACAAGTTAGTTAAAAGCATGCTGGTATTATTCTCTACAGAATTATGAAGGAAACCAAATTACCAGTATTCAAAATTCAAAATGAGCTGGCTTACTGGTTTTTCAATAATAGAACAAAAAGGAAGCCACTCACTCGGGCAAGTTTGAAATGTTGACATTGCGCTGGCCATTAGCAGCTTGTAAGTTATAAAACGTTGCTTGCTCCATTCCAGTAATGTGAGTTCCCGCACTGCCTGCATGCAGTGACCTTGAAAGCTCAGGGAAAACTATTTCCATTCCGTCAGTCTTTTGTTTTTCCATGAGCCAGTAATCCCAGTCACCTCCCTTGGAGACAAGAAAATAACTTCACAGTGTAAAGATGAAATGGACACAACTGATGACTTGAAAGATGAGTTCAAAGATTGACAACTCTCACTACAAAGTTTTCAAGGCGACTGATTATCAAAGAAGAGTTTTTGCTTTGATTTCTTTCTGCCTCAAACAAACACCCCCCACCTTAAAGTCCTACATCATAGCCTATATACCCATTAGGGTACAACTGAGGTCACCCTTCCCCACCAAGGACTGTAGCTTTCGGTTCTAATGTGCTCAAGTATTTTGGAATGTTGCATCACTAGTAGACTTTTATTTAGAACAGATTTTGAAAGTGAGTACATTAAATTAGAAGTTATGACAAAAAAGGCTTCTGGATTAGTGTGCACTTAAGGAGGCACCACAACAACAGCCAGCGTGAAAGAAAATTGTGAATGGGCTCTCATGCTATCTTACTACTACTACTACTACTACTACTACTACTACTACTACTACTACTACTACTACTACTAATAATAATAATAATAATAATAATAATAATAATAATAATAAGCGGGCGGTTTACAACTGTAAACCACATGCCTGCTTATATCTACTTGTAAAGTCGCGGCTCAACGCGTTCTCTATAATGAACATCCCGTTTTCTGCGGTGCCTTCACATCGACCTGGGGTCGCCGAAAACCCATGCTACTACTATATTTGTAAATTATGTATTTTATTGTCTTTCCGAATGATCATGCATTATGTACATGTAACGGAGTATTTTTGTAATACATCAGACATCATTAATCATTATGCTTTCTGTATGAACCTGTCCTGTTTTTTTAGATATATAGTTTGACCTCAGGTCACCTGTAAATCTTTGTACCCGCGGTCTCTGCAAAGTATGCAGACGTCCGCACGCCACTGTATAAGCGGATCACTTCATCAAGAAACTATTACGGGCTGCTCTAGGAGCAAGAGCCCGTGCTGGCACAAGGCCAGCTAAATCCGAAACATCAATAAACGAGCAGTACTTTTAAGAGGTGCTAAAGAATGAGTAGGAGAAAAGTTACTGCTAGTTTATTGTGGACACAGGCGGTTTATATAGCGGCAGACTGACGTCACGCCGAGGAATATAATGAGAATCAGGGTGACCTGAGGTCAATTACTCTTGACAATAAATACAATGAATAAATACACTCTGAGTTGCAAAAATGGACAATGATCAACTTGGCAACATTCTGACACATGAGCAAAAAAATATATGCAAAATAAGTTAGTAACAGGTATACATTTACATTGATAAGTTTGAATATGCCCATCCGCTCCATCTTGGTGAAGGCATCATTGACCTCCTGAAGGTGCCGAGGGGGAAGCCTCTGGAACTTTTCATGTGCAGAGGGGCCCCTCGTCTTTATGTGATGGTAGATGCCATGTTTTGCTGGGGCCCCAGGTACCTGACGGAGCTCGGGCTTGAATACGTCGGGGAACTCCTTCAGCAGCTGGGCGTACTGGTGGGGGGCGACGGAGCAGATGGTAGGCACGCTGAGTCCCGGTGCCAGTGGGAGGGACTGGCAGGAGTCGGTGTCGAGGAGACGCTTGCAACCGACGTCGACTGCCAGCCCAAAGTGGGCGAGGAAATCCGCGCCCAGGAGTGGGGTCCTTACGTCCGCGATGACGAAGTTCCACGTGTATCTCCGGCCAAGGATGGAGATCGACAGGAGCCTGGTGCCGTAGGAGAGGATGGGGGACCCGTTGGCGGCCGTTAGGATGGCAGCGGGGTCCGGCGGGCACTTGCGGTCCTCCCTGGATGGTGGAAATATTGTTGGGCTCCTGGGCTCCTCTGCTGCCATGGCGGCCTGTTCTGTTGGCCGCCGCCTCCCCCGTTTTTTTGGATGGGCAAATGAGCAAGGGGGTTGGCAGTTCCAGGCGTCCTTGCCGTACCGCTGGTGGTAGTAGCAAGACCCCAGTGGGTTCTTCTTGTGATGATATGCTGGCCGCTTTCTGGTGACAACGCTCATCTCCTCCTCTGCGCCCTCCTCCTGCTGAATGGAACTGATGGGGTGTGCGGGCGCTGATGCCCGCTTCGCTGCCCTTGCGGAGTTGGTCAGCTGCTGCGCCGTTCTAATCAAGTCCTCGAGCGGCATGGTGTAGGGCTCGAGGACCTGAGTTCGGACCTCCGGGAGGAGCTGATGGAGGATCTCCCTCGACAGGCTGATTTCAGACTGCTTGCCGCTGCTGTCGGTGCCGGGGAGGGTTAGGAGGTCCTGGATCACACCCCACGACTCCATGATGCTCTGGTCATGCTGTGGGTTGGTGACGAGGTCGAGGGCACAGGCGGCCCTCTCAGCGAGTGGCAGGGAGCAAGTCTCAATGAGGAATGTTTTTAGGTGGCAGTAGGTGAGGGGGCGTGTGGCGGACACCCACGGGAGGAGTTTCCTGTAGACCTCCTCTGGCAGGGAGTTGATTACTGCGTCAGCTTGCAGCACCTCGTCCGTGAGTCCCTCCAGCCTGAACTGACCCTCGACCCTGAAAAACCATGATGATGGGTTTCTCTGTGTGAAGGGTGGCAGATTTATGGCGAGGGTGGCTTTTGTTTGTCCCGCCAGGCAGGGAAGCGTGTGGGCAGTGGCGTGGAGGAGCACGTGAATCTTGGCGCGGGGGGCGGGGTGGGGGCGGCGGTGATATGAGTGGGAGTCTGCAAGGTTCGCGGTTAACTGAACGTGGGAGGGAATGTCCGTGTCCATGCTCACTCTAGCCCTCTTAAATGGAGTGGAATACTCGTCGTCAATATGCACTTGAGAGCGTGCCATGTGAGTCCGTTAATGACGCTGGTGATTTGCCGACGAGAGTCAGCACGTCCGAACGCTGGTTACAGCACCGTAATTAGTCCGCTAGGGGCGTGGGTAGTTCCTGGAGCCAAGACTAAGTCGCCGTGTGAGTCCGCTAGTGGCTCTGGGAACCACTCCGGGGTCACCACTTTAAGTGGTGCTAAAGAATGAGCAGGAGAAAAGTTACTGCTAGTTTATTGTGGACACAGGCAGTTTATATAGCGGCAGACTGATGTCACACCGATGAATACAATGAGAATCAGGGTGACCTGAGGTCAATTACTCTTGACAATAAATACAATGAATAAATACACTCTGAGTTGCAAAAATGGACAACGATCAACTTGACAACATTCTGACACATGAGCAAAAGAAACATTTGCAAATAAATTAGTAACAGGTATACATTTACATAGATAAGTTTGAATGATTGAGTACGGCTGATCCTGCGTGACTCGTTATCATAGGAGCGGCATAGAAAACAGGTCGCCACCATAGAAAACCCGCTCAGCGGGGACTTTACATACTTGTCTTCCTGCTCATTATTTCGCACCTCTCTCACATACTTGTGCATCATGCATCTCAGTAATAATATTAATAATAATAGGAAAGAAGCAGACCCTCCCTCAAGCATGTCTTGTTAAAAAGGATGGCTGCATCGTGCAAATTAATCTTATATTGAGTCTTCTCAATTTTTCTTATGGCTAGCATGCAAGAGAAGTGAGTCATAAGAAAAACTGAGAAGACTCAAGGTAAGTTTAATTTGCACGATGCAGTCATCCTTTTAAACATAATAATAATAATAATAATAATAATAATAATAATAACAATAATAATAATAATAATAATAATAATAATAATAATAATAATAAGAAGAAGAAGAAGAAGAAGAAGAAGAAGAAGAAGAAGAAGAAACGATGCCACAGAAGACGACAGGAGTGATGAGCTACCAAACAACTGTAAAGTCCCCCCTAAGCAGGTCTTCTATGATGGTGACCTGTTTTCTATGCCGCTCCTAGGATAACGGGTCACACAGGATCAGCCATACCCAATCATTTAAACTGATCTATGTAAATATTTATCTATTACTAGCTTGTATGGCATATGTTTCTTTTGTTCATGTACCAGAATGTCGTCAACTTCATAATTGTCCATTTTTGCAACTCAGAGTGTATTTATTCATTGTATTTATTGTTAAATGTTACTGACCTCAGGTCACCCTGGTTCTCATTGTATTCCTCGGCGTGACGTCGGTCCGCCGCTATATAAACTGCCTGTGTCCTCAATAAATCAGCAGTAACTTTCTCCTGCTCGTTTCTTTAGCACCTCTTAAAGTGGTGACCCCGGAGTGGTTCCCGGAACCATTAGCGGACTCACATGGCGACTTAGTCTTGGCTCCAGGAACTACCCATGCCTCTAGCAGACTCATGACGGCACTATAACCAGCGTTTGGGTGTGCTGACTCTCGTCTGCAAATCACCAGCATCATTAACGGACTCATACGGCGTGCTCCAAGTCGCCCCCTGTAAGCGGACATACTGTACACTGACAGGTCAGTCGCCTTCACACCTCCCGACTTGTCCTCCACCACCCATGTCTTCATCAGGGATGACGTTGTCTGCCTACCGTTGACTAGGCCCTACAGGGGGCCCTTCCATGTGCTGTAGAGGAACAACAAGGCTTTCTGCCTCGCCCTTCACGGAAAAGGCAACTGGGTGTCGATCAACCACATCAAGCCTGCCCTCCTGGAGGAGGAAACAGACGTCACCGCACGGCACCCTCCGCCTGAGCAGTCGTCTCCGTAGCCGGGCTGCCGCAGAAGGAGGTCACGGGGCCGCCTCCGGAAACATCCGCCCACACCCGCAGCCAGCCACTCCCATGCACAACGGAGCCCCCCTCTCACCTTGCATAGACACGGCACTCTTCAGCGCCACAGCAGATACATGGATTAATGAGACGTTACCCACGTCTCGGGGGGGGGGAGGATTTGTAAAGTCCCTGCTAAGCGGGTCTTCTATGATGGCAACCCGTTTTCTATGCCGCTCTTAGGATAACGGGTCACACAGGATCAGCCATACCCAATCATTTAAACTGATCTATGTAAATATTTACCTATTACTAGCTTGTATGGCATATGTTTCTTTTGTTCATGTACCAGAATGTCGACAACTTCATTATTGTCCATTTTTGCAACTCAGAGTGTATTTATTCATTGTATTTATCGTTAAATGTTATTGACCTCAGGTCACCCTGGTTCTCATTGTATTCCTCGGCATGCCGTTCAGTTCGCCGCTATATAAACTGCCTGTGTCCTCAATAAATCAGCAGTAACTTTCTCCTGCTCGTTTCTTTAGCGCCTCTTAAACAACGACACACAAGGAAACATCGAAGATATAACAGAGAAGTCGGAATGGGTGGAAAAGATCAATGGATGAAGCCAGATACAGAGAGAACAAAGATCCCCTCCATGAAAGCCTACAGCACAAAGAAACTAAGGGAAAAAAACAAGTGAAGTTAATGAAATATTGAGACTAATCCACACCATCAGTATCACAGAAACAAATAACCTGGCATATGCAGGCACAAGACTAGTAGTAGAACTCATGGGGATATAAACACCATCACAACCAACCCAACAGAAACCAAAACAGCAACCGCCTTGGAAAAGTGCCTGGAAAAACAAATCATGGCGATGAGATCTGACTTGGGTAAACTGAAAGAGATGGTAGAAAAGAGGCTAAGAAGCAAGAAAACAAGAGAGGAACTGAATGAGAAATACAATGTACAGGAGAAGGGACTAAACAACACAACAGAAGATATAAAACAGAGGCTTAAAGCCAAGGCACACAAAATTCAACGGTACATGAACAGGTATAAAGGATACCAAAAGAACAATCTCTCCGGAACCAACCAGAAAAGACTATACAGCCAACTAAGAGGGGAAGACAACCACCAGAAATTCCTGAAGCCGAACCAAGTAAGAGACTCTGGGAAAACATATGGAGCAATCCAGTATCACACAACAAACATGCAACATGGCTCCAGGAAATCAAGGCAGAAGAAATGGGGAGAATAAAACAAAGATTCACCGAGATCACGATAGACACAGTCAGACACCCACTAAAGAAAATACCCAACTGGAAAGCCCCAGGTCCTGATGAAGTCCATGGATACTGGCTCAAAAACTTCAGGGCCCTACACACTCGAATAGCATAACAACTCCAGCATTGTATCACAAACCACCATACGCCCAAATGGATGACCACCGGGAGAACATCATTAGTACAGAAAGACAAGAACAAGAGAAATGTAGCATGTAACTACAGGCCTATCGCCTGCCTACCAATAATGCAGAAGTTACTAACAGGTATCATCAGTGAAAAGCTACACAACTACCTAGAGGATATAGACACCATCCCCCACCAACAGAAAGGCTGCAGAAGGAAGTGTAGGGACACAAAAGACCAGCTCCTGATAGACAAAATGATAATGAAGAATAGTAAGAGAGGGAGAACCAACCTAAGCATGGCATGGATTGACTGCAAGAAAGCCTTCGACATGATACCCCACACGTGGCTAATAGAATGCCTGAAAATATATGGGGCAGAGGAAAACACCATCAGCTTCCTTAAAAATACAATGCACAACTGGAATACAGTACTTACAAGCTCTGGGATAAGACTAGCAGAGGTTAACATCAGGAGAGGGATCTTTCAAGGCGACTCACTGACAACACTACTCTTCGTAGTAGCCATGATTCCCATGACAAGAAGATGGATGCTGGGTACCAACTCAAGAAAGGAGGCAACAGAATTAACCATCTGATGTTCATGGACGACATCAAGCTGTATGGTAAGAGCATCAAGGAAATAGATACCCTAATCCAGACTGTAAGGATTGTACCTGGGGACATCAGGATGGAGTTTGGAATAGAAAAATGCGCCTTGGTCAACATACAAAAGGGCAAAGTGGCAAGGACAGAAGGGATAAAGCTACCAGACGGGAATAGCATCACAGACACATAGATGAGACAGGATACAAATACCTGGGGATAATAGAAGGAGAGGATATAAAACACCAAGAGATAGAGGACACGATCAGGAAAGAACATATGGGCAGTACCAGTAATCAGATACAGCGCAGAAGTGGAGTGGATGAAGGCTGAACTCTGCAGCATAGACCAGAAAACTAGGAAACACATGACAATACACAAAGCACTACACCCAAGAGCAAATACAGACAGACTATAAATAACACGAAAGGAAGCGGGGAGAGGGCTACTAAGCATAGAGGGCTGTGTCAAAATCGAGAGCAGAGTACTGGGGCATTGTCTGAAAACCAGTGAAGACGAGTGGCTAAGGATTGCAATGGAAGAAGGACTGATAAAAGTAGACAAAGACCCAGAAATATACAGAGACAGGGGAATAAAGAATTGGCCAGCGATGTAACATGGCAATGGCTACAGAGGGGAGAACTCAAGAAGGAAACAAGGAATACTAACAGCGGCATAAGATCGGGCCCTAAGAACCAGATAGGTCCAAATAACAATAGATGGAAATAACATCTCACCCATATGCAGGAGTGCAATATGAAAGACGGTACCATAAACCACATAGCAAGCGAATGTCCGGCGCTTGCACAGAACCAGTAAAAAAAAGAGGCATGATTCAGTAGCAAAAGCCCTCCACTGAAGCCTGTGCAAGAAACGCCAGCTAGCCTGCAGTAATAAGTGGTACGAATACCAACCTAAGGGAGTGATAGAAAACGATCAGACAAAGATCCTCTGGGACTATGGTATCAGAACAGATAGGTTGATACGTGCCAATAGACCAGACGTGACGTTGATTGACAAAATCAAGAAGTATCACTCACCGATGTCGCAATAACATGGGACACCAGAGTAGATGAGAAAGAAAGAGAAAAATCGTTAAGTATGTTGACCTGAAAATAGAAATAAGAAGGATATGGAATATGCCAGTGGAAATTGTACCCATGATCTTAGGAACACTAGGCACGATCCCAAGATCCCTGAAAAGGAATCTGGAAAAACTAGATCCGAAGTAGCTCCAGGACTCATGCAGAAGAGTGTGTTACTAGAAACAGCGCACAGTGAGAAAAGTGCTGGACTCCTAAGGTGGCAGGATGTAACCCGGAATCCCACACTATAAAAACCACCCAGTCGAATAGGTTGACTGTGATAAAAAAATAATAATGATAAAATTTACACCATTCCACAGCAACTCGCAATCCCATCATCTCACATCCCCATCCATTTCTTCAGCTTTTCATTCCTTCCCAAAAATCCTAAATTGTCACTTCAACTAATACTCGAATTTTCATTGACCACCTCCACTCATTCAGATCTGTAGCTCGTCTCGGTCTTCACCTTTCATTCACTGATCAAACTACTCATTCCAGTGACGGTGAACGGCATTGTGCTTCCAGCATCACTCTACTGGCATCTTATACCAAGATATGTTTCCTTGTACTCATTGACCTCCCAATTCATTCATTCTCTTCCAGGCGATTTCTTCGTCGTCTGAAGTACTTCGCTAGGATTCACTCCTGTACTGACGTAACTTCCCATTATTATTATCATTATTCAGAAGATGAAACCTATTCACATGGAACAAGCCCACAGGGGCCACTGACTTGAAATTCAAGCTTCTAAAGAATATGGTGTTCATTAGAAAGAAGTAACAGAAGTTAATGGGAAATACAGAAAGAAGAGATCAGTTATTAAAAAAGAGAAAAACATAAATTAATAAATTTCACAAATAAATATTTAAAAATATAAATAAATGATAAAACAATGTGAATTGTTTTAGGGTATTAATGCATTGCATCTGCGCTTGAACTTTTGAGGTTCCAACTGCGCAGCGTTCCATCTCTTTCATATTTCATTAGACTCTCGACCACCTTATTCACCCTTGTCTACTGGCGTCAGACCGTCTCTTTGAATGTGTGAAAGCAATTCGATCTCCTTTTTCACCTTTACTGAGCCTCTCACTTCGTGTAACCGCAAGCAGCGGCAATCATGCAGAACTTGGAACGCTACAATAGCCCTCACTTTACCCAACTCGATGGCATCCACTTCTGTAGAATTTTGCGACTAGCCATCCAACCCCACTGGG
Organism: Macrobrachium rosenbergii; assembly: GCF_040412425.1. Classification (NCBI taxonomy): domain Eukaryota; kingdom Metazoa; phylum Arthropoda; class Malacostraca; order Decapoda; family Palaemonidae; genus Macrobrachium; species Macrobrachium rosenbergii. The sequence continues at coordinate 30,607,745 of NC_089744.1, read as the reverse complement.
GAGGAGCCCGGCCCCTGAGAACTCGAGTTGGGTCGAGACCGCGTCCAGGAAAACTTTGGCTGTGATGAGCTGACACCGCCAGAACAGTTGGGTCGTCGTCGAGGATCGACGAAGTTTGCTGAAAATACCTTTAAATAAAGGGACAACATCGGGGTTCGACTGTTAATGTCTCTTTGAATTCGTGGTTATAAAATACATTGTCTTGCATTGAAGATAAATACACAAAACCTATACTGACAGTTACAGTTTAAATGATGAACTCTGTCCATATGTTGAAATGCACGTAACGCTGAGGCTACAATTCAAGAACAAAATGACAAAGAGCGAGAGAGTGTTTCATACCAAAGGAAATCTGGGCTCAGGATAAGATCGTCTTCAAGAATGATTATCTTGTTTGCCTCAGGAAATCTCGCAAAGGTCTCGCTGATGGCGTGGTAGGTGACATTTGCAATAGCGGACGTTGCAACTGATAAATCACTTGTCGGCTGGAGGGTTTCGCGTTTGCTGGCGAAGAATACGATACGAACTTTCAGTAAATATGTTTGTAAGATGTTCCTTTCAAAATATGAACTCATTAAAACTCTGTTATTACAAATGAAACATTTTTTTCTATTGTTGAGATAAAATATGATTAATTGATTCAGAAATGCTACAATTTCAATGCAATTCATCCACTTCATGTGAGGTATAAATCAACAGATTTGAATACTAGTTTTTGCTAGCTGACAAATTCGTTGCAAGAAAAGTCCTGCTCCCTTCCTACCTTAGAGATAAATTGAAAAGCTTTATCAGTTCTTCTGTTGCCGGAACGTCCCCTTCTATATGAACTATAAAGGGCGTCTGTTGTGTGCCTTTTATTTTCATCAGTTGGAGTAGCAACCTTAGGAGAGAGAAAAACATCAAAATTATATTTTATTACCTCGTGTAAGTCATTCGGATACAAGTCACTGTACAGAGAGTGACTGTCTTACGCCAAGTGCAAATAAACAACCCGTTCTAAAGACATCCTTTAATCTTAAAAAAAAAACGCAAGTTTCGAGCCACACTAGGCTTTTGGAAGGGAATATAAAAGTTAGGCCAAAGGCCATGCGTTGGGACCGATGAGGTCATTCAGCGCTGAAAAGGAAACCGAGAGTAAAGGAGGTTTTAAAGGTATAGCCTAACAGGAGGAAAACTTCGTAGTTGCACTATGAAACAATTGTTAGGCGGGGGTGGAAAGTAAGATGGAAGATAGAGAATATGAACGGAGTTACAGCAAAAGTAATGAAAGGGTTGCAGCTAGGTGCCAAAGGGACAACTTAAAATTTGGTGTCTATTTCGCGTGATTTATCCAACTTACCTATAGATATTGTAGGGATGCTTTGACGTAACAATGACACAAGGGATCGTTTCTCGAATTTCCATCTTCTCCTGAAAACAAGAAGACATGATGAAGCAAGGAAGTCAGTGCTGATATTTTTTTCTCATGAATCCTATGAATTTTTCCAGCTTACATTTACCACACAGAAATAACTCATTTTTAAAATTAGAAAAGTCTCATCCCGCATGATTTTTAATGAGCCACCTTTCGTCTTTAAGGTAAAAAAAAAACCTTTCGAAAGAAGTTTCTTGGTTCCTGTTTTCATAGTGTAATGTAAGATAGCCATAACCAGCAACTAAATGTTTCTGCTCGCTATGAGGTACTTACCTGATTAACAGTTTACCATACCTCAAATATTTACCGTTTGCCAAGATGTTTAAAGCACAATTTGTAAACTGCCCACCAAGGCTACAGAGAGTTAAAATAAACCTATTAAATACCAGAAATGCTAGTTTCAATCCTGGAGGATTTCGCATCCTTCTTTCTACTGGTGCACCTCATCTTTTTTGTAGCTCACTTGTAAAGATTTGTTTCTAGAGGCTACGAGTATGGGATCTAATCATTAACTAGTGACTACTGAAATTTCTGACACACAAGAATCACAATAACGCACTACTCACAGCCGTAGTAAAAGCAAGATTACTTAAAATCGGTCGACTGCATCGACATATCTCAGGGAAGCCATCGTATTTCCTACAGAAGTCTCGCTGGGCCGTTAAGTCTGCTCTGTTGTGCCAGTCACACTCTGTACCTGATCAACAACATTTGTGCCAGCAGTAAATACAGGCTTTGGGTAATGGAATCTAAAAAAAGTATAAACATATAGATATATAAACCTGTACATTACTGGAAAATATGTTTTGGTAGCCTCCTAAAAGCTATTACATCTCTCAAACGCTTAGTTTCCTTGTCTACACTATTATACAGAAAGGCAAGTTTCGCTCTTAACTGTTTCTCGATGGGATATGAACACTTAACGCCAACGACTGCTGGAGACGAGCCGTGATCTCCCAGTGAGAGAGTTTCTCTTCAATCGACAAGGCAGGTCGGGTAACTACAACCTCCCATACCTGGTGAACACTGAGGACGCAAGCCCAGGCCTCCCCAATCGCCAGCAAAGCTGACCCCCTACACCCTCTTTCGGCCAAGGCGGAATCAGCTTCTGCAAGGTATCTGGTTCCTTCTGGCTAAATGAAAAAGGCACACGAAAATGACATTAATCTAAGTAAATCTGTCGCTAACTTGGCTTCCATTGTGTATTTTATTTAGAGAATGATTTTGTTCAGAGCCTTCCCCAAATGAGTCATCAAAAGTTTACGAGTGAAACGAATATCCAATCATCTGCCCATAACAGTATGACTAATATTAATTTCAATTATCAGTAGAAATTAATCAGGTAGTAAGATGAAAAGGGATAGTTTCCAAATATGTATTTGTAGTTCAACTAAGGACTCACATCAGTGAGTTGTTCAGTCAGCCAGTCATTTAGTCAAAACTGCTCTGCCCATTCAACTGTTGAGTAAATGAAGTAAACCTCTAAGAGTATATAATTTCACCCCAGCAAAGTCAGACTATCCAAACTGGCTTTCAGACACAGTCAGAAAAATAAGAAAATGGGTCACAAGAGGTGTCCCACTCAGGATCGCCGCATGAAAACAACCAGCCGACAGCCTACGGATTTGCCACAATAGATATTTGACCAATAAAAATGGCAGCCTATAAATGAACACCAGATGTTCACATGAACAAGTCTAACAAGAAAATTCTTTGAGTTTTAGCATTATTAGGTTCAGTGTATGGAAGAGGAGGACACAGATGTATCTTGAGTTTGCATGACAGATTATTTCACTGGGAAACTGAAAATTTTGTGAATTGAAACATTTCAGGTATATAAAAGCAGAGAAGCATTATGTGGAAAGAATATCTATAGCTAACTGTTAACATTATGGGGCACAGAATGGGAAAATCTGTGCTTTTTGGCAGTGCCAAATACATGGGCTTGAGGGGGCAGGTGTGGAACAAATATGTACGCCAGACTTTTAGCGGTGGATTCAGAGTTATCAGACGACTGGAATTCTGCATTTCAGACTATTCCTTTCAGGGAACATAGTAGGAAAATTCTATGACTGGATGTTAAATAAACATCAGATCGTGTTAATCAGCCTCAAAGGAATCTTCTATCTTTCTAGTATCATTAATTTAATACCCGTTTGACCTCTTGAAATAAAGAAGCTGAAAGGTCCTCCCTTATACATTTATCAGTAAACATTTTATTTTAGTACTCAGAACTTTTCACGCAACAGCTGAAACCCTACAACAGATCACAATCAGGGCGTCACTTGGAAACTCTTCATATGGCTAAACCAAATTTCGTGAAACCTTGTCCACGTGAGAGAAAGGATTTTATACGAATAGAAAATGTTTATGCAAGGAGCTCAAAAAGATAATTCTAGATAAAGTACTATTAGGAAATTTTCTCATATAACCATATCACACTAACTGACACTTCTTTTCATGAGAGAAAAATAGAAGGGAGGATGCTTGCTGCACGATACTTAACCATTGTTGCCACAATCACGATGCGACTCAACTGAATTGACTTGAGAAATCGCTGAAGGACTTGACCCTCTGATGGGTTGAATGTTGGGAAACTCCTGGAGGCCACCACAAAGCCTTCCTTCTCATGAATAGCCACGACGATCGTTCCAGAGTCTCTGCTGTCCCCAGTGTCGTACACCTGTATGCAGGTTGGAGAGGAATATCAATAATCTGTAAGTTAACATAACATCTTGTGTAGACTTTATTCACTTATGTTATCAAATGACTCCAATTGGGCCTCAGATGTTTGTAAGTGTTAAGTCAAATTATTGACTGACACCACAATCGTATGCTCTTATAAATCAGCACCTGCTGTGATCTGTTTTGAAAAGAAGCAAATTCCCTCCATAACCGTGATTCTCGGGACTCTGGGGTGAATGACACTACAAATAACAGCAGTAAGAAAGTTAAGAAAGTAAGACTACAGACATTTCACTTTCTTTCCTTTCTTAACCGATGTTCTGGTGGCAAAAGCTAGTACGCAATATTTGGAAGTCAATCATTCCACTGAAGCAGGTCAATATCGGAATCTTCATTAACTTTGTTCAAATGGATTCCAAAGTCCTACCTTGGAAGTTGATGCCAAGACCCCTACAGCGTTCCTTAAGAGGAACTGATAGTAGGAGGATGTACAGTAAGTACTAAAGGAGAAAAAGGGCACATGAAAAGCCTTCCCATAAACTAGATTGAATATAAGATTTAGGCCAAAGGCCAAGCGTTGGGAAATAGGTCATTCACCACTTCAATGGAAATTGACAGTAAAATAGTTTTCAAGGTGTAAAAGGAGGGAAACCTCGCAGTTACACCAAAAAACAACTTGTTAGGAGAGGGTGGAAAGGAAGATGGAAGAAAGAGAATATGAACGGAGGTACAGTAAAAGGATTGAAAGGGGCTGCAGCTAGGGACCGAAGGGACGCTGCAAAGAACCTTAGGTAATGCGTACAGTGCACCGCATGAGGTTCATTGACTGAACTACCCCCCTACGGGCCCCATAAACCAGATGAACCAAGAATTAATGAAGTGCCTGCTTGGTATATGTGGATGGAAAAACAGTGAAAGTGTGAGAAAATTTTATATATAAGTAGAATGGGTAAATAGATCACTCAGGGTAAAATGGCAGATGGGTGGTTGGGGAGGTGGGGAGGGGGGCGGTCAGAACCGTGCGCATGAAGCAGTTAATGCTGTGGTCTCCTGAAATGGAGACTCGTCACTGCTTCAGCAGTAGAAGATGATTGTTGCTGTGAACATAACTAAATAAATATATTCCTGTTTATGTATTGGTAGCACTGCCAGTCACTTCAAGTTTATACTCGGCCCTATCCTAGTACTGTACATGCTTCATAGCAAAATATTGCAAGTCAGCTATTTACATTTTTTCTCAAAATTGTTTATGATAAATGTATTTCAACCCAGAACATTTTTGTCTACTTTTTATAGTTACTCATAATACAGGTGGCCCAAGATTTTTCTCTTGAAATAATGGTCCAGGGTAAATTCACAGAAAAATTTGACAAGGTCTGAATGCAAAAGGGAAGAATGAATATAGCTACTGCATAATAATCTATGGAAATTCGAAAAAAATTCACAAAATGTTACAAGAGTAAAGTTGTTAGGGGCACTACAACTGTTGAAAAAGAGATTATTGTTTGTCTCTAGGTCTCTATAGCACTTCCGGGAATTATTATTTTTTTTTTCTGAGAACGTAAAGGTCTGTTTCATTTGACATACGGTCTCCGGATACTCCTGTAGGTCCAAGGTCTCAGTCTTGGGAATACTCTGGAAATTGGATCATGAGATTAAACCAACAAATAACACTAATTTTTACTTAACAGAAATGCCTTTCACATACTGCTTGAATTTCTCATCATTCCCGTTTAAACCACTTCAAATTAGGAACCATAAGATGGATTCCTGTCAGCAAGATGGGAGCAATTCCAGTACCAGAAGTAGGTTACCAAACTTGACATCGTACTGAATTTGGCAAGACTTAGCTTACTGTAATGAGTGCACAAGTTTTGCAACAGTAACATTGTCCTGTACTACAGAATGGCTGTCATGCCAGGCAGGAAGGCCAAGTTATTTTTGAGATACGGGATATGTTCCAGTAGTAAAAATTGATGTTCTGATTAATGAGATTTAAGCTGTCAAGCCAAACACTATGGCACTTCCAGTTATTCACTGCTTAATCCAGTGGAAAGAGGGTGTATGAGTGGCTAGACAGCAAGATAAAGAGATCCAGAAAATAAAGGAAATAAAGTACAAGGATCTAATGGTGGAACTGTGGGAACTCGCCCCCCCCACCCCCGGCAATTGCTCTAAGAAATAACATTTATGAGGTGCTGGACAGCAAGACCGAAAAAAGGAAGCAGGAATGGAGGTAAAGGGCTGAAGGGGTGCTCCAAACACCCGTACAGTAATGCCTACACAGTGCACCTTGTGAGGTGCATAGCCTATTACTAACAACATACCAAAATCAAAATCTATTGCAGTTTTAATGTTATTGATATATTTCATGTCTTAGCTAGGTTTTTACGTTCAAGCCAGTGGGGCTGGTACCAAACAGACGTTCGTGCTAGTGGAGTTGGTCTAAAAAGTAAAACTTTACCCTCTAGTCTAGCTACAAGCCACATGAAGCCACCATGAAAATTAGATGCATAATCAACATGTTAAACACAATGAATTTGAGCAACTTTATAATTTTATAGGTGTTGCATTTTCCTGATCAGAAGGAAGTGAGGTAAAACTGTGGAACAACTCCACATGGAGTATTTACCTTGGAAATTGAATATTTCTATAGTATTTTTGGCTGCTTATCAAGAATTTACCTCAGAACTGATACGTCATTGTATGCTGGCCAGCCTGGAATGCTACCGCGCATGCGCAGTGTTATAAGAGAACTTTTGTATAAAAAGTGGAGTTTCCGTAATCGGGGTGTCCGGGAGGCGTAACTCCCTGCTAAATAACGAGGCCTGTTAGGTTAGGTTAGGGTACGTTAGGTTAGTATGGTTCCTTTTATGATAGATTTCCTTAGCCAATCCCTTCTTGAACATGTGGCTTCCTAAATACTTGCGAATGCGCGGAACCGTTCCTTAACATCAACATAACAGCCGGGTTTTCTCCCAGTGTATTTCCCCACCCAAAACCCCGAGTTCCCTACAGGGTCCCCAACATTGTTGGGAAGAGTTGCTAGAGTTAAAAGTTAAAGTTTGGTGGTTTCAGTCCTCCCACAGGCTACTCCCTCGCGGTCGGTATGTTAATAATAGTTGATCGATAATAAACAACACCACCTCTTTCATCATGCAACACTAAAAGCATAGGGAAAATCAACTTCCACAGTAATAATTCGTGGGAGCTGTTATGTAGAAATACCGGAAGTGGAGACTGCAATGATCTTACCATTGTGTCGTTGATCCAAAGTGAAAATCTGCTGGAACTGAGGAGCATGTCTATGCCGAGATAAGAGTTGTCCTCGGAGCCTCCACCACCTGCAGGTAATAGATTTTGTGTATTTAATAAACCCATTCCAGCAAGGATGCATCAGATCTACAGTATACAGTAACACAAACTGCCTTTTCTCTTCATTTGAGCACCGACAACAATTTGACCATATCCTTATTTCTCTGTGCTGGAAGGACAGCTAATATATATATATATATATATATATATATATATATATATATATATATATATATATATATATATATATATATATATATATATATTATATATATATATATAATGTATAACTGAATCACGAAAATATTTAACCCTGTTTTGGCACTTCTACTAATTCTTCAATTGCGTTGGATTCCAGGTAGGCTACATTTTTTTCTTTTGTAATCCCCAGCTGTCATTTATATGAGCTGTCTTTGTAAACGTATTTTTATATATCTTCACTCTGCTAAGCAAAGGACTATAAGTCGAAAGGCCTTGCAGCACTCCATTGTTTCTCTTTCCTTCGTGGATTTTGTCTTTATATATACATAAATATATAGATAGATATAGATATAGATAACCAATATCAAAGAATCCAATTAGCTCCTTAAATCCCACTTACAAGTTATCACGACTGTTTCTTTAGTTTAATGTGGCTGCTTTGTGTAAAAGAAGTGCTGGCGAAGATATTAAGCAACATATTTTATGACAGATATAAAATGATACTTTAAACACCTGGAAGTAAGGGAAACCTTTCCGCTAATAAACACCGTTCCTCCACAAACAAACATTCTAGCTGAGTATTCCACATAAGGGCCTCGCGTCAGTGGTGTCGCTATGGCGGGGGATGGGTGCCTGGGCCCAACCAATCAGATGCTCGGCCCCCCTCCGGCTCCCCCAGTTGAAATTCAATTTGTAGCTAAACTTTAACCCTTACAGTATTTGATACATTTGCATATAGTAGGAGTTGAAAATTGAGCTCTATAATTTCAAATACAGGTTTACTAATTACTCATACTATTATTTTCCTTCATTCACATGGATATATACTGTACATTCGAGAATAGTATATTTTACTAATACAGAATTAGTGCATTGGTTTTGTGTAATTTCCTTTGGCTCCCCCAAAAAATATCTTGGCCCTACCTAGGCCCCCCCACAGATAGAATGCCAGCTACGCTACTGCCTCTCATCCTATATCAGGTTACGTTGGGTTAGGTTAAGGTGCATCCCTTTATGACTTAAGGAACTCTTGTTGATTTTTATTTGATATTTTGGTGATTACTACTTTATCCATTAAACGGGTTGTGTGCACATAACCCAACTGGCGCACTGCACTAGCTTTTGGTTTTCCCATAACCAAAAATTTAAAGCAAAAACATAAAAACCAGTAATATGCACCAATAATACTGTATAACGCAATATAACTGCTAAGGGATTCAGAGCCAGTGAAACATGGTTTTTCAGCGACAACTTTTTACCAAAGCATCGAATAAAGTTGAAAAGTTGGCAGGTGCATATTTTATAACCCTACCTATTTTTGCAAGTATTATTTAGTACCTAAGTTCGATATTTTTATTATTTATAGAGTAAAATGAAGTCGTCGATGCCGGAACCGAGAAAATCACAGACAAGGATCCTAAAACAATTCGTTACATAAATGTAATATGACGTCATGAGGCTCCGCCCATCCACCAGGTAGGCGGTGAATAAATACGCTTACAGTCTAGGCTTCAACAAATTCGATAATGACCAGCAGGATATGGAATTGTCCCCGTGGTTGCAAGACTGCATTAGTGCTAAGGTTTGCCACTTTGTATACAAGCAAGAAGACTCGTGGCAAGATTTACTATAGCGTGAATTGGTAATTGTTTCTCTAAGGGGTAATAGTTATTTGTCCACCCCAGAAGTGTGGGCAGGAACTGTTGTTAGACAATCCTGACCTCTTCCTCGAGAGTGACGATGAAGACATTTTGTAAATAAATTATGTATAGTGTTAGATGTTTTATTTGTACATCTAAAACATATTTATTAAAACACAATGATTATAACAATGTTCCTCTTTCAAACTGATTCCAATATATTTCCCTTTCCATGCATATCAATATAAATCGTGTTACATTTGATTGATAAGTAGGTAAATAATAGCTTGCCCACAAAATCTTGACTCCTACTATTACCTTTTATTTGCAGCGAGTAGGCTATACGAGCACTGTTTAGGGTGCTGTATGATATAAATAAAAAAAAAAAAAAAATAGCAATGGGTTACAGTAATTGAAATAAAACAATGGCGTTGACCTTCACACCTCTAACAGTTGAGGGAAATGAGGTATCATTGCTTTTCACTTGAATCCTACTTCTAGTGACCGCTCCTGACTTGCTGCAAATAGAAGGCTATAGTGTCGAAACCAGAGGTAAAACAAAACTGATGGTCTTGTGAGAGAGGTGTGAAATAATGAGCAGGAAGACAAGTACTGCTAGGTTGTTGATGAAGCGAGCCGCTTATAAAGCGGGATGCGGACATCTGCATACTTTGCAGAGACACCAGGTACAAAGATTTACAGGTGACCTGAGGTCAAACTAATTCTTTACAAAAACAGGACAGGTTCATACAGAAAACATAGTGATCAATAATGTCTGACACATAACATAAATAATTCGTTACTTGTACATAAAGCATGATTATTTAGAAAGATAATAAATATACATTACAATTATGGTGATAAACATATTCTGGTCGAACCTAGGTCGATGTGAAGGCACTGCAGAAAATGGGATGTTCACTATAGAGAACGCATTGAGCGGTGACTTTACAATACTCCCCCCACCCCCAAGACGGAGGCAACAACTGATCAAAGCAGGTATCTGCTGGGGTGACGAAGGGGGCCTCGCTTTCTCGATGTCAACTGGAGAGGGTGGTCGCCTTCTTCGGTGTCCTCTGGAGCGGTTTGTTGGGGTGCCTTCCTGTCTGGTTTCTGGGTTTTCCAGGGACGCCCACGCCTCCTTCCTGCACCCGGGGCTGTCCGAGGGGGTGCCACATCCTGCGGGAGGCTTTGGGGTGCGCCTTCGTTGTCCTCCTCCAGGAATGCGGGTTTGAGACAATCTATAGATATCCAGTCTTCCCGCTGAGGAGGGGTCGCCATTGGCTCTGGGGGCGGTTCTCAACTTGAGGAGGACCCAGGGCAGCTGGTATTTCCAATTTTCGGAGGAGCAACAGGCCATGAGGGATGCCTTCAGAGACCTGTGGAATCTTTCCACCATTCCGTTGGCTGCAGGGTTGTAAGCTGTGGTGAGTGGTCCCCATTAGGCATGCCAGGGCGGTCCAGAGCTCGGACAGAAAAGCAGGTCCCCTGTCTGTTGTAATCTCGTCTGAGACACCGAACCGGCTGATCCAGCTGGAGAAGAGGGCTTCCGCTCATGCACTGGAGGTGGCTTCTTTCACGGGCGTAGCTTCGGGTCAACTGGTAGAGCAGTCGACAACTGTCAGAAGGTATCTGGCTCCTCCTGATGGGGGAAGAGGACCCACCACGTCGACGTGGATGTGCCCGAAGTGTCTCTTTGGCTGGGGGAACTCGCCCACTCCTGATTTGGCGTGCTGTATACTACTTTGCTGGCCTGACACTGCATACACTGCCTTGCCCAGGCCATTGTGTCTTTCTGTATGCCATGCCAGACAAACTTCTCCGTCAGCAGCCTGGCTGTTGTTCTTCCGGAGGGGTGGGATAGGCTGTGGATGATGTCGAAGACCAGCCGATGTCTGGAGGCAGGCACTAGGGGGCAGGGTCGTCAGGTACTGACGTTGCTCAGTAATGTTGATTCTCCTGAGCTGAAGGGCATGTCCTTCCACTTCAGCAATGTGACGGCTGTAAGGTAGGCTGGGGTTTCAGGGTCAGCAGCCTGTTCATGGTGTTACTTCCATCGGAGGGTCAGAAAGGATGCCAAGAATTGCAGAACCCTCTGTTCTTTCCCAAAAAACCGGGAAGGCGGCCACCCACAACAGCAGTGGCCACAAACCTTAGAGAATGCCATCCAGTAGGATTCTTCATCCACGACGCCATATAGGGACGACGTATGCTGATAGATACCAGGACTATGCAGTCGGTATTTCCGCCATCGGGGGAGGACTGCGACAGCATGTCTGGCATTGCAGCTGCTCTAGTGGCTGCAAATGGAAATCTCATCCACTGCTATGGAACTCGGACCTGCAGAATATCCATCATGGGCCATAAGTATGAATGGCCCTTCATCATCGCGGATGTCAAGTTTCCCTTACTAGGCACCGATTTCCTCGCACAACACGGACTGCTGGTAGACATTGGCCGAAAATGCTTGCTAAATACCGGAACCTGCCGCTCCCGACCACTCTCCGCCGGACCAGGAATGCCTGCCGTGTGCTCCATCTCATCGTACAAATACAGCGCCCTCCTGCATGAATTCCCAGATGTCTTCAAGCCAGAACTGCGTCAGGTGCCAGGTTCTCAGGCCAAGCATGGCATCCATCACCACATCACCACCACAGGCCAGCCAGCACATGCCAAGTTCCGCCTCCTGCCACCCAAGAAACTCCAGGACACTAAACGAGCATCCGCCGAGATGGAAAGGATGGGTATCTGCAAAAAGGCATTGAGTCCATGGGCGTCCCCCCTCCACAAGGTGAAGAAACCAGACGGTTCCTGGAGGCCCTGTAGGGACTACCGTCAGCTGAACCTAGTGACAACACCGGACCACTGTCCCCTGCCAAACATGCAAGACCTAACAGGAGCCCTGAACAGGGCCAAGATATTCACAAAAATAGATTTGCTCAAGTCCTATTTTCAGGTGCCAGTACATCCCAACGACATTCCGGAGACAGCCATCATCATGCCGTTTGGGACATATACCTTCTCCTACTCCAAGTTCGGCCTCAGGAATGCCGGGGCCACATTCCAATGCCTGATGGACAGCATCTTAGGGGACCTACCTTTCTGCGTCTTCTACGTGGACGACATCCTGATCTTCTCCAGGTCCCCAGAGCACCTGGGTCATGTCTGGTCTGTGCTGAAACACCTTCAGGAGAACGGATTGGCCATCAGATTCGACAAATGTACCTTTGGAGTGGAAAAGGTAAACTTCCTGGGACATGAGGTCTCTCCGACAGGTGTCTGCCCCATGACCTCCAAGGTGGATGCAGTGAAGGATTTTCCAACACCAAAAACGATCAAGTCCCTGCAGGAGTTCCTCGGCATGGTCAACTACTACCGACGATTTGTGCCGGACATCTCCCGCATCATGTATCCCTTAACCAGATTGCTGAAGGGGAAGTCCCGCAGCAAAAGGCGTTCGAACAGACAAAGGCAGCCCTCGCCAAAGCCACCTCCTTAACATATCAAGACCCCACCGCCCCCCTGAGACTTACCACTGACGCCAGCAACGTCGCTTGCTGGAGCAGATAGTAGACAGTTCCCCCGCCCGCTTGTGTTTTTTAGCCGCAAGTTAAAGCCACCGGAGACCCGCTACAGTGCATTCGACAGGGAACTGCTGGCAATCTACCAAGCCGTGTTGCACTTCACCTCTTGGACGGCAGCCCATTCACCATCCTGACAGACCACAAGCCGTTGGTACATGTGTTCACAAGGGTGGAAGATGCATGGTCGGCAAGACAGCAATGGCACCTGGCTGCTATCTCCGAATTTGGATGCACCGTCAGTTACATCCCCGACAAGACGAACCCGGTAGCCGACGCCCTATCAAGGATTGGAATAAATTCAGTTCACCTGGGCATAGACTACGAAGACCTGGTGAAGGAACAAACCGCAGACCCGAAAACGGCAGTTTATCACAGGGCACTTACCGCACTGAAGTGGGAAGACGTGCCAATAGGTGAATCCGGATCGACACTTCTCTGCGACACCATCACAGGCTGCCCACGTCCCCTGATACCCGTGTCATGAAGAAAGCAGGCGTTCGACATCATCCACGGGCTGTCCCATCCATCAGGACGAACAACAGTGTGCCTGATGACAGAGAAATTCGTGTGGCACGGGATCAGGAAGGACATACGAGAATGGGGGAAGAACTGCATACCGTGCCAGACAGGTAAGATCACAAGGCACATGGAATCAAGCATTGGAGACTTCCCTCAACCAAAACAGTGTTTCTGGCACATCCATGTAGATATCGTAGGACCTCTGCCGCAATCAGGAATGCCAGATATCACAAGGCACATGGAATCAAACACTGGAGACTTCCCTCAACCAAAACGGCGTTTCGGGCACATCCATGTAGATGTCGTAGGACCTCTGCTGCAATCAGGAACGCCAGATACCTCCTGACAGTTATAGACCATTCCACAAGACGGCCAGAAGCAACCCCGGTGTAGAAGCACCAACAAGCACCTGCGCGGAAGCCCTACTATCAAGTTGGATAAGCCATTTCAATGTGCCGGATGGTATAACTACAGGCAGGAGCCTGGCATTCTTGTCAGAACTCTGGGTCCCCCTGGCACGCCTGATGGGGACAAAACTCCACAGTATGACGACATACAACCCTGCAGCCAACAGTATGGTGGAAAGGACCCGCCATTCATTGAAAGCAGCTCTGATGGCACATTGTACTGACGAGAATTGGAAGGCACAGCTGCCCTGGGTCCTATTGGTCTCCGCACCGCACCAAGGGCAAACGGTGAGGACTCTCCCGCAGAAAAAGTCTACGGCGAAACATTGGCCGTACCTGGAGAATTCTTCCCCACGGAGCCGGAAGACCCGGATACACCCCTTCCAAGACTAAGAGAAATTGCAAGGAAGTTCGTGCCCTGCCAGAAGACTTTCGTGGACAGGACCCATAACTTCAGCCCAGAAGGCCTGAATACCTGTACACATGTCTTCATGAGGAACGACGCCCACAGCCCACCGTTGACCAGACCATACAGAGGACCATACCGAGTCATCAGTAGAACATCCAAGGCCTACCTCATCAACATCCATGGGTGGGAAGACTGGATATCTATCGACAGGTTAAAGCCAGCCTTCCTAATGGATAGCAGAATCCGGGAGGAAACCTGCAGACATCCTAGAATTTCTCCACAAAACAAGAACTCGGATGAAGAGATCGGCATCCCAAAACAAGGCCGAGGACGTCCCAAGGGGCGCACTAAGGATGTCATCCGCCCAGCAAAACCACCGGACGACTCAGCAGTCGAAACCGCCCTACAACCGCAGATATCAAGAACTCGGGGTCGGCTCCTGGTCCCAAGAAGATACCATGATTAACATTCAACAATCTCCGAAGCATTATTTCATAATAATTGTCTGGGGAGTGGCGGTACTTGTAAAGACGTCTTCTTTACCCATTAATTACGATCATGTATTGCATCTATCAGTGCAGCAAGAATCTCATGTATATATTTGTATGTAGAATTTCCTGGCCTTTTCGCCAATATATATTTTATCACTGTATGTACATTATGTCTCTTGTTATAATTATTTGATTGACTGTTAACAAACACAAATTGCTCACTAAGCATGCAGGTCACGGAGACCTGGGGTCGGGCACCACGTTTCCGTCCACAAGCTGCTATGTATACCTTATGCCCAGGTAATAAATCAATCAGTACATAGTTCTGTCTTCTTTGACCTCACAATGTCATCAGCAAGTGGGCAGAGCCACAGTGAAGAGACGTTTTCCTCATATGTAAACTTCTCTTCACTGTGGGTGGAGCCTCATGACGTCATAGGTGTCATTATTGTATTCAAAATCCTTACCTGCGATTTTAATGGCTCTGGCATAGGAAACACACTTTTACTCTGAAAAGTACCAGAACTATTGAACTTAGGTACTAAATAATACTTGCAAAAATTAGGTAGGGTTATAAAATATACACTTGCCAACTTTCATCTTTATCCGATGCTTTGATAAAAAGGTATTTCCGAAAAACTGTATTTCATCGGCTCTGAATCCCTTAGTAGTTTGAAAAATATATGTTTCATGTACATAGACAAGTATGAAACTCACAATACGAACAAAAACAGGTGACTATTCCTGCCGGCAACATGTTACCTTTGTCCATTATTCTCCATGACTAAGCCTACAGCTATTACATAATCATAGAAATTCTCGAAATTTTAAATATTTTCCTGTTAATTCACATTAATCAAATTTGTTCAAGTACTCATGCTGCCTGCAGCTGCCATGATACCTGGTCTAGCCTACATGAGGCTACAATGATTTCTGAGTAACTCTCATGGCCTTAACCAATTACTACTATTTTACAGGAACCGCTCTTGACACCATGTTACCGGGTTCCGTAAATAACAATCTACTACCCAGTGGTTTCAGTACTGATACTGTCACAACAGAGCGTCATAAGGACTGACTCTTGATTGAAAGCTGCACATAAACTAAATGTGTATCAGTAATTCAGTGTTTTGAGGTAAGGAATCCTGAGTACACAACACACTATAATGAATAAATTAAATCCGTTATTACAGTAATTACTGATTGTTAATAATTCAGTGTTTTGAGGTATTCAAGGAATTGTTAATTTTATAAAAAAGTTACAACACAACCCAGGACAGGTTCACACTATAATGAATAAATTAAAAAGAATACCTTATTACAGTACTCTGATTACTATTGTTAATAATAATAAAGACCTAATAATAATAATAATATAATAATAATAATAATAATAATAATAATATCCCACGGGATATACACTGTCAAAAATAATTTTACTCAACAGAGACAACACACGTCGAGGGATGAACGTAGTTATACTAGAATACTAATTTGGGGCGTTAAGCCGTTCAGTGGAGAAATGATGACATACTACCATCCGACGACTGGAGTTGGGGCAGTAAATAAGATTTTTAAAATTATACTAATTTGAATATTACTGAGATTGAAACGATATCAGAACTGACAGCGAAAGCCCCTCCATTATAATTTTGCAATGGGACTGCGAAAAAAGTATGCGTTTCATTGCTGGCCGAAATGACGCCGCTTGTCTGTTATCATAGGCTACCATTCCCCCTCCAAAAACGACTGTATGGTAGCGAGCCTTGTGTACTGTACAATAAACCATGCACGAATAACAGACCATTGGTAAACTCCAGTTAGATCAATAAATAAAGTAGCCTTCATCCAAGATCATGTCCACCAGGCCAGTTTATCTATATTTCTCCGTCAGCAAACCATCTTCCTTATTAATGACTACATTCCAACTTGCAACAGACACAGTTACACGTATAACATTCCAATCAAAAGTTTAACGTCTCTCTCTCTCTTATAGATTCCTATGGTTATACACCAGATACTTTAAAGATCACTAGATTCACCTGACGCTGACGATGAAAGACGAAGACAGAGCAGGGCACAAAGTGCTATCAGACAATGTCCTGGAGTGTCCATTCAAGATGCGAAGTTTGGTAGACAATGACTCACATTACAAAAAAAATCTTTTTAAATGAAGCTTGATTCCTTTTTTCGTTTATGAAACAATGAAGTCATCAGCTCCCCTTATCCAACGACGTCACTGATACTGAAGTTTTGATGTGCAGAACTCTGCAGAGGTGCCTGTGACACGGCTGAAACGAAATGCTCAGCAGTCACAAAGGAGGAAAACGAACTGGTGAAATTCTGTTACTTTTTCCTTTAAGCTTCCCTACTCAAGGGGAAAATACGACAAAATTCAGTTCATCAACCTCCAGAATTCTTTTCGAGATCCACAATAAAAGTTACATAAAATGATAACGTAAAATATAATAATGTTTATAAAAGCTTCAACCTTCAGCTGATTTGTAATAATTCCAAAATTTCTGCTTTGTTTATATCGGTTCTGTTATGTGGAAATGTAATGTATAATATTCACAGGTTGGCAGAGCGAGCAGGAATTCTTGAGGATAAGTAACAGAATTTCATCAGTTTATTTTCCTTCTCTGTGACAGCTAGACCGTTGTAGAGTTCCGCACCTCAGAACTTCAACATAAATGACGTAATTTAAGGAGGAGAGTCGATGACGTCATTACTTCATAACCAGAAAAATAAATCCGGCTTCATTCAAAACAATTAATCTTTTAAATGTAAATATTTGTCTCTTAAGCCCTACATCTTGATGAGATATTCAGTGCCAAGTAGCTGAAACCCTCTGGATGATGCCACAGCAATGGACACTCCCGTTCGCTACCTAACAGCATTTTGCGTCCTGCTCTGTCTTCGAATTTCAGCGGTATTGTCAGGTAGGACTAAAAGATTGCCAGATGGATAGATAATTGTGTTAATTGATAATTTTCCTTTATAATGTTGATTTTTATATAAACTGAAATGGCAACACCGAAAACGCTATAAGAGAGTAAGATTTTTCATCAGTGATATAGAAACAAATGTTTCTCTAAATAGGATTTGCTTATTGGGGATGATTCTCTGATCACCTAAAAGTATCCTACTGAGAGGAAGTTCGTTGCAAAAAAACTATAAACAGTTGGCGATGATAGAAATATGTGCGTAATTTAAATTTACAAATTATGGGAAAATAATTTGTACCAGATTTGATTACAGAATTTCCTTTTAATTTATGAAATTCTCATGTAATTTCCCTTTATTTCTGTTTACTTCATTTGCGAAAACTTCCTTTTTACGAGATATTTATTAGGCTGTTACACCGAGTTTTTAATTAGACTTTGAACTAGCTGGTATACGTTTAAGGATAAATAGTTACTAAAGCCTCGACATTATTTTTGTAGTTTCCCCCTTTGTATTAGCCATATGCGTTTAGATGCGTGTGACAATGATTTACCGTCTAGTTCTACGTAAATGTTGCATTTTAAATGATAATTAATAGTTAGTGCTCGGCAGTGAAAAGTATTTTCATTTTCCTAGTTTTAATATCCTTATTTCTCGTTTATCTCATTTGGATTACCATACTTCAGATTCAGTCATTATTATTATTATTATTATTATTATTATTATTATTATTATTATTATTATTTTATTATTATTATTTTGTCTATCACAGTCATCCTATTCGACTGGGTGGTTTTTATAGTGTGGGGTTCAGGGTTGCATCCTGCCTTCCTAGGAGTCCATCACTTTTCTCACTATGTGCACTGTTTCTAGTTAGTGGGACAGATAAGAGTAATTTTTTAGAAGAATCGTGCAAATGATGATACATGCATCAAATTTGGCACAATAGTTCTCCAAGGGATACTAATCAAATTTGCCCGATTGGCCAAGTGAAAATCCAAAATGGCGGCCATTTTTCATGGTGGCCGCCAAAATAACCACCCGAAGTTGATGTTTTGCTTAGAAATATTTGTAGTTGTCCGAATTGCATGATCTAAGTGTGGATTCCAATGTTTTTAAGCCTGCTGATGCATATTTTCTAGTTTATAACATGGTTAAGGCACTGTATTAAAGGAGTGATTGTCGGGCACTACCAAGGCACATTGGTGACATCACTGCTGTGAAACTCAGCATGGGATTCAGTGTCAGCTAAGTAGGAAATTTATGTTGGCATCATACTGCAACAACCAACTAGTATCCCAAATGCTGCCTAATCAACCCCAAATCAGTTAGGCAGCCGCACCTGAATGAACAGGACGTGCCAGCGCAGGAGAGCCGAACCAAAGATAACAGGGTTTTAGTTATCTGGATGGTGTACAGATCGCACAGGACTTATGACACTGGATGAACGATCGGATTAGGTGTATGGCACAGTGCAAGAACCTAGTTGTATCCCATACAGTTAGTTAGTTATAAATGATTTGTTTAACCAGACCTCTGTATCCTTTAGGTTCTTCTCTCAGGACCCATAAGAGGCACCTATTGTATTACATGTAAGAGGCTGATACTGTAGGCTACTGTACAGGGTGGTAAAGGATAAACCCTCGACCCTGAATCTGGACGATCATGGAAAACAGACTGGACCAAGTGTTGCGTATGTCAGGAGGTTTAAGAAAGAAGATCTAAAATCTCCCCAGGCCAATCCTGCCAGAAGAGGGGATGATGGATATATGAACCTGGCAAAGAATATTCCTCTGTTTCACTCATTCAATATGCTACCAATCAAGCTAGACCCTGCAAGACTTGACGAAGGTTCTGGGATAGAGGAACCATTGAGAAAAAATAAAGCACAATATCATGAGAGTTGCAGGCTTCTGTTCAATAACACAAAGTTACACCGAGCTGAAAAAAGAGCAAGTCATATAGGTAGTAGTGATGAGGGCAGTAGAATTAAGATTCCATGAAAGCTCCAAGAAACTAAAACAAAAGAATGCTTCTGTGAAACTGAAGGAGGGGAGCTTAGAGAAGCAATGACAATGCAAGTGAATAGGAGAATAAATGAATGTGCCAAAACACTCAGTGATACAAAACTTCTCGCCAGATGGAAAATGCCAGTGAAATATCACCCTGGCTGTTTGGTGGCCACCGATTTTTTAAGGTGCCAGAGCTAACAGGAACACTTAATGCAAGCTTTCTCTGAACTATTCACCCACATTTGCGAGATGGAGGCTGGAACAGCTTGGTGTTGACTCAGAGGCTGGAACTGTTCATCTTACTCAACTCAAGGATCAGCTGCTTCTGCACATTCCACAGCTGCCAGCTAATCGCCAAGGACGAGAAGTTCTGTTGGCTGTTGAAACTGATGTAGGTTCAATCCTATCAGAAGCATCCCGTTATGGTGAAGCGATCCATCTAGCAAAAGCCGCTGGGATAATAAGACAAGACATGCTCCATCAGAAGTCGAATTTCAGCAGCTATTTTCGTGACAAAGACTTAGAACAGGCTGTGCCACCATCACTGCTTCAGTTTGTATGTATGATCGAACATGGTGCAGACATCAAGTCCCAACTCCATCATGGAGCATTGAAATCAGACTTTGCTATATTACAACATCTACGCTAGGGATGCAACGACTGACGGGAGCAAGTCTATAATCATCAAGGCTAATGACATAGATGTGCTAGTCATAGCAATATCTGTACTGCCATCCTTCCAGAAACCAGGTCTTCAGGAAATGTGGATTGCCTTTGGCCAAGGAGCCCATATGCGATGGATTCCAGTCCATGAGGTAGTTTCTGCAATTGGGCTTGAGAAAGCTAGAGGGATCCCCTACTTTCACACATTCACTGGATGTGACATTGTGTCTGCCTTCCGTGGGAAAGTAAGAAATCTGCATGGCAGACTTGGAATGTATTTGATGATATTACTGAAACATTCATCAATCTCAGCTAGCATCCAACATTGATTCGTGATCTTGACATGCAGAGGCTGGAAAGATTTGTTGTCCTCATGCACGACAGATCAAGCGCAGCCACTGGTGTGGACGAAGCAAGACTAGATCTGTTTGCCCGCAAGCAGAGGCCATACAACTCAATTCCACCAACACAGGCAGCCCTCAGAGAGCAGGCAAAGCATGCAGCCTACCAGGCTGGGATCATCTGGGGCCAGGCAACCCGCTGTAATCCACACATGAGCAGCCCAGCTGAATGGGGGTGGACACAGAAAGGAGAAGCATGGCAGATACATTGGACAACACTACCACCGATTGCACCAAGCTGTCAAGAATTGACAAAGTGCTCCTGTAAGAAGGTTTGCAAAGGAAGATGCAAGTGCTCTCAGGCAGAGCTTCCCTGCACATCAGTCTGCAGCTTTATATGTGAACAGTAGCAGATCGAAAAACAGCAGCACGGTATGCATAACTTTGAAAATGTACTAGCCAGGACAAAACTTATGTAAAGAAAGACAAACATCTTGGTGGTCATCTTGAGAAATATGTCTCACAGTGTTTTTTAAACAGGAAAATATAGTTCAGGCTTCAAAACATAGGAATCCACACTTAGATCATACAAATCAGACAACTACAGATATTTCTAAGCAAAACATCTACTTCGGGTGGTTATTTTGGTGGCCATCTTGAAAATGGCCGCCATCTTGTATTTTCAATTGGCCAATCAGGCAGATTTGATTAGTATACCTTGGAGGACACGTGTGCCAAATTTGATGCTTGTATCATCATTTGCACGATTTTTCTGTTATCTGCCCCACTAGTAGCACACTTTTCTGCATGAGTCCTGGAGCTACTTCGGCATCTAGTTTTTCAGATTCCTTTTCAGGGATCTTGGGATCGTGCTTAGTGTTCCTATGATTATGGGTAGAATTTCCACTGGCATACTCTTATTTCGATTTTCAGGTCTTGATACTTATCAATTTTTTCTCTTTCTTTCTCATCTACTCTGGTGTCCCATGTTATTGCGACATCAGTGAGTGATACTTTTTTCTTGATTTTGTCAATGAAGGTCACATCTGGTCTATTGGCATGTATCACCCTATCTGTTCTGATACCATAGTCCCAGAGGATCCTTGCCCGATCGTTTTCTATCACTCCCTCAGGTTGATGTTCGTACCACTTATTACTGCAAGCTAGCTGGTGTTTCTTGCACAGGCTCTAGTGGAGGGCTTTTGCCACTGAATCATGCCTCTTTTTGTACTGGTTCTGTGCAAGAGCCGGACATTCACTTGCTATGTGGTTTATGGTATCGCCTTTCATATTGCACCTCCTGCATATGTTGTTTCCACCAATTGTTCTTTGGATATATCTGGTTCTTAGGGCCTGATCTTATGCCGCTGTTAGCATTCCTTCTGTTTCCTTCTTGTTTCATCACTGGCCAGTTCTTTTGTCTGTCTCATGTACTGTCCACGCATTGGTTTGTTGTGCCATTCCTCTGTTCTGCTTTTCATTCTCCTGTCTGTTATATTTCTGGATCTTCGTCTGCTTTTATCAGTCCTTCTTCCCATGCAATCCTTAGCCACTCATCTTCACTGGTTTTCAGATATTGCCCCAGTGCTCTGCTCTCGATGTTGACGCAGTCCTCTGTGCTTAGTAGCCCTCCCCCACTTCCTTTGGTGTTATGTGTAGTCTGTTTGTATTTGCTCATGGGTGTAGTGCTTTGTGTATTGTCATGTGTTTTATGGTCTATGCTGCAGAGTTCAGCCTTCGTCCACTCCACTACCCCTGCACTGTATCTGATTACTGGTACTGCCCATGAGTTTAAGGCTTTCGCCATATTTCTGGCGTTGAGTTTTGACTTGAGTATTGCCTTAAGTCTCTGCATATATTCTTTCCTGATCGTGTCCTTCATCTCTTGGTGTTTTATATCCTCTCCTTATATTATTCCCAGGTGTTTGTATCCTGTCTCATCTATGTGTTTGATGCTATTCCTGTCTGGTAGCCTTATCCCTTCAGTCCTTGTTACTTTCCCTTTTTGTATGGTGACCAAGGTGCATTTTTCTGTTCCAAACTCCATCCTCATGTCCCCAGATACAATCCTTACAGTCTGGATTAGGGTATCTATTTCCTTGATGTTCTTACCATACAGCTTGATGTCGTCCATGAACATCAGATGGGTGATTCTGTTGCCTCCTTTCTTGAGTTGGTACCCAGCATCCATCTTCTTGTCATGGGAATCATGGCTACTACGAAGAGTAGTGGGGTCAGTGAGTCGCCTTGAAAGATCCTTCTCCTGATGTTAACCTCTGCTAGTCTGATTCCAGAGCTTGTAAGTACTGTATTCCAGTTGCACATTGTATTTTTAAGGAAGCTGATGGTGTTTTCCTCTGCCCCATATATTTTCAGGCATTCTATTAGCCACGTGTGGGGTATCATGCCAAGGCTTTCTTATAGTCAATCCATGCCATGCTTAGGTTGGTTCTCCTTCTCTTACTATTCTTCATTACCATTTTGTCTATTAGGAGCTGGTCTTTTGTGCCCCTACACTTCCTTCTGCAACCTTTTTTGTTGGTGGGGAATGGTGTTTGTATCCTCTAGGTAGTTATATAGCCTGTAAGGGTGTCAAATCGCCTCTCCATTCTTGTGTTTCTTTCCTCATATGTACATTAATCATGTCATATCAGTTACTTGTTATTATTTTAGATTCTTTATTTATCTCCTTGTATGCATTATTATATGGCCTTTCCATCGATATATATATCTGCCTTTTACATGTTCTGTGATGCATTGTATATGCCTTCTTATGCCTGTTAATAAACACAATTTCTGTATGGATGCAGCTCGGGGGCCTCAGGTCACCCGCTACCTTTCCGTCTGCTTTCCGCATTATAAACACCTGTCCAGAATAATAAACAATCAGTCTTTCACTTCTGACATTTCTTGAACCTCACACTGGTGACCCCTGACTGACAGGTAGTGCAGTTTTGGCCCAGCCATTAACGGACTAAAAACGGCCGCAGCCTACCATCAGAGAGCCTTTGGCGGACTAATTACGGTGTCAAAGTTTAGGCCTCTGATAGCTCCCTCCCTGGTGGAAACCGCGCCATTAATAGACTACATATGGCGTACCCAAAAGGGCACGTTTTGGCACTTCGTTCGACCACTCGAACAATCAGCACCATTAACGGACTCAATACAGTGCATTTTCCTGTGTTTTGGTGCGTGAGTAATAAAGATGTCGGAAGCTGAACTTCAGTGTGAACCTGCAAGCATCGTCTGTATGCCCCTCTCACCAGCAAAGCCAGACACGGTCAAACTTCCTCCGTTTTTGCAGCAGAACACGGCATCATGGTTCCTGCACGCAGACATGCACTTTCGCATGGCGCTCATCTCAGACAATGCTATCAAACCCGACGTCACCATGACGGTGCTCCCAGAAGGGGTGTTCAACAGAATCTTCCCCTGGCTCGACGCGCAGCCGGACAAGGTCACATACACGGCCTTGAAGGATAAACTCATCCAAACTTACTCCATGCCCGTGGCTGAGAGATCGCAGTGCGCACTTGACCTATTATCCCAGCCCCTTGGAGAAGCATCACCCAGGGAAGCCTGAGACGAACTATGGGGGTTGGTAACATTGCCAGGCTGCGAAGAAAATGGGAGGAAGAGGAAGGTAGACTTAACGAGACCAATCTTCCTTTGGCGCCTCACGCAGGAAGTTAGGGGCCAGATAAAAGACGCAGACACCCTCAACATGGATGCCTTAGTCGACGCGTCACCCAGAAAATACATGAGGCCACCAAGGTTTCAAAATACGCCACCACCCTGGGAGCCTGCAGCCTGACGGAGGACAACGACGACAGCGAGGGAGACATCAACGCCGTTTACAGGAAGAAGACACCATTCAGGGAACACAGGACATGGTCAAACCTGGCGTGGTGCTTCTTCCATAGAAAATTCGGCACCAACGCCAGGAACCGCAGACCTCCCTGTTCCTTTACAAAAAATGACAAAAGCTGCCACAAGTAACAGCAGTGGCTGCGAAATCCAACCTCCCCGACCAGCAGGCTTCTTCATCAGAGATGAAATTTCGAAACGGCGCCTGCTGGTAGATACCGGAACAATGCAGTCGGTCTTCCCGCCATCCGGGGAAGATTTAGAAAAGATACCTGACTCATCACCCGCCCTCATAGCAGGAAACGGACTATCTCAATTCTGGGCCGCAGATACCACTGGCCCTTCGTCATCACGGAGGTCAAGTTCCCCCTGCTGGGCGCAGACTTCCTAGGGTACCACAGACTTCTGGTTGACGTTGGAAGACAGTGCCTCCTCGACACAGGAACCTGCCACTCCTGTCAGCTCTCCACCGGACCTGGAATGCCCACCATCTGCTCCACAGCCTCCAACAGCCACACATCCCTCCTACAGGAGTTCCCAGACGTATTCAAACCAGAGCTACACCAGTCACCTGGGGCTTCAGCAAAGCACAGCATCTTCCATCATATCACCATGAAGGGCCCACCGACCCATGCCAAGTTCCGATGACTGTACCCCCAAAAGTTACAAGACGCCAAACGGGTCTTCACAGGGATGGAACAGATGGGCGTCTGTAAAAAAGCATCAAGCCCGTGGGCGTCTCCCCTCCACATGGTAAAGAAGTCCGATGGTTCATGGAGGCCCTGCGGGGACTAACGGCGCTTGAATTTACTGACAACACCAGACCACAACCCCCTCCCTAACATGCAAGACCTGACGGGCACCCTCCACGGCGTGAAGATTTTCTCCAAGATGGACCTGCTGAAGTCATACTTCCAAGTCCCTGTGCATCCTGCCATCATCACGCCCTTTGGGACTTATACATTCTCCTATTCCACCTTCAGTCTCAGGAATGCAGGTGCCACATTCCAGTGCCTGATGGACACCATCTTGGGGGATCTGCCTTCCTGCATCTGCTATGTCAACGACATTCTCATCTTCTCCAGGTCCCCAGAGGAGCACCTTCGCCATGTCCATGCTGTCCTGAAACGTCTGCAGGACAGCAGACTAGTCATCAGGTTCGACAAATGCATTTTCGAACAGAAAAAGTAGACTTCCTTGGCTATGAGATTTCCCCAGCAGGAGTGCACACCACGGCCTCTAAAGTAAAAGCTATAGAGAATTTCCCAAAACCACAAACCATCAAGGCCCTTCAGGAGTTTCTCAGGATGATAAACTACTACCGACATTTCATCCCAGACGTCGCCCGCACTATGTACCCCCTGACATCAATCCTGAAGGGCATGCCAAAAACACTGACCTGGGAGGCTCCGCAGCAGCAGGCATTCATAGAAACAAAGACAGCCCTTGCCAGTGCCACTACCTTGACTCACCACAACCCAGCAGCCACCCTCAGACTAACAACGGATGCCAGCAACATTGCCAGCTGCGCAGTACTCGAGCAACTAGTGAATGGCAGCTCCCAACCCTTGGCCTTCTTCAGCCACAAGTTTTCACCAGCAGGGACCCACTACAGCACCTTCAACAGGGAGCTCCTGGCTATCTACCAGGCCATGAGACACTTCAAGTACCTGCTGGAGGGGACCAAATTCATGATCCTAACAGATCACAAACCCTTGGTGCACACATTTGCAAAGCCAGGTGATGCATGGTCTGCAAGGCAACAGCGTCACCTGACCGCTATCTCCGAATTCGGGTGCACTATCAACTATGTCCCTGACAAGAAGAACCCAGTAGCCGATGCCCTGTCGAAAGTAGAAATCAATTCCCTTCACCCCGGCATCGACTACGACGACCTGGCAAAAGAACAAGCAGCAGACCCAGAGATGGCAGACTACAGAATGGCAGTGACGGCTCTTAAGTGGGTAGACGTGCCCTTAGGAAACTCAAACACAACTCTCCTTTGCGACACCAGCACAGGTTGCCCCCACCTGCTAAATTAGTACCCACCTCGAGGGGGAAGCAGGCGTTCGAAATCATCTGCGGTCTCTCCATCCTTCAGGGTGCACAACGGCACACCTCATGACTGACAAGTTTGTCTGGCATGGCATCAACAAGGACGTCCGACAGTGGGCAAGGAGCTGCATCCCATGCCCAGGCGAGCAAAACATCCCAGCACACAGAATCCGGGGTCAGCAACTTCCCCCAGCCTCATTGGCGTTTCGGTCACATCCACATCGACGTCATCGGGCCTCTTCTGCAGTCAGGGGGAGCCAGATACCTCCTGGCGATCATAGACCACTCCACCCGCTGGTCCGAGGCAACCCCCATGGAGGAGGCATCAACAGCATCATGTGCAGAGGCCCTCCTCTCCAGTTGGATCAACCATTTCAGAGTGCCAGACAGCATCACTACAGACAGGGGTCCAGCCTTCCTGTCAGAGCTCTGGGTCTCCTTGGCACACCTGATGGGTACAACACTACACAGCACAACGTCCTACAACCCCGCAGCGAATGGCATGGTCGAGAGGGTGCACCGCTCTCTTAAGGCAGCCCTCATGGCACGTTGCACCGACGAGAGGTGGAAGAAACAGCTCCCCTGGGTCCTGCTGGGTCTCCACACCGCACCGAAAGCAAATGGCGACGCCTCCCCTGCTGAAAAAGTCTATGGGGAGACACTGGCCCTTCCCGGAGAATTCTTCCCACCGTCAACCGACGGTGCCAACACCCACCTCCCGAGGTTGAGGGAACTTGCACAGTTGTTCGCGGCCAGCCATAAGACTTTCACCGACAGAGCCACCACCTACAGCCCACCCTCCTTAGACTCCTGCCCCTACGGTGTGAGCAATCCCGGGGATGAATCTTCTGTAGTAGTTGACCATCCCGAGGAATTCTTGTACGGCCCTGATGGAGGTAGGGGTGGGGAACTTCTCGATGGCTTCGACCTTCTACAACATTGGGCGGATGCCCTCCGGGGATATCTCCTGGCCCAGGAACTCCACCTTCTCGACAGGGCCACTCTCCTGCAGGTGCTGCAGGACCTTCCGGATGTGTCGTAGGTGTTCCTCCCGGGATCTGGAAAAGATTAGGATGTCGTCGACGTAGCAGACGCAGAAGTCCAGGTCTCCCAGGATGCTGTCCATCAACCTCTGGAAGGTCGCGCCCGCATTCCTCAGGCCGAAGGTGGAGAAGGCGAAGACGTAGGACCCAAAGGGCATGACGATGGCAGTTTTGGGGATGTCCTCTGGAGCTACTGGGACCTGAAAATAAGATTTTAGTAGGTCCATTTTGGAGAATATCCTGGCCCCGTGGAAAGAGGCCATCAGGTCC
The DNA here is from genome assembly GCF_040412425.1 of Macrobrachium rosenbergii. Lineage (NCBI taxonomy): Eukaryota > Metazoa > Arthropoda > Malacostraca > Decapoda > Palaemonidae > Macrobrachium > Macrobrachium rosenbergii. The sequence goes on along the minus strand of NC_089744.1, from coordinate 30,579,883 downwards.
TGCATGTTTGGCAGGGGGTAGTGGTCCGGTTCTGTTGCCAGGTTCAGCCGCCTTTAGTCACCGCAGGGCCTCCAGGTGCCGTCTGCTTTCTGCACCATGTGAAGAGGGGAAGCCCACTGGCTGGGAGCTTTTTAGCATATGCCCATCCTTTCCATCTCTGCGAAGACCCTTTTGGCCTCCTGAAGGCACTGCGGGGGAAGCTGTTGGAACTTTGCATGCATCGGGGTGGCCCTTCATCATGATATGGTGGTATATCCCTTGTTTGGCGGGAGTCCCGGGCATCTGGCAGAGCTCGGCTTTGAAGACCTCCAGGAATTCCTTCAGAAGGGAACCATACTGGTGGGGCATGATGGAACAGATGGTGGCCTCCCTGGTGCCTGGCAACAAGGGCAGGGACTGGCAGGACTTGATGTCTAACAGGCGTTTGTGGCCGACGTTGACTGCCAGACTGAAGTGGGCGAGGAAATCTGCCCCCAGGAGTGGAGTCCTGACGTCCGCGATGATGAACTCCCAGCTGTACCTCCGGCCAAGGATGGAGATCGACAGGAGCTTGGTGCTATAGGAGAGGATGGGGGACCCGTTTGCGGCTATCAGGCAGGTAGTCAGGTCCGGCGGTCATCTGTGGTCCTCTCCTGAAGGTGGAAACTCCGAAAGCATGGCTCCAGTGTCGACCAACATCATTCTGCCGGAGATTGTGTTGCGGACCTAGAACCCTACTGGTAAGGGGCCCTGGGTATTTTTGTTGTTGCTGCCACAGTGGCCTGTGTGGTTGGCTGCTGCCTCCTCCGTTTTTTGAAGGGAAGAAAGGGCAGGGGGCTTCGCACCTCCGGGTGGCTCTCCCGAACCTCCGGTGGAACTAGCATAGCCCCGGCCCTTCCCTCTTCTGCTGGCAGGACGACCTTTTCTGCTCAATGGAGTCGACGGGCTCTGTGGTGGGGTTCTCCGGCAGGAGGCAGTTGGTGGAGTGTGCGGGCGTGGTCACCCGTTTGGCTGCCTTCAAGGAGTCCGTCAGCTGCTGCGCTAACCTGATTAGGTCCTCAACCGGCAGGGTGTACCCATCCATGATCTGCCCATGGAACTCCGGCAGTAGCTGCCGCAGGAAGATCTCCCTTGACAGACTGATTTCCTTGCACCTGCAGCTGCTGTCAGTCTCAGGGAGGAGGAGCAAGTCCTGGAGGGCGTGCCACACTTCCAAGAGGTTTCCCTCCTGCTGCCAGGGGTTAAGGGCGAGGTCAGGGCACAGGCAGCTCTCTCGGAGACCAGCAGGGAGCAGGTCTTGACGAGAGTGGATTTCAGTTCTTGGAAGGTGGTGGGGACCGACGACGTCATCAACCAAGGGATGATCTTCTTATAAATCTCCTCCGGGAGGGCATTAATGGCGATGTCCGCCTTCAACACCTCGTCAGTCAGGCCTGCTATTCTGAATTGCCCCTCAACCCTGTAGAACCAAGATGCTGCGTTCTCCCTGGTGAATGGCGGCGGCCTTATGTTAAGGGCCGTCTTTGGTTAGTCCGTCAGGGGGGCCATCGCGTAGGGCAGCGGTACCTGTGTGGACGTACCCGTGGGAGGGGGTTGCGAGAGGGAGGTGTCTGCCTCCAAGAGGTTCGCGGTAATTTGTACGTGGTTGGGAATGTCTCCATCCATGCTCTCTTTGTGCTCTCACTTGGAGTGTGTGGGAACACTCACGCCAATACACGCTGGGGGAGCGTGCTGTGTGGGTCTGCTAATGACATTGGCGACCTGCCAACGAGGGTCGGTTAACACCCGAACGCTTTGTTAGAGCGCCGTAGTTAGTCCATTAGGGATGTGGATTAGGTTCATTGGACCAAGACTTAGTCGCCGTTTGGATCCATTAATGGCTTCCGGGAACCACTCTGGGGGTCACCACTGTGAGAGAGGTGCGAAATAATGAGAAGGGAGACAAGACTGCTGATTTATTTATGAAAACTAGCTGCTTATAAAGCGGGATGCGGATGTCTGCGTAGTTCGCAGAGACCGCGGGTACAAAGATTTACAGGTGACCTGAGGTAAAACTAGTTCCTTAAAAAACAGGACAGGTTCATACAGAGAACATAGTGATAAACAATGTCTGACATACGAAATAAATAACTTGTTACTTGTACATAATACATGATTGCTTAGAAAGACAACATATACAGTTTACAATTATGATGATAAATATATACTCTGCTCGACCTTAGGTTGTGGAAAGGCACCGCAGAAAACGGGATGTTCTCCACAGAGAACGCGTTGAGCGGGGACTTTGCAATACTCTAGTCTATAATTCATAAGAAATATTTTGTGCATTACCAAAGAATCTTTAATAAAATATGTTTTCACCATATTTTCGATAACTTTATATAGAATATAATTATGAACTGCTCTGATGTTTAACTATTATCTGAGGAATTGACGAGTTCATTTATGAATTGTGATTATTTTCATATTGTATAGTAATTAGCAGATATTTATTTTTCAGTGAGTAAAGGAATATATTTTTCTTACATTTATACAGCATAGAATTTTTGTGCATACCTCTCGTAATATTTCTTAGAATGTTGGGAATATATTTATGAATTTTTTTGTGATGCTTCATTCATACCTGAAAAATTTATCATGTATATAAATACTAGTGCTAACTGTGCTACATATATACATACATGTATATATATATACAGTATATATATACACATATACATATATATGGAATGTAATAAATCAGCTCGAAGACCAAACACTGTCCGCGTATCTCGTTCGATTCTAAATTTCACTATCATTAAAGTTACTTTGTTTCAAAAGATATGAAGCAACTGAATTCTGGAAAGGGGAAAATCTAACTCTAAAAAGGAATAATTAGTAAACCCAACTCATATACTGGTAAAGATTAGGTTGATATAACCAGGGTGACTATATTATCTAGTTGGTGAAGCAAAATAGCATTGCTTGGCAACGCATCACCTCCCGGTGCGGAGTTAGTTTCTCGGTGATGTGCGAACTTCGCGGCAACCCTGTTCTATACATTCAATTCAGTGAGGAACCACCAATAAACTAGGTAACTCCCAGACCCCAGGCAGTATGTCACGCAATATCATCCTTTCAACCAGTCTTCTTCTGGGTCCTCTTTCTGTCGGTTTGCTTCTGATGTAGCATCTCCATATTTTCTTATTTTGTCCATTTTTTCTGGTTTGCCTCTGTAGCTCCAGTCTCTGGTTACTGGTTACTGTCGTTGCGGCGGTCAGTTGCTGGATGACGACCTCCAAATACCTGACCGTCCTCCCCGTAGATTGGGTTGTTCCATTTACGTCGTTGTCGTTTATTCTTTCATTTCTCTCCATCATTGCTGAGTTTTGCTATTTAACCTATAGCTGGACCCTACCCCATCTGGAATAAGTACTCATTTACAGCTGAGTAGACAGGAAATTATGGTAAAGATCCTTTCCTAAGGAATCAACGCCGAGGAGATCGTCACCCATCCAACGACTGACCAGCCCAGTGTTGCTTAACCAGTCTATCGATGAGCCAAACCACTGCCACGGCGCCCCATGTTATTATTTGCGGGTTAGGCCTAGTGCTACTGACAGAACCCACTTTCAGGCAATGTTGCAATTTTAACGCTTTTAAAGCCAAGGGGTGAACACTTTGTAATTTGGCAGGTCAGTTTTTGGTGATTTTATAATTCACATACGCAAATGAACATGCCTATAACCATATAGGAAATAGGTTTGATTCAGTTAATCATTTATATATATATATATATATATATATATATATATATATATATATATATATATATATATATATATATATATATATGTGTGTGTGTGTGTGTGTGTGTGTGTGTGTGTGTGTGTGTGTGTTTTCTCTCCGTCATGAAGCCTCATAACCACAGTACCAGCAGAATTTCCAGAGTAACTTAAGTAGCTGAAAGACTGTCATTGAAAGATTGCAAATTAGCTCCAAAAACTGTTATTTAGAGGCCACCATTGTGGATAATAAACCGTTAAATGAAACACAGAAACTTTTTCCAACTTCTCGGAAAATTAACTATAACAAATTACTAAACACAGACTGTGGCGACAGTGATGACTTGAACAGTTTCTTAAAAAGTTGTATCACAGATGTCATCGCTGTTACAGATGAAGGGATAGAGATATTGTGGCAAAAATTAAAACATTCATTGTAGTCATTTCATGACATATGATATAACAGTTTTTTTTTTTTTATTTTATGGTTTTTTTAGGTAAGGTCCTGTCAAACTGGTTATGTAATTCGCCGTTGGCAACAGGCAACAATGTTGGTTAGTCTAGTTGATATAGCCTATCCCGGTTTTCGACACCGGTAATTTTTCTCTGAAGTTGTGCTTTGTGCTATTTTATCTCCCTACACTGAATTTAGTGGGCTAAAGGTTCGCGGTTGGGTACCTATGGCACGTTCCTGATTTGCGAAGAAGAATTTCAGTGTACTGCAGTGATGCAATCCCCCATAGGATAGGCTGACCAAAATGTCATAGCAACTCCAGCGGCCCCGGTTGGTACAGGCACAGACTGTCGTAAACTTATTTAGTTTTATTTTATTCAGTTTTATTTATTAAATGTTACATGAGTGTGAAAAGACTCCATAAACTTGCCGTAATCTGAATGAGAAGCATGAAAGGGATCAAGTAATTTGATTCCCCCAAAAAACCCGCATTTACATTGTGACCCCCAAGGCTATTGTTGGATATGAGGGTAAGGTCCATTGTCTTTAAAACCACTCATTTCTTAATGGAATGAATGTCAGAGACGTTTAAAATACACTTTAGAAGGTAGGAAAGTGATATACACTTTAGAAGGTAGGAAAATGAAATTTTTAAAGTCTAAAATGTAGTGATGGTTAAGGCACAACGGTACATTAAATATGATTTAATTCAGTTTAATTTAGGCCTAGGCCTAATTGATGGGAATGTTTAGGGATTTCTTTGAGGACTGTGAAGTGACTGTAGGCCTAAGTTTGGAGATTGTTGCAAGCAAGACGGGACCGAATGATGGCGAGTACTAAACTGGCGTTACATCTCTGGAAATGAATAAATTTCCCACTTGGTTATACTAACCTGTAGTAGTTTAATTCCTATTCATATGCATTATATAATTTCCAATTGTTTATACTGTATTTTATTGGATGCATTTCCCATTTCTATTTAATCAAAACACTCGTTTTTGTTTTTCGTCTATCATAAGATATATAAATCACTTCAGTTCTCCGTCAGCACTGAATTGCGGAAACAGTGTTTAGGCTAGCCTATGCCAGCTACCTTTAAGCCACCCCAAAAATCCTAAGGACAGGCCTGTGAAAATATACTAAATTATGGTGTCATTTTGTAATGTGTACTAGAAAAAAAAGTGACTCATTAGCACATAAAATGTGTCGTTTGAGTGTTGTCACAGTAGCCTAGCCTACCCATGTTCAAGCAACTAGCTTAAAATAAGCGATATATAGAGGCATTATACATCAGTAATATATGTTTTATGCATAATGAATGCTGTGTATGTACATGTGTAACACGAAATAAGCGCAAAAACTAGTAAGGCACATGGAAGAAGAATGTTGATGCACTTCTCATTCACTCGACTGTTATTTACGGCCTGTGGGCACCAGTTTCATGTAGGAAATAAAAGAAATAATTTAAGTGACAAGTTGGCATCTACTGTATACATTTTCTTGGTGAACTGCAGAAATGCTGTGTACATGATGTGAATCTCTTTCACAGGTGAGGCACAAGCTGGAGGTTCCAATCTTCTCCATGTGGATTTGTTTTTTAACTCTTCCACATTTGCAGTTTGGGTCAACAGAAATTTGGTGAGATATCTAGAAAGTTTTATTCTAAATGGGAAAGAGAGAGACTTGTGAAGACCTATTCATTATGTAGTATATAAAAACTTAAAATATTATTTAAGGCTGATTTGTTGTATATATGTAAGATTAAAATTAATTTGTACAAACTTTACACTAAAAAAATTGTTCCAGACTTTTTTTTATGATTTACATTTCATTGGCACCAAAGATGCAAATGCTCACACTTTTGTTCTTTTTGGAAATACTTCCTGTGTTATCCAATATCATAGTAAATGCCCTGGCATGTCAGTTTGAAAAATTTTCCATCCACAAATGAAGTCTGTGCTGAACCTCTCAGAGAGGGAGATTGAAGACAAATAAAAATTCAAGGGAAACCATGCAATATTTTAACCATGATGGGAAACGTTTTTGAGTTAAAGCTATAAAACTGCCCCACTTAAATTGGGACAGAAGGAAATATTCTGTTCTTGAATTCCCCTATAGAACCTAGTTCCATTTTATGTATTATTCCAAGGAAGATCTTGGATCATTGGATAAATATTATATCTATTTATGGTATAAGATTTGTAGAGAACCTTACTATAAGAAAATATTTGTCCTCCGATAATCAGAACACTCAGTTTCTTCTGTCTTTTTTACAAAAAGGTCTACAGCATCAACTACAGTGAAGGAGACAGAGGTGGAACATATATTTTGGGACTTCATGAGAAGCAAGGGTCACTAGTGGCTTCAAAGAGGTTTCTGACTTCCAATCCTTTTGAAGCACAAAACCTGAGGAAGTTTCTTGAATCACTTCACCAAAGTCGAACATTAGTGGTGGCTGTTATAGTTAAGTAACATGTTTTTCTTATTGCAACATATGAAAATACTTAACCTACTTCATTACTTATAGGACATAAAATATTTTGTTTTTCTAAGTTTTGACATAAGATTATCGAAGCTGTAATATATGAAAGAGCAAAGTTATTGATTGTGATGTAGATTAAATGAGTAAAATTGAGAATGTATAAGAAACGAATTCACTTGTTTCTGAACTGTAATATGAAGGTACTGTTGTAAAATACCTAGAATGTGTAAATTGACACACAGACGGAAGATACATATTGCAACAGATTCTATAAACAGTCAAATAGTAAGTATAAAGTCATATTTTTTCCACAGTGCTGCATGTACAATCTTATCATTTTATTTCCAAAGTTTAGGATAGATGATAGTATTCCCATCTGATAAGCAGGTAACATGGTGTTTATGTCATTACTTTATCTTGTTTATTCCCCTGTAGCCTGAAGGCAGCCGATATCTTTTGGAAGCCGAATCCACCTTGACAAAGAGAGGATGTAAGAGCATTTCATTGGTGGCAATAGGAGAAGCTTGGGCATGCATTGTTAATGGTAACAAAGCATGGGAAGCTATGATTACCAGACCAGCCTTATCAGTAGAAAGAAAGTGCAGTTATAAGGACATCATGGCACACTTAGGGTTTTCCCTATCACTGAGTGCCTCCTTTGAGTCAAAAAGAGGGTGAGGAAAGGCTCATGTACAGTACTGCATTATATATATATATATATATATATATATATATATATATATATATATATATATATATATATATATATATATATATATATATATATATATATATATATATATATATACATACATATATATATATATACATACATATATATATATATATATATATATATATATATATATATATATATATATATATATATATATATATATATATAATATGTATATATATATATATATATATATATATATATATATATATATATATATATATATATATATATATATATAATGTATATATGTATATGTGTGTATATATACACACACACACACACACACATATATATATATATATATATATATATATATATATATATATATATATATATATATATATATATATATATATATATATATATATATATATATATATATATATATATATATATATATATATATATATATATTACTTTTTTTATCACACCGTGATTTATATATTAATCATGAAGCTACAAATATTGGTAATATCAAATCCACGCTACCTCGGGAATATCCCGATGGGGAATTATCACCAAGGGGATTTATAAGTGATAAATGGACGGGCCCGTCCATTTATCACTTATAAATTACCCTTCGGTGATAATTCCCATCGTACAGATATTCCGAAACTGCGTGGATTTGATATTAAGCTATATTTGTAGCTTCATGATCATATATATATATATATATACAGGGTGCGGCATAAGTAACGCCCTTTGTTTAAGTGGAACAAAATTAAAGCCTTTTTGAGTATCCTTTATTTTTTCGATCATGAATGTTGCCACAGGGTAGTAGATTAATATAATATATTAACAGAATTAATATAATGCTCATTCGGTTTAATAATGTTCAGTACAAATACTAATTGCTAACTCTGCAGAAAGACGCCTACTGGATTTTTGAGGAGAACGCAGCAACGATTCTTGTAGTTAATTGGACTTTTCTAAGCTTGTTGCAACAACTGGCCTACCCACTCTTTGAGCATCACTTACACTTCCTGTGGATTCAGATTTTCTAATCAAGCTTTTGATATTTCAGCTTTGCACCCTTGGGATGTTAAATTCAGCTGATAACAATCTTGCGGTTTCAGCACCATTTTTATTGTTTTGATAGTACAGTTGAATTGCTTTTACCCTCTGTTCCTTTGTTAATCTCATGGTTGTATAAAATATCTGAAAAAATGAAGATTTAGCAAATTAATTAAAGAAAATAATAAAGAAAATATACATTATAAGATATAAAATTAAAAAGGGCGTTACTTATGCTGCACCCTGTATATACATACATATATATAGTGTTATATTTGAGTGTTTCATAATTGAAAAAATTTTCAGTTTTCCTATGATAAGAGACGTGCAATATTTTTTGCATTGGTTGTTTTAAAAGTTCGAAGTAAGAAAGTCCGCACTCCTTTACAGGAAATAAATGTAGCTGGCACAAAAGAGAGGACATGAACCTCCAACGAGTCTTCTGTGACAAACACGATGGTTTCCCTGACATATGCCGATGCCACCAACCCCTTCAACCTTCTGTGGCATTTTTGAACACAGTAAGGCATTTTCTTGCTTTCAGAGTAACAATTGCAAGGACACCTGGTCTGATTTCATGTGATATGTATCTGTGTATTATACATTTTAGGATTCTGATAGACAGAATTTTGTGTTGTTGAAAATATCAGTTGTGGTTAATACTGTACTTTTCTATATTCTTCATCAGGAACTCTGCATTACAGTGACCATTATTGCAGAAATTCAGATTTCATAATGACCCATTTACTCCACATTTAAAATCATCTTGTTATCACAGGTTTGCATAATGTTGCATTATATGTTGCCTCTTAATTTAGTGTCATTACTGTAGGTGGCATAACAAAGATTGAAGATGCTTACTTGTCATCCTGCCAGTAGTTTTACTCATTCTTTATTTAAAGTGGAGTTGCAGTAATGAGGTTCTCCCCATCTAGGCTGAGGAAATCAGTAATGACAGTGTGCCACTTGACGAGAAATTTTGGTAGTTATTTTTTCACTTGGTTTCTATTTTCCTCTCAGTCATGAATACTCTTAGCTCTCTCTGTATTTTTGTCTCACATCCCTCCTTCCTTAGAAGGAAGTTTGAAGATCCACACTTATCTCCTAGTTTCTAAAACCCTTTGATCCATCTTTCCATCTAGCTGATCTTGTTATAAACATTGTCATCTTGTCTCTACACTTGTCACAATTTGGCCCAAATTTACATATATTGTACCATGCAAACACTTTGTATCAAAATCCAACATATTTATTTTTCTCAGTAGTGTTCAACAGCCACAATAATTCATTTCAATAAAGAAGAGTTGATTTTACAAACCCTTTAGGCACCCCATCATAAGCACTCCTCATCGCTTCCAGACATTTTGCGCAGGTCCTGGTAGCCTCATTTATTCATGTGTTGTATGAGTCTCATTTTGTAACACCCTGTTATTCTGTATATCATTTCTCATTAACCATATCAATAAACCCCTTCTAATTCTATACCTGTATCCCAGCATTCAATGATCCATCTGTCTGCATTACTAACACTCGCTTTCAACTTTTTCCTCTGAAATCCTTTCAGACTTCCTTACGAGTATCTTGCTTCTCTTCACTATCACAAATCAATGCAGTATCATAGGCAAACCTTTTTGACTCCAAACTTCATTTGTTGGTTTTCACAATATGCAGGGCTACGAGAATGCAGAATGCTATCTTGTATAATTGTGAATGTAGAAAAAATAAAGTCATGATCTGTTAGTTCTTCACTTTCAGGATCAAATGGAGATCAGAGAAGTTATTCCTTGTGTTATCCTTACATCAAGAGAGCCATACAATTTTTATAGGTAAGCTTTGACCGTTACAAAAAAAAAGATTGATTGAGAGTAAAGTACTGAAGCTTTCAAGTGGCACTCTACAAATGACATGCTCCAAACTGAAAGCCATTGACATCTTGTTTGTACAAAAGTGTGTGTCATATTATGTCTCATAATTCAGCCTTTAATATTGTTTATAATTGTTGTCATGTCTTTCTACTTTCCTTGGACTATTAAATTCACACAGAAAATTTTGGTCTGCTTGTGGTTGTTGAAGAAATTGGGAAAATCTAGAGTCAGCTTTATGTTGCATTAATTAATTTAAGTTTTGACATGGGAAGGTCATTTTTTATTAGTGAAATGGTTAAGTATTCCAAATTTAAATCCTCTAAATGTAAAGAAAAAGAAGCAGACCTGAATAGATAACTGAACTAGTCTTGAAAGTTAGTGCTCTTGGTTCAGTTTAATGTAGAGGAGGTGACACTGTTTTTGTAAAAAAAATCTCTCTATTTTCTTTGTCTTTAATTTTCTTGTGATGGAAAAAGTACTGTGACCAGAATGGAAAAAGATTTTAGTATTTTACATAAAATACATTCCTTGCTGTTTCAATCTTATATATTCCATAGCCCATTTTTATTTCCTTTTCATAAATAATTTTTTCATGAAGGTTGCTACTTCAGCTGACACAGTTGAAGGGTGCAGGACAAACCCCTTTTCTGGTTCAGTTTGGGGGAGATGCTCCTGTATCAGAAGAACTTGTCAAGCTCTTCAATCTGCCTTTCAGGTAAGAAAGTCCTGCAGAATAAGATGTTCTCTGTAAAGTTATTCACATAAATTATTTGACCACGACTATTGAGCTGTCAAGAAAGCTATAGTAATTGATATTGACTCTGCTTTACATACCCCTGTCTAATTCAGGTTGTGTACTTAAAATCAAAATCAACCCATCTGTGCCAGGATAGATGAGTGCATGGCTAATAACACATGGTAATATATTTGCTGGAATCCTGAATCTTGAAAATATTCACTAATATATCGGAGTGGGATTTCATATACATTTTTTTCTTCAGTTTTTCCACATTAGAAGCCCAGCATTTTATATTCTTGACCTGTCTTTCTTCTAATGGTGGTTATGAACCTTAAAATCTTAATTCTTTTAGTGTTAAACTGGTTAAGCTGACAGGTAGGCTAACCTATTTAATTATTTATAATTCATTTTAACTATGGGATCAGAGAAGAACCAAGTATCACACTCGTGTTATCGGAAAGCTTTCATCTACATGCAGGCCTACAGCCACTGCCTCACAGTGAGCACAGTTAATAATAAAGATTTTTCATGTAAGATAGTATTACTCAATTTCTCAGTGTCTTAGTTATGAAGATTTTTTTATGATATTTTAATAATAAATATGATTAACATAACATCACCATGATTATAGGTATAATTATCTGTTTATCCACCCCAACATCTTTATTTTTCTTATTTTTTTTACAGCAAAGAAATCATGACTTCCAGTAATGGAGACTTAGAAAATGTGACTTCTTCCATTGCCAGCCTCACTTACAAGTCTATAAGTTCCGCCTTTGAAAGATTTCCTCAGGCAAAAAAGGTTATCATCATTGAAGATGACCTCATTCTCAGTCCAGATTTCTTATGGTAGGTCTCTCTCTCTCTCTCTCTCTCTCTCTCTCTCTCTCTCTCTCTCTCTCTCTCTCTCTCTCTCTCTCTCTCTCTCTCTCTCTCTCTCTCTCTCTCTCTCTTCATTGCATAGTTCTGAAACTTTACTTATTTCTCATAAATATTATACACCTCAATAAGTATAATGGAAAAGGCTCAAAGAGAATAAAATTAGGAATTCACCAAAAATGAGATATGGACATTGTTACATCCTAACCACTGTGAATGACATGCCTTCTACCAGTATAACCAAAATTACCTAGGAACTTCTGAGAAAGGTGTTAGAAAATAACTAGATTGCAATCCTATCTGTTCTCTCAAACATGTGCATGAATGTAATTATTGTAGTATGCATAGATCTAGAAGATATTACATATTTTGTTTGTCGTAGCAATGCTGGATAGCTTTCAGGTGATATTGAGCATAAGGTTTTAGTACATTGGCTGATGTGAAATACCCAAATTCTCCAAAAGGCTGCCATTGCACTGTTAGAACTCTTTATACATCTTTCCAAGGATTCTTAACATCCGGGATCTTGAACTATCTTACACGGAGATATAAAAAAAAATGCTAAACTTTTTGCCTTGAAAAATAAGCAAAGTTCAAAGTATTTGTAAAAAAAATGACTAAAAGTAGCTGTCTACCAAGTTTCATTCTAGTCAAAGAAAACATAATTTGGTCTTTGGATTAACGTGTGACCTGAAAAAATATATCGTGATGAAAAATACTTGTGAAAAATAATCACCAGCTGCCCCATGTACAGTATCTACCTACCTGTGCCCTTGAAAAATATGTCAGGGTAAAATATATTTTTAGGTGAAGTAATTGCCAAACCAGAGTTGTATATCAATCAAGCTTTGTCAAAGTCAGTGATAGAACTGAAGAAGGAGACTAATGATATAAAAAATGTTTTCAGTGTAGGTGAATGGTAAAGGTAAATCTCTATCATCACAGTCCATTGACAGTTAAGCTGTGTAGGTGGAAGGAGAGGTTATAGAGGAGGACTCTTCATTTTTCCTTTAGGTATTTCAAGTTCATTGTGACTGGTGTTTCCTGTTATTTATTAACAGTTACTCATTTAGTTGATGGAAAATGTTACAGAGTTACAGTTTCCATTGGTGTTAAGGCATTTCAAAATTTAGGATTTCATATAGCTATTCATTGACACTGACTCATTTATGTGTGGAGAAAGATACAGAAGAGCATTTTTCATTCCTACTCAGGGCATTTCAGAATTTCAGATTTGTTGTTCCTTACTATCCACTTGCACTTTGAGCATAATTGTGTAATGCTTGCTCAGTTGATTTCACCGTGCAGTCTCTTCCTCATTTGAGAAATACATTTACTTTACTTTGGTGATTATAGATGGTGTAAGTACTTTTATTTTGTTTTCCAGTGTCCTGTGAACAATATACCTTGAGCTTCAGTTAAGAACTTAAACCATGACAATAAAGAAAATCAGATCAGAATCCATTAGTGTTAGATATTGTCATGTGCTTAATAGTTTTTCAATATCCACTGCTTTCAGCATTCACAATGCCAATAAAGTTATCGGCTAATAATAACAGGTACAAACAATCTATTTGAAAATCATCATAAATATAAGTAACTATTTTCATTTCACCTCTATTTAAAGTCTTTTGCCTTTTCAGGTACTTTCAGCAAACATCAACACTTCTGGACGAAGACCCAACGATTTTGGCTGTATCTGCTCATCGCATTCAAAGTTCTGGGCATGGACGTGACCCAGCTCACATCTTACGAGGAAAGGCACCACCTCAGTGGGGATGGATGGCAGACCGTAGGATCCTTAAAAAATGGGTTCCTAAATACTGGGTAAAAGTTATTTGTTCTTACTAGCACATGATTTACACACAAACTACACACACAAAGGCCCAGATTCTGATAGCCAGATGGTCAAGTTTACCTTATATCATTATGTTTAAACTAGAAGCCCAGATTCAGATTCTGGCTGTGGCAGAAGCAATTATCAATAGCAAATGGAGTTTCCAAGTTTTGTACAGGCATTGACTGCAGCAATTACAGGCTAGTTGTCATCTGGTATTGCATAATTTCTTGTTGGTGTTCCACTTTCATTGGAAATTATGTACCAAGATATTGGCATCATGTACAAATATAACTTAGTTGATGTGTGCCACCTTATTTATTAATGAATATTCCTAAGTTGCCTTTAGTCTAATGCAGTGCCATCTGTCTATCTTTTTTGTAATTTTGACATTGCCACTAGCCAGGTATCATGTCTTTGGCCAGTTATGATGCATCTTCCCTAAAGTCAGTCGTAGATAGGTTCAAAAATTTTATATTATGGTGCAAATTTTGATAAACTAACAAGTGCTCTTGCTTACCTACCTCATATTTCATTATGGCATCCACATGATTCTCAGCATAATTTAGCATAACCATTTATAATAATAAATTGTAGTCATACAGTTCTCATAAGAAATGCAGCATAACAATATAGTCATACCGTCCTAACCCCGAACTCTCACACTCTCATACCTAGACTTCAAGTAATTGTCAGGCTGTTGGTTACAAATTGTTCGCTGTTATTACTGTTGTCTGTTTACATAGTTACTTTGTAAAATATTTGTGCCTATTTCCCTTCTGTTCCCCTTCAGCTTCGTAATTTGGTTTCCCTTTTTTCAAGAACTAAACAGCAATTTGAGCACAGTCGCGAGAACTACTTTGTAAGTATGTAAGAAAAGACATACTGTCCTGCTCTGTGTCAGTGTTATTATATAAACAGTAAACTCAACAATTTTCTCTATTAACTAATATAGCTTATTTGTGGTAATGTTTTATAATATACTGTATATGGCATTATTGTGTAAGAGAAAGTGGTAGTTTTGATGAGACTATTTTTATTTTCTGCAGTCCCTTTATTTTTTTATCAGTTTTCATTTAAATTTTCTGTACGCTTCTTACTATATTATTTTGACATTTTATATAAGTAACTTACCAAATAATTACATAGCTATAGTTTCCACTTTATGCAGCAGCTCAAAATTCGAAATTTGCGGTAGTGCTCTTTTGTTTTGGGTGTAGGTATGCTGCCCCGCCCACCACCGGGGAAGAATAGGTACAACGTAGCTAAAGAGCTCAGTTCGTTTCTGCCGGTTGATGGCTGAACACCAGTTATTAGCAGCTCTTGATTTTTTTTCGCCGGATGGTCGGAGATCATCTTTGGTGAAGTACTCTTTGCTTTTGGTAGTGCAGCTGTTTAGCTTAGTCAGAATTTGGATTTATATCTTCGATTGTGACTTGTTTTGACCATTATGTCTGACTCTCGTTTATCCAGCATTAGGTATTGCAGCAAAGGCTGCAAAACTAGACTCACTTCTGCAAAATATGACTCACATATTTTGTAGTACTTATCATTTGTAGTACTTGTAGGGAACACTCTTGGACAAGTTGCAGCGTGACCGAATTAGAAAAGCTACTAGGGCCAAAGCTAAGGCTTCCGCTAGTACAGGTCTTTCTCCAGGGGTTGTTATTGATGTTATGCCTATCCCTTCGACACCTGGGACAGCTTTCTCTCATTTCCAGTCCTCCGGCTTTTCCTGTCACTCCATCACCTAGCTCTCATTATACTGAACCCAATGCCATTGCCAGCTTAGAAGCACGGGGAGATAAAAAGTTTAATTTACTTGTTAATACTGTTTCCTAGATGGGGAATTCTGTTAAGGTCCTAATGGACAAGTTTAATAGTGTAGTGTCAAGTGCAGTGTCAGTGGAGGTGGCGGCTGTTTGTCCCACCGATGCTCCTAGATCAAGGTCCCTGCTAAACTCCCCTTGCACACATGGGAAGAAGCAAACTGGCATTCCAAGGGAGATCAGTGGGGTTTGCCCAGGGGCAGTCATCGTCTCATCCGACCCTGTTGTTCGATCCCAGGCTACGGAAGAACGCCATTGGAAAGGTGTTCGTACAGATGTGCATGGCCTGTCCTCAAGTGAATCAGATTCTCCTGCATCAAAGAAGTGCAGGGGATGTTTCACGAAAGTATCGAGGCCATTGAAAAGGCCGGGCGCTTCCTGATTTCAGATTCGCCCATTCGTAAATGAAGCGGTAGAGAGAGAACGTAGCCCTCTCCCTTCTTGTAGTTTTTGGGAGTCGCCAGCGAGAGATTCTTGCTCCCATTCAGGTGCGAAAGTGCATTCCGGCCCCAAAAGAGTGTGTGCCAGTCCGTCTTTGCGGTGCCAAGTGTCCAAGCTGCGCCCAGTGTCCAAGCACACATCATATCATCATACGAGCGTACTTTGGCTGAGCGCCCATCGCATGAGCGCACAGTTTCCGCCTTCCCAGTCCGTGGGCGCTCAGATTCCGAGTTAGAAGAACCAGTGTATGACCGCTTTGAGTTTCAATGTCAGTTCACTGAGCACCCAGGTGCCGAGTGGCCATCTTTGGGGCACCAAGTGTCTGCGAGTACTGCAACTGCTTCAAAAGAGTCGCGGAGTCAGTTTCTGCTCTGACAGCGAGTGGGCGCCTAACGCCCATGCATCCAGCCTCTGGGGATGTCTCTCTCGAAGCTCTCCCTACTGTTGATTCTTCAAGAGAATTTCCGTCTCTGATCCAATATCCCTTGATGGCGCCGCTTCAACTTCGGCTTGATAAAATGTTGAACCTTCTTCAAAAGCCAACTCCTGTAGTGCAGGAGACTGTGAAATCCCCAGGATCACCTGCTTTGTCTGTTGAGGAACCTGTTGAAGAGGAACAACCCACTTCTAGTTACTCCGCACTACTCAGGTTTTTCCTAGTCTGCTACCTGTCATTCTTCTCTCCAGCTGTCCCTTCATCACAGGTTCGGCGTACTTGATGTGACAACCACCAGGTACAGCCAGGCTTCCACGTACGGGGTTATCGTCATCGTCAAAAGAAAGCTTTCGGCCGAATGAATGCCTTGTTAGCAGAGAAGAGAGAAGTCAGAAAGGCAGTGTTCTGTTCGCCTCCCTCTCGTTTGGTAAGGCAGAAGTAGCTGTTTTATGCAACTGGAGAAGCTCCGTCCTTGGGAGTTTCTGCCTCTTCTCAAGGGGACTTCTCCAGTATCATAGATGCTTCTCGCTGTTTTGCTTTCTCTTCGGCCAGAATTCTCTTCACAGCCTCAGAGTTGGATTATTTACTGAAAGACATCTTTAAAGTCTTCGAGGTCTTCAGTTTTTTGGATTGGACGGTAGGGGCTCTAGCCAAGAAAATTGAAGACTCTACATCCCTTCAAGAAAACTTCACATCGGATTGGCTGGGAGTGCTGGGGTGCGCTGACAGAGCCATAAGAGATGGAGCACTAGAACTAGCAACCATTTTCACGATAGGAGTCCTCAAGAAACGAGACTTGTGGTGCTCATTTGCAGCAAAGGTACTTAACCCATCACAACAGTCTTCGCTTCTGTTTGCCCCCCTGGACAATAATACTGTAGTCTGTTCCTGCAGGACACCCTGGAGCAGGTGTCATTAGAGCTACAAAAGAAGTCGACTCAGGACCTCCTCACTGAATCCACCAGAAGGACTAAGTTCCCCGCACGAGCCACTGCTTCCAACACTTCTACCGGAATGTCGTCTCCCTTGCAGCAACAGCCCTTTTGAAGTTCCAGTCCTGATCTAGAACCAGCCTCCAAACTTCCAGACCAGACAAGAAGCCCATTAACAAGCCAGTAGCTTGAAAATGAGTCTTCTGTCCTTGTTCCAGTGGGAGCAAAACTTTCCCATTTCTGGACAGAATGGAAAAGAAAAATGTGGAGCTGTGAGCACCGAAAGGGAGAAAAGTTGGTAACCTCTTCCATCAGCTTAACAGCCTACTCGGTAGACTCACAGAGGTTTTCAGCCCTATCTCGGGAAGTATCAGCCCTTCTAGAAAAAAAAGCCATGGAATTAGTCAAGGATGTGAACATGTGGGGGTTTTACAACTGCCTCTTCATGGTTCCCAAGTCATCAGGAGAATGAAGACCTGTCCTGGACGTCAGAGCCCTGAACCTCTTCGTTCAAACAACGAAGTTCAAAATGGAGACGAGTCAGTCAGTAATGTTGGCCATCCATCAGGGAGACTGGATGGTTACGACCGACATGCAAGATGCTTACTTCCATGTTCCAGTTCACCCGGACTCCAGGAAGTACCTGAGATTCGTGTTCCAGGACAGAGTCTTCCAGTTTCAGGCTCTTTGCTTCGGGCTCTCCATGGCCCCTCAAGTTTTTACCCGGCTACTTGCTCCCCTAGCGAAATGGCTACATCTCACGGGGATAAACATCTCTCTGTACCTGGACGACTTGCTCCTATGCTACCCCTCAAGATCTCAGTGCACGGAGGACCTACAGAAAACTCTTCGTCTCTCTCAAGAATTAGGCCTTCTAATAAACTTCAAGAAGTCAAAGCTAGTCCCGACTCAGTCTATTCTATATTTGTTGATAGTGATAGACTCTCTGAGTTTTCGGGCTTTTCCATCCCAACAAAGGATCCTAAATTGTCGCAGAAAAATCCAGGACTTCGTAACTCGCCCCTCCTGCTCAGCCAATGAGTGGGTGAGTCTTCTGGGAACCCTTTCTTCCATAGAGAAGTCTGTCCCATTAGGCAGACTACATACAAGAGTACAGTACTGCAATTTTACCTAAAGGCAAATTGGAAAAGGGAGTTGTTCCCGGACTCGTTCATTTTCAACATCACTCCCCAGATAAAAGAGGACCTACAGTGGTGGTTAACGGAGAACAGATTTGCGACAGGAAGGTCTCTGGCTCCAGCAAACCCCGACCTAACGTTATACTCAGACGCTTTGGATCTGGGTTGGGGAGCCCTTCTTAACAATTTGGAGGTTTCAGGAACATGGTCGCCTGCAGAAAGAAACCTCCACATCAGTGTAAAGGAATTAAAAGCGATTCATCTAGCACTGCAACACTTTGCAACACAAACCTTCAACAAGACAGTGGCGGTCCATTCGGACAGCATGACTGCCCTGGCTTATATCAAGAATCAAGAAGGAACTCATTCTTTTACACTCTACGAGGCGACAAAAGATTTTCCCCTATGGGCAAGGAGCAACAAGACCCAATTAGTGACCTGCTTCATTTAGGGCCGGATGAACGTCCTTGTGGATGAATTGAGTCACAGCAAACAGGTCCTACCAACGGAATGAACACTCAATCCACAGGTGTGCACCGACCGGTGGAAGCTGTGGGGAGAGCCATCAATAGACCTGTTTGCGACGTCAAGGAACCATCGTCTTCCTCTGTATTGTTCGCCGGCTCCGGATCCGCAAGCATGGACGACAGATGCAATGCTGCAAGACTGGTCGAACCTCAACCTCTACACCTTCCCTCCCTTCAGCATGGTAAGGAAAGTATTAAAGAAGTTCAACGCACACAACAACGTGTCAGTGACCTTAGTAGCTCCCTTTTGGCCATACAAAGAGTGGTTCCCCGATCTGCTGAGCCTTTTGATGGACTTCCCAAGGCTACTTCCTCAAAAGAGAAATCTTCTCAAACAGCCGCACTTCCTCCGTTTCCATCAAGGCTTATCCACTCTCGCTCTGACAGGCTTCAGACTGTCAGGGAGCTTGTCAGAGCAAAAGGATTTTCAAGAAAGACTGCAGAAGCTATTGCTAAGTGCAGGCGACAATCTTCTTCTGCAGTCTACCAAGCCAAGTGGACAGTTTTTCGGAAGTGGTGCCAGGAGCGAAATATCTCCTCTTCTCAAACATCTATAGCCCAAATCGCAGATTTTCTTTTACATCTGAGAACATTAAAAGGACTCACAACATCTACCATCAAGGGTCACAGAGCGATGTTGAGTTCAGTTTTTGAACACAGAGGAATAGACCTGTCTTCAAATCAAGACATCATCGTCTTAATTAAACATCTGAATACTAGTAAGCAGGCAAAACCCTCAGGAGTAGCTTAGAACTTGGACATGGTCCTCAAATGGCTGTCAGGACCACCGTTTAAACCTTTGGATTCATCGTCACTTCAGAATCTGACAAAGAAGACCTTATTCTTGATGACACTGGCTACAGCCAAGAGAGCCAGCGAGCTTCATGCCATCGATAAAAGGATAGGTTTCTCACAAGGCAATGCTGGTTACTCACTAATTTTGGGTTTTTTGGCCAAGAATGAGGATCCAGCTAACCCTTGGCCTAGCTCCTTTTCAATCAAAAGCTTGTAGTACTAGGCCCATCAGATCAAGAGAAAGTCCTCTGTCCAGTAAGAGCTTTGAGAATATACCTTAAAAGAACCAAAAACCTTAAAGGTTAGTTAGTTATAAATGATTTGTTTAACCAGACCTCTGGACCCTTAGAGGTTCGGCCCTTAATCTTCAGTGCTCTATTAAAAACCCCAACCGCCCTTTGTCCAAGAATGCATTATCATTCTTTTTAAGATCGTCATTTCAGAAGCACACTCAGGAGTTCAAGATGATTTACTGCCCTTGTGTAAAGTAAAGGCTTATGAAATAAAGAGCTGCGGCAATGTCTTTGGCTTTCAAGCATAACCTGTTTCTCTCTTCAATTTTGCAAGCAACATTTTGGAGGTGCAAGTCAGTGTTTGCCATATTTTACTTACAGGATATTGAAACAGTGTACGAAAAATGCAATACTTTAGGTCCGTTCTTTGCAACTGGCATGGTATTGGGGGATGAAGGATAGAAGGAAAGTCTTCTTTTTCCTCTACCCACTCTCCTTGAATAAGGATAGTTGCACTTCTTGGGAATCTGGTGAGCACTGAGTTGTGAGTATCACCAATCGGTATTTTATGGTTTTGGTTAATATTTCGTGGTGGTGTAGGTTAATTTTATCTGGTCTTTGTTGTTCTATTGTACTGCGCCCAGGGCAAGGACATATCCACATATTGATAATGTGGCCATGTTTGAATTGTAAGCTTTGGCAACCTGCAATTACCTCCTAGGTTGCAAAGCCCCCTCTAAAGTAGAGGCGACCCTTGGCTCTACCATCATGCCACTAAAGGTCAAGAGGAGCTACGACCAGAGGCAGTACTTGTCTGCTGTTGCTCCCTCACCAGGTAAGGTTACAACAAGCATGTAAGAGACCCATCCATCACACCAATGGCAGTCTCTTTCGAGCACGCGTGTGTGCGTTCGTGCGTCACATCTTCAGAGGGACCCAGACAAAGAGACAAAAGTATCCCATTTTCTCTCACTCAAGGAACGCAACTTATACCATACAATATTTCCGTCTGTTTCTCCCTAACCATTGTTGTCTTGATATATGTACAATCACCACTACTTGCATTGCCATGCAAGCATTCTAATCAAGTACAGTACTCATGATGTTCCACTGAATCTTCTGTATCAAACTGTATGTATGTTTCTGTTCGTGAAGACGCCAAACGTCTCGCCATTTCACATATATTATGCTACTGCATTGTATTCATTAATCTGTCTCGAATCTCATGCAATTGGCCATATGTAGAATTTCCTGGCCTTTCCATTGATATGTTTTATCACTGTACGTTTATTATGTCTCTCACAATCGCCATCTGTTTGTCTGCCGACAAACACAGATGTCCGAAACATTATCTCTGTTTTGCTCTGTGTGTAGATGCTACTTTGCCGCTCGCACAGGCCAATAACATCTTCGAAGATTCTGTACATTCATTCAATAAGGAACTACCAATAAACCAGTCAACACCCAGCCAGTATGTCACTCAATCCCATCCTTACAAGCATTTCAAGATGCTAGCTAATTTGCTATTCCAAGTTATCCTCCAAATCGAGTAGTTTCTTGGGTAGCATATGTCCATTCATCCCACCTCTACTCAGTGTGGGATTCAGCTATGTAATTATTTGGTAAGTTACTTATATAAAAATGACATTTTTATAATAAAATAAAGTTTTATATATATACTTATCAAATAATTACATGATTGGAGCCCGCCCTCCTCCCCTCTCATGGACATAGAGTGTAAACGAATTGAGCTCTTTAGCTATGTTGTACCTATTCTTCCCTGACAGTGGGCAGGGCAGCATACCTACACCCAAAACAAAAGAGCACTACCGCGAATTTCAAATTTTGAGCTGCTGCGTAAAGTGGAAACCATAGCTCTTTAATTATTTGGTAAGTATATATAAAACTTTATTTTATTATAAAAATGTCATATTTTAGGTTACAGTTCTTAGCTAACTAATTGCACATTTGTCTCTCCTAGGGAGATTGGGACTACTGGATCATGTCATTGGAGAGAGCTGATGGAATTGACATAATTTTCCCTGAACTGTCAAGGTCACTACATGCAGGTAGCAGTGGAACACACATAGATGGATTTGCACAAGCTATGATTTACAACCTAGAATCTGCAAATGTACAGAAAAGTATCAATATATCAAATTTATCCGAGTGAGTGCTTCATTCTTTATTATTCTCGTTTGTCACTTTATGTTTCACAGAAACATTCTCAGTTTCCAGAAGTATCTTTACTGTCTTTTACAAGCTGTGGTATTGGTGGGTGAAATCATTTATCCTCAAGATTAATTGTCCAATTCGTAAGGTTAGATTCAACTTTAGTACTGTTGTTCCCAACAGGCTACAGATAGACAAGTACAGATCCAAAATGGCAAGAGATATAACTCGTGCTGTACCTGTGTCTCTTACTGGACCAGAGAATTGTCAGACTCCCTTGCAATTGCCATTCGATAAGGTTAGTATTAGAGCACGAATACTCATGTACGAGCCTTTTGTTGCACTGGATTTCCTAGTGTTGAATTTTTTAGCTTGTTAAAGTCAGTGTTGATGCAAGGAATAACCCTGAGTTGAATTTTCATACCTCTATTAAGGTTAGCTTCGGTTTAAGTAATTTGCTTTTACTAAACTTTCAGAAGATGGTAAGGTCAGCATTTGTACAAGGAATTCACTTGTAATAAATTTTAGTACTTTTAATGTCATTTTTTTGCGAGAAATTAGCTTTTACTAAATTTTATAGCTATGTTAAAGTCAGTATTACGGCAAGAAATCCACATGTAAAAAACTTTTGTACCTATGGCAAAATTAGTGTAAGTGGCTGGAGTTTACAATTACAAACTTTTGTATTCTTGTAAAGTCAGTATTTAAATTATTGTTGCTTAGTAGTACTTCTGCTTGTGATATATTTTTTTCAAGTGAGTGAGTAAGTGAGAACTAGTTCAGGTATTTAATTTTCAAAATTTTTGACAGGTAGTCATTGTAAGAAAGAGTATAATAAGCAGTCGCCATTCTTGACTAGGTATTCATAGTACCAGTGATTTTATCTTTCCTTTCAACAAAGGACTCATCCAAAGTCCTAAAGTCTACATTACACCAACATTTTCTAGACTTCTGACATTCTACAGTATTTCATTTTTCTCAGAATTTTAATTTTTTTATCAGTTTAATTTAAAAATTAACTTACATCTAAGAAAAAGTAAAAGGAAGAGGCAGCTAAAAAAAAAATACAATAAAAATAGAAAACGTTTCGTATTCAAAAATAGCTGTTGTAATTATTGATTGCTCATTGTCTAACTTTATGAGATTATTTTCAAGAGTAAATCCGATGATATGACTTTACTTAGGCAAAAAGGGGATAACTTTAGATTGTAAATCTGTCCGTTTTTTATGAGAACCGAGTGAAGCATTGATAACCAAAATGTTAAAAAAAAGAATAAAAAGATTTCATAAGTGTGTGTCTCATTCAGTACTACATATAGGGTTTCCAAACAAATATTAAAGTACTTCTTATATGCTCTGCAGGAAACTCCTCTAGTCATGTACATCAATGATTATCGTGAGCGGTATGCAATCTTCTTGGTAAGTTTTTGTAGATGGTAAAACATCTCTACCTTAATTCTTGAATCTCTCAGTAAATAAAGTAGTTGCACGGTAGAAAAGTTTGTTGAAATAACCAGTTTATGTGCTGAATCTTACAACAGTGTCTTGGAGGCTTCTATCAAGATTTACGAGAAGACTTCGATTCAGTTCACCAAATAAATGTTGAAGGGTGGAAGCTGTTTCTTGTGGAATGTCCTGCTTCTCCTTACTGGTAAGAAAGCAAATACCATTTTAGTATAATATTAGAAACTGATATTCTTCCCATCATAGATGGAAATATATTGTCAGCCTGTTGTTACTGATATCATTGACTTGAACCTAGGAGATTCTCAAGCTAAGGTATTCACTTGAAAAAAGTTTAAGAATACACCTAGACCAGTGGTTAACACATCATAGTTCAGTGATATTGTACTGCAGTGTTAGTAATCTTGCAAAGAGTAACCAGGAGATTAATCTGCTGCAGATCCACTTGAAGTATGTCACTTGAAGTCTTTAAAATGATAATGATCTGGATTTGCTATAATCAGAGAATATTGTAAAGATTCTTATACATGATAGGTATATTTACTACTGCTGAAAAAATACACTTTCTAAAATTTGTCTTGTAACAGTTTTCAGAAACCACCCAGCTACACTGTAGTTCCCTACAATGATGATGTCATGGAGGCTCTGTGGGGACTCCACATGTTTCGAAACAGCAAAAAAGTTCGATCAGCTTTCAGGTTGAGAAGGCAAGCATTCAGCATTGAAGAAGAGCTGGAATTGAGAAATACTGAAGTTGGTTATGCTGTGATAGGTCTTGACATTCCCACACTTTTTTTAAGTAAAGCATTTATTTTGCCATTGTGGGGTAATGGTAATGGACATGAATATAAAACAGCTACTCAATATGTTAGTGCTTCTAGTTTACAGGGGAATGAATCTGAAAAGAGAAATAAGAAGGCAGCTTTTGTTGGCAGTAAGAATGCATACAAAGATGGTTGTTCAAAAAAGAGCATGCACCACACACATCAGAACAGCATTCACAATATACACATTTCTAGTGAAAAGGTAATTCATAAATACGGTGGTAAAAGTGATGGAAATAATAGCAATTTGAGTAAGGAAAAAAGGGAGAGAGGCTGTCTAGGTAAACCACCAACACCTAGTTTGACACTGTTAAGGACTCTCAAAGAACCATCAGTGCAAGAACATCAAGACTTTGCAAATCAGGTAACTTCTAGGATGACTAAAGAGAGAGAAAAGTTATTCTCTGCAGTCATACAAAGGAGCACCACTTCATCTGTAAGATCAGATTTAACTTATTACCTAACGTGCATCTCAGTTACTTGCGTGGCAGCTGACCCACTGCTTCAAATTAACAAGCTTCCTAAACTTCACCGTTTAACTGCATCCTTGATCTTGGAGGAGGTTCCTGTTCTATATGATATTACAAAGGAATTCACTGTCAAGGACTATTTTGATAATCCACTTGTATTGAACAGTGAGTAGACCAAATTTTATTTATATGTTAAAATGCTACACTATAACTTGAAACACACCTACTCTATGAGTTTTGTATATTTTACATATTTTGTAAGCATAAGTAGGTAGAACTACTGCAACTGGCTATATTTTTGTTAGGCTTTTCTGTACAATACTGTATTGCAGTTATTTTTAGAAACAATTCATTTTGAAGATATATCTGTGAAATTGAATGATAAGTAAATTATTTCAAATTAAATAATTATAAAAAAATATTGGCCATGATAGGTTATTAATTACTAAATTTGGAAATATTGTACACTACCCTGTACAAGTGGGTTCCAGGGTATCGTGTAGGTTAATTCTTTATTATTCAACAGATTTTGTTATTTATCAGTAGGGCAGACCCCCAGCTGTTTATGTTGACGTGGCACTGTATCTAAAAGTAATCTTTTGGTAGTTGCAGCCATTGTGTCATAGGTAGGGCAAGGTTTGATACACTCTACAGGTATTTGTAATGATTTAGTGTTTATTGCTGACATGGTTTACTGTTGCTGATGCAGTAACTTTGATCAAAGGAGAAATGGATGTTTTAAAACCAGAAACGGTGAAATCATGTTGGAAGAATATGTGAAAGGAAGTTGTCCATGATTTAGTGCATGATTTAAAGGCTGTGCAGGGATTGACAGAGATAAAGAAAATGCTCCAGATAGGAGGACAAGTTGGCAGTAAGGGATTTGTTTTTCTGACAGACTTTGTGGAAGGCCATAGTGAAGAAAATTGTAAAATATTGGTGAATGAGAAGTTTGAAGACTTTGCCAGATCATCTAAAAAGAAAGAAGAAACTAAGATGAAGCAGCAAAGTGGATACCTGGAAAGCTGGTGAAGTGTTTCAAGTTGACAACCAGTGTAGAGGAGTACTGAACTTTCCTGAGTTATGATGGGGTTATTTTTGTACATGCAACTTACCCGTCAGATATATACTTAGCTATAGTCTCCGACGTTCCGACAGAATTTCAAAACTCGCAGCACACGCACAGGTAGGTCAGGTGATCAACCATACCCGCGCTGGGTGGCGGGAAAAGGAACCATTCCGTTTTCTAATCAGATTTTCTCTGTCGCTGGTTCCGCAACATCTGTTGTTGGTTCCTCCTGCTTTGATTTTCGTTTTCTCGCTTGCTGAGGATCTATTTGGCCTGATTTTGGTGACGTATTGGATCTTTGGTTTGGCATACGCTATTGTGGACTGTTTTTGGATTTGCTTTTGGATTGTTCATTAAGATGTCTGATCGTTAATGTTTCGCCTGTGTTCCGTGTGTGTGCTAGGCAAGAATGTAAGGTGAGGTTGCCGAAAGCTTCAGACCCTCACACTGTATGTATGAGGTGTAGGGGAATGATTGTTCTTCGGACAATAGGTGCAAGGAGTGTGAGAAATTGTCTGATCAGGAATGGAAGGTTTTGTCTTCTTATCTGAAGAAGCTTGAAAAGGATAGAGTTAGGAAGGCTTCCTCCAGAAGCTCGAGTAGGTCTCGCTCTGCTGAGCATGATTTAGAAATTAACCCAGTAGACTCTCCTAATCCTTTGGTTTCAGCCCCTTCTCCTTCATCGAACCTGTGGATTCGTCCTCTGAAATGGCTGCGATGAAAGCGAACTTCTTAGCAGGTGAAATCGCAACTGCGTGCGATGAAAGGAAGGTAAGAGTGACAGTGATATGTGCAGTGTCCCCAGTGTAGTGGAGGGGGCGTCTGATCGGCTCCGCATTGCTCCTAGGCCTAGACCTCTTCCAAACTCCCAGGACCAGTGGAGGAGGAATGTCGAAAGCCGCAGGGGGGATGTAGAGCATCCCCAACGATCAGGCGTCCCTTCGGCAGATCCTGTTGTTGCGTCCCAGGCTGCCTTGGATCGCCATAGAAAAGGCATCCTGAAAAAGTGTTTCTCGTCGTCTGACGCGTCTTCTCCGAGACGTGGTTGGAGTTCGGCTGAGGAGTCGCGCCCTTTGAAGAGATCTTGGAAGGCTCCTAGAGTAGAGCGTTTGGACTCGAGCCCTGAGCGCTTCCCGAAGGATTCTCCTATTGTCAGGAAGAGAGAACTCGTAGATCCCCTCCTCCTCTCCATCAGGGGTGAAGGATTCGACCAAGAAGATTTTGATCGGCCTCCAGGAGCAGTTATCGGCGCTTGCTGGATCTCTTTATCTAAGGACTCCTCTTCTCGTAGGAAGGATGACTTTCTTCCTGTCAAGAGTTCCAGGAAGCTCTCTTCTTCAACTCGTCGCTCTTCTCCTGCCAAGCTTCCTTCTTCCAGCAAGTTTTCCTTCCAGGCTCTCTCCTGGTAGGCGCTCTTCGCCTTGCAGGCGCCAGTCTCCCAGCAGGCGCACTTCTTCCAGGCGCTCGTCATCGGAGAGAAGCCTCTCCTTCAGGCGCACTTCGCCTCACTGTACTTCTCCTTTGGGCAGGCGCTCGTCTTCGTCTTCCAAGCTCCTCCTTCCGGCAGACGCCGCTCTCCTACCAAGCGCCTCCTCGCGTTTTAGGGCCTCCTCTCCTGGAAGGCTCTCATCAGTGGACAGGACCCCTCTCCTGACAGGCGCCCGTCCGGGTCAGGCGCCATTCTCCTGGTAGGCGCTCTTCTTGGACAGGAGTGCTTCTCCAGTCCAGGCTCCTTCTCCTGATAGGCGCTCTTCTTCTCTTAAGCCTTCCTCTCCTCCTGCTGCTTTGGAGGAAGTTTCAGAAGAGGATTCTCCTAAGGACGCTGGAGTTTCGGATTACAAACGGTTGGCTTCTTTAATTCAGGAGTTTGGAGATTCTCTTTGTCATGCTGCCCCTCCTTCTCCGGGATCTTTGTGGGACAGCACCAAGTCAACTAGACCCTTCTTCGTTTGTCAAGATGCGCCCCACGATTTCGATGAGAAAGGCCTTTAAAGGAGTCGGGGAGTGGATGCAATCTAAGAAGGATGCAAGCAAGATGGTTTTCTCTTTGCCTCCTTTGAAACTTTTGGGAAAATCAGGAATGTGGTATGAGACCAAGGAGCCTATGGGGTTGGGGTCTCCCCATCTGCTGGCTCAGATTTCTCTAATCTGGTTGACTCCTCCAGGAGACTTTCCCTTTCTTCAGCCAAGGCGACTTGGGAATGAGTGAAATGGATCATCTCCTCAAGGGTCTTTTAGAGTTGTGGAGGTCTTCAACTTTATGGATTGGTCTCTTGGGGCTTTGGCCAACAGGACTTGGGATCCCGAATTCTGTGTTTGGATGACTTCAGCAGAGTGTTTTGTCTTGCTTGGACAAAGCAGTGAGGGACGGTTCCGCTGGAGTCGCTGCCTTATTCGGAGCTGCTATTCTGAAGAAGAGGTCAGTATTCAGCTCTTTCCTCACCAAGTCTGTGTCTCCTCTTCAGAGATCCTCTCTTCTGTTTGCTCCTTTTTCTCCTCACCTTTTCCCTCAAAATTTGGTGAAGGAGATTTCTCGTTCTCTTTATCTGAAAAGGCGACACAGGACCTTTTGGCCCAGTCATCGAAGAGGGTCAGACCTGCCGTCCCCTTTCGCCAAGAAGGAGAAGGCTCCCTTCAGGAGCCCTTTCGAGGTGGTCCTTCCAGATCCTCCTTCAGGAGCAAAAGACCAGAGAGAAGAGGAAGGTCTTCCTCTCTCCTATCAGAAGGACCAAATGAAGAACGAGTACTCCAGACGACAGTGGGTGCCAGACTGCTACAAGTTCGCCGAGGTCTGGGCACAGAGAGGGGGCGGACGACTGGTCCCTCTCCATTTTAAGAAGAGGCTACCTTATCCCCTTCAGGAAAGTCCTCCTTGACATCAACTCCCAGGAGTTATCCGCCAGCTACAGGGATCCCATCAAGAACCAGGCTCTTTTTCTAGCAGTGGAACAAATGTTAGAAAAGGCTGCAATAGAACTGGTTCAAGACCTCCATTCCCCCGGGTTTTTACAACCGTCTTTTTCTGGTTCCAAAATCCTCGGGGTTGGAGACCGGTTCTGGATGTGAGCTCCTGAATTTCTTCGTAATCAAGAGAGAAATTCAAAATGGAGACTACCTCTTCAGTTCTGCAGCTCTTCGTCCAGGGGATTGGATGGTCTCCCTGGACCTGCAGGACGCTTACTTCCACATTCCCATTCATCCCTCCTCAAGAAAGTTCCTGAGGTTCATGATTCGGGAAAAGTTTTCAATTCAGGTCCCTGTGCTTGGTCTTTCGACGGCCCCACAAGTGTTCACGGGCATCTTAAGGAATGTGGCACGCTGGTTCACTTAGAGGGGGAGTGAGGATATCAATGTATCTCGACGATTGGCTGATTCGGCTCAATCAAAGGACAGTTGTCTGGAGTACTTGTCGATCACCCTAAACCTGACACAGTCCCTTGGACTATTAGTAAACCTACAGAAATCCCAGGTTGTTCCTCAGCAGAGCATTGTTTACCTGGGGATTCTGATGGATTCTCGGGTTTTCTAGCCTTTCCATCCCAAGAGAGAATAGATCGCTGCATAGAAAAGGTGACAGTTTTTCTAAGGAGAAAACATTGTTCAGCGAGGGAGTGGATGAGTCTGCTGGGGACCATTTCCTCGCTGGAACAGTTCGTCTCTTGGGAAAACTTCATCTGAGACCTCTTCAGTTTTTCCTGAAAGGAGAGTTGGGACCAGAAGTCTCAGGACTTAGCAACTTTGTTCCAAATTTCGGACAAGATAAAAGAGGATCTCAACTGGTGGTTAGACCCTCGGTTATGCCAAGGACTGTCTCTTCAGTTACCGAACCCTACCCTAGTGTTGTTCTCAGACGCCTCGGAGTCGGGATGGGGGCAACACTAGGGTCGAGAGAAGTGTCAGGCACCTGGGAGGGAGACCAGGTGAACTGGCACATCAACAAGAAAGAGCTATCAGCAGTTCATTTGGCTCTCATCAAGTTCGAGTTCCTTGTCGCAGGGACAAGTAGTCCAAGTGAACTCAGACAACACCACAGCCCTGGCTTATATAAGGAAACAGGGAGGAACACACTCCTTCTCCTTTATTGCGGCAAAAACGTTGCTGTTATGGGCTCAGGAGAGGAGGATCAGACTCCTCACCAGATTTGTACAGGAGAGAGGAATGAATGAGGGCCGATCTTCTCAGCAGGAAGGATCAGGTCCTTCCCACAGAGTGGACTCTCCATTCAGAAGTCTGCGAAAGACTGTGGAACCTGTGGGGAAGGCCGAATATCGACCTTTTGCAACCCACTGGAATGCAAGAGCTGAAAACTACTGCTCTCAATATCGGACCCCAGAGCAGTTGCAATAGACAGTCTTCTCCTAGATTGGACAGGGATTAGACGGGTATGCCTTTCCCCATTCAAGATCCTGGGAGAAGTGGTAAGAAAGTTTGCATCATCGGGGCAGGCGCAAGACTGACACTGGTAGCTCCGTTTTGGCCAGCTCAAGATTGGTTCACAGAGGTACTGGAATGGATAGATAGATTTTCCCAGATCGCTTCCACACAGGAACGATCTTCTCAAACAGCCCCACTTCAACAGATTCCACAAGAATCTCCCCGCTCTCAGTCTAACTGCCTTCAGACTGTCGAAGGTCTGGTCAGAGCGAAGGGTTTTTCGCACAAAGCTGCGAAGGCTATTGCAAGAGCCAGGAGATCCTCAACCCTTGCGCGTCTACCAGTCAAGTGGGAGGTCTTTAGAAGATGGTGCAGGACCAATAAGATATCCTCTTCCAGTACCTCTGTGACAAACATTGCTGATTTCTTTTTCTTCCTGAGGGAACATTGCAACCTCGCTGTATCCACAATTAAGGGATACAGGAGTATGTTATCTTCAGTTTTCAGACACAGAGATCTGAATATCTCGAAAACAGAGACCTTCATGACCTTATAAGGTCTTTTGAAACGTCAAAAAACATGACTTCTAAACCTCCCAGTTGGAATCTAGACATAGTTTTGAAATTCTTAATGTCTAAAAAATTGAACCTCCTCATCAAGCTTCCTTCAGGATCTCACCAGGAAGTCACTTTTCCTCTTTTGCCCTTGCCTCAGCTAAGAGAATAAGTGAAATACAAGCCTTAGACGGCAAAGTTGGTTTTAAGGAAGGTTCTGCTATATGCTCCTTTAAACCATTCTTTCTAGCAAGAATGAGAATCCTTCAAAACCTTGGCCAAGAACCTTTGAATTAAAAGGTCTTTCTTCTGTGACAGGACATGAGTTGGAGAGGACTCTATGCCCAGTCAGGAGCCTTAAATTCTACTTAGAAAGAAAGAAATCTCTGGGAGGATCGGTTGAAAGTCTTTGGTGCTCTGTCAGGAATCCTTCACGAGCGATCTCAAAGAATGCGCTGTCCTTTTTTCATTAAGGATATCATCAAGGAGGCGCATATCTCATGTGAAGATGAGCACTTTCAGCTCCTTAGAGTTAAAGCTCACGAAGTGAGAGCCATTGCTACTTCTCTTGGCTTTTCACAAGACTTGTCTCTCCAGTCTATTTTAGAGGCAACCTATTGGAGGTGTAATTCAACGTTTGCATCTCATTACTTACGAGATATTAGAGTAACATATGATAAGTGCTTCTCTCTAGGAGCGTACGTATCCATGGATTCGGTGCTGGGACAGGGAGCTGAATCCAATCCTATTTAGTTTAGTTAATTTAGTTGTTTTTAGGCTTTGTTGTGTTTTTATGGTTGGTTGAAAGAGGGTGATGGAATTATGCTTCCCTTTTTCAATTCTTATCACTAACAAGGTTAGGATTGGTCAGGTGGTCGGGATTGGTTGTCATGTTCCTTGTAATTTGCATGGACACCTAGCTCTGTCATGTAAGAGGATAGCCCCCATTGATATGATTCAGGTGTAGGCTCGGTCATGTAAGTGGGTCAACCCCTTTGACACGATCCATAACAGGCTCTGCCATGTTAGTGGGTCATCCCCATTGGCACGATCCAGAAGGGCTGTCAGTCACAGGTCACATCCTCGCTGAAGCTCCTGAGGCAAGCAGACTCATAGACAGTATCCATGAAGTCTTCTGCCCAATCAGGTAAGAACCATGGTTTTTGTTTATCCTACAACATATGTTGTTTCCCGTTTTTAGTTATTTTTCTGTCTCTTGCCCTCCTCCAAGGGTGCCATTCAGCTAAGTATATATCTGACGGGTAAGTTGCATGTACAAAAATGATATTTTATGATAAAATAAAGTTTTGTACATACTTACCCGCAGATATATACGATTGATGGCCCGCCCAGCCTCCCCTCAGGAGACAGGTGGAAGAGAAAATCTGATTAGAAAACGGGAATGGTTCCTTTCCGCCACCCAGCGGCGGGTATGGTTGATCACCTGACCTACCTGTGCGTGTGCCGCGAAATTTTGAAATTCTGTCGGGAACGTCGGAGACTATAGCTAAGTATATATCTGCCGGGTAAGTATGTACAAAACTTTATTTTATCATAAAAATATCATTTTTTGATAAATCTATCATTAGACAAAAATATTGTAAGTCAAAAGTGCATTTTCAGCATACCATGCATAGACAATTATATTTCGTTTTGTGTTATCCAGTGCAACTCTTCGCTTCCCTCATGAACAGCCTTGCAGATTCAGCACTGACCTTTACATCATGAAAATTTTAATGCCTTTTGAGGCATTGAAACCACCCACGACTTCTTGTAGACTTCTGTGCATACGTAGGATCTTCAGCATGCCATTAAAGGGTGTCTAAAAGGCTTCTTGCATCAATAGGTTAAGCAGCGTCCTCTTCTGTATCTGGTCTTTCATCCACATAACAATTTCTCCATCTCATCAATTGGTCTAACTCTTTTCTTTGTAATGACAGTATATTTTACAGTTGCTGAAGATTTCGCAGCTTCATTAATTTGTCTTATTCATTAAGATGGTAGAGAACATCAGTTATGAATGCCTCAAGTTCCTATGCGATGATCATTACTAGCATGTGACATAGTGCTTGCCTATTATTTTAGTTTTCTCCTTAAGGGTAATTGCAGTAGCAGGTAACACAGGTAGGCATTTTGTAGACATGATGGATGCTTAAAGCATTCATAAAAGAACGGTATAAAAAATTATAGCAATACAGAACACTATAGAGTATTGGGTTTGCCTACATTAGCAAGTGTGGTAGACTGAGAGATGAGAAGCACTGCTGCTGCCTGTATGCCCAGCATTCGTGAGAGAATGTCGTATACGTATACCACTAACCCAGAAAAAACTAAATTCAAAATTCAGAATCGTTTTTCTGCAGAATTATTACGACTGTCACCATCTTAAAGTGAAATATTGTAAAATGTACCAACATAATATGGGGAGAGCCTGTAAATAATAGCTGACACTTCTCAAATGGAATATGGAATTAAAGTGGCACTTGGGTAATGGGATCATTGCAATCTCTCCAGCTTATAGTGTATATGATGAATTAAAAAGGTTAAGCAGTATCTTCCCTCCACAAACTAGAAATGGAACCAGTTTCCACTTGGTTATCACACAGCTTTCAACATTGTCTGCTCCTATGTCATCCAAACTTTTGTCATCTTCATTTGCACCACCTCTTCAAACTTCAAAAGATGATCTTGAGGATCCTTTTGGCATTTCTTCAAGTCAGTGGCCTAACATTATCACAATGGCCAACATTATCACTGCACTGCATCATCAGAACATCATCACAGCTATTTTATTTGGTTGTCGAATCACATTCATGGATCACTGTAGCAGCAGTGAATGGAGAAGTTAGTGAGTTCATACAGTAGGCTAGGATATCTTT
Organism: Macrobrachium rosenbergii; assembly: GCF_040412425.1. NCBI lineage: Eukaryota > Metazoa > Arthropoda > Malacostraca > Decapoda > Palaemonidae > Macrobrachium > Macrobrachium rosenbergii. Next base: position 30,545,993 of record NC_089744.1, on the reverse strand, counting down.
TAATAAGTAGCATTTTTATATAAGTAACTTACCAAGTAATTACATCGCTATTAGTTCCTACTTTTCGCAGCAGCTTAAGTCTTAAAAATTTCGCAGTAGTGCTCATATTGTTTTGGTGTAGGTAACAGACCCCGCCCACTCTTGGGGAAGAATAGGTACAACCGGCTCAGGTATTCAATTCGTTCCTGCCGCTCATCGACTGAACATCGGTTCCTGGGTAGCTTTTGTTTTGATTTGTTTTCACTGGTTGTTTGCAGACATCACCGAATTTGGTGAAGTACATTGTAGTTTTTGGTAGCGCTAATCAGCTTTTTTCCTTAATTGTGACTGGATATGTCAGACTCGAGTGCTCATAGCATTAGGTATTGCAGCAAGGGCTGCAAGGTGAGACTGACATCTTTTAAGTATGACACTCATACTATCTGCACCTCTTGTAGATGCCAAAACTGTTCTCCTGACATTAACTGTGACGAGTGTAAGGAGTGGGATCAGGGGAAATGGAAGACTTTAAATTCCCATTAGCGAGACTTCAAAGAGACAGAAAGAGAAAGGTGGCTGCTAAAGCCGAGGTTAGGTTGCAGCATTCTCTAGAGGTGTCTGTCCTTTTGACCCCTATGACACTTTTTCCCCTATTCCAAGTCTGCTACTCTACCTGTAACTCCTTTACCTGGCTCCCTACCTTCCGAGCCCAGTGCCTTAGCCAGCCTTGAAGCCCTAGTAGATACGGAGTTTAGCGTTATGGAAGATACTGTAACCCAATTAGGCATTTCTGTTAAGATCTTGATGAATCAATTGAGTGCAAAAAGTGTTAGTGTAAGTGTCTTGTCAGTGGAGGAGGTGGCTACTCGTCCCACCAACGCTCCTAGACCTAGGTCCCTGTCAGACTTCCCTAAACCTGGGGGGAGGCAAACTGAACATCCAAGGGAGGTGAGTGGGGTTTGCCCACAGGTAGTTGCCCCCTCAGTTGAGCCTGTTGCTGGTCCCAGGTATCGACAGACAGCCACTGGAAAGGCATGTTACAGATCTCCTAAACTCGGTCCCTGTCAGACTCCCCTAAACCTGGTAGGAGGCATACTGTCGGTCCATGGGAGTTCATAGGGGTTTTTGCCTCCGAATAGTTACTCCTCAGTCGATCCTGCTGTCCAGTTTTTGATGGACAGCCATTGAAAAGGCTTACGAGTATATGTGCCCGCCATATCAGCGAGGGACCCCAATTCTGACATGGGCAGGAGGTGCAGTCATACAGTTGTAAAAGTCAGCAGCTCCCGAGGGTAATCCTCTGCGGAACCTTTTTGCAGCTTCTGGGACCAGGAAGACGTCCCGATGTCTCCCGAGTTGCTTGTACTGCAACTTTTAAGAAGAGCGCCGATTGGCCAGTATCAGCCGAGTGCCCAGTGGGGGTGCATTCAGCGTCAGCTGAGCGCCCAGTGAGGGGAGGCAGTGTTATGGCTGATCGCATGTCTGGCATCAAGCAGCCAGTTGGTGATACTGCCGTAAGTTTTGAGTGTTTGATGGCAGTCGAATGCCCAGTGATGTATGTTGATGCAGTGGATTATGAGCTCTCGAGTGGAGGTGAGCGTGCTTTCCGAGCCGAGCGTTCCAGCCACCATTTGGTGTCCGATCATCCTATGCGGGCTATCGGTCATCTGGCGCCCGGCGGTCAGCTGGCATCAAGCGGCCAGTGGGTGGTACTACAGTACATTTCGAACGTTTGGTAACACTCAAACGCCCAGTGACAAAAGTTGGTCCAGTGGATTATGAGCGCCACTCGGTGGATTACAAGCGCCTGAGTGGAGGAGAGTGCTCTATCCGAGCCAAACACTTCAACCATCATTTGGCGCTCATCGTCCTACATCAGTTTGCCCTGCTAAACGACCTCTTACCAGGAAGTGTTCTGTGCCAGACCAGACTTTAACCAAGTGTTCTCAGGACTTTGATGGTTCATCGGTTTTGGCGACTTCTTCTGTGACATCTTGCTGGACTCAGTTGCTGCATTCACCGCCTCGTTTGGTGTCACATCTCAACAAGCATTTAACATCTCATACCACCACTGCTGATTGTCCAACGCAGCCAGTTTCGACTAGTGTCAGCATTCCGGTGGCACAAGACTCCTCTCTGGAACCAATTCATCATCGTCTCGATAACATTTTGAGCCTTTTAAAGAAGCCTTCGACTACTATGCAAGAACAAAAGGACTTAGCTTCTTTGATCTCGTCCTTCGGCCAAGATAGGCTTTTCGTCAATGGAGTTGGATCATTTAGTGAAAGACTTATTCAAAGCCTAAAATATTCAGCTTCCTTGATTGGACAGTGGGAGCTTCGACAAAGAAGATTGCACAGCTCTACCAGACAATTTTACTGCAGACTGGCTGGGAGTTTTGCCATGTGCGGACAAGGCGGTTCGTGGTGGATTGCAAGAATTGGGGTGTTGGTTTGTCACTAAAGGAGTCACTCCTTCTCAGAAATCGTCTCTGCTCTTCGTCCCGCTGGACCAAGATAGTCTGTTTCCCAGGGCTACTTTGGAGCGTGAAGCTTTAGAACTTCAGAAGAAGACTACCCAGGACTTGCTAACACAGTCCACTAAAGGCCCAAAGCAGCTGATTCGGACACCTGCGACACCTGTTAGTGTAAGGGTGGCCTCTCCTTTGCAACAGCGGCCTTTTCATGGTGGCAGAGCAGGGTATCAGTCCCGACCACGTACCAAGCCCCGTGCGCACTCATCAAGTCATCTACCAGACCCTCTTCTAGCAAGTGAGGATTCAGTCCTCCATGTGCTGGTGGGAGCAAGACTTCTCCATTTTTGGAGGAAATGGCAAGTCAAGAGTGCGGAACCATTCGCGTTGGTGCCCATCAACTTGACAGTCTACTCCGTAACCTCACAGTGGTTTTTGGCCCTGTCAAAGGTTACCTCACTGCTCAAAAAAGGGGCCATAGAAGTTGTGAAAGACGTGAACTCGAAGGGGTTTTACAACTGCCTCTTCATCGTACCCAAGTCATCAGAAGGGTGGAGACCTGTCCTGGACTTAAGTGCTCTGAATTTTTTCGCAAAGACCACAAAATTCAGGATGGAAACCAATCAGTCAGTGCTGTCCTCCATTCATCATGGGAATTTGATGGTGACGATAGACATGGAGGACGCATACTTTCACGTTCCAGTCTACCCAGAATCCAGAAAGTACTTGAGATTCATGTTCCAGGACAGGATCTACCAGTTTCGAGCACTGTTTCGGTCTTTCAGCAGCCCCACAGGTCTTCACTAAGGTTCTCGCCCCAGTAGCAAAGTGGCTACATTTGATGGGCATCAATATATGCCTGTATCTTGATGACTGGCTCCTACACTCCCCGTCGAGAAACCATTGCATGAAGGACTTACAGAAGACTCTCTCCCTTGTCCAGGATCTGGGCCTACTGATCAACTTTTCCAAGTCACGACTAGTCCCGACTCAGTCGATCATCTATTTAGGGATGATGATCAACTCTGAGTTTTTGAGCTTTTCCATCACAGAGAAGAATTCTTTGGTGCCTGCAGATGATTCAGAAATTTCTCATTCTTCCTTCCTGCTCAGCCAAAGAGTGGATGAGCCTCTTGGGCACTCTTTCGTCCGTAGAGAAGCTTGTGGTGTTAGGGAGACTGTACTCAAGACCCCTGCAGTTCTTCCTAAAGGCCAGCTGGCGCAGGAAGACGTCTCCAGACTCATTTGTCTTCCCCATTACTCCCAAAATCAAGGAGAACCTTCGGGGGTGGCTGAGAGGAGATTCCTGGTAGGGAAGTCTTCACCTCTGAACCCAAGCCTAACCTTGTTCTCAGGCACTTCGAACCTTGGATGGGAAGCTCATTAAGAGGATTTGGAAGTTGCAGGGACGTGGTCGCAAGAAGAAAGATTGATCTACATCAGTGTAAAGGAGCTGAAAGTGATACACCTGGCTCTTCAGCATTTTGCCTCGGTGACACACAACAAAATAATTGCAGTCCACTCGGACAACATAACGGCGCTGGCCTACATAAGGAACCAGGAAGGCATGCACTCTTTCTCTCTTTGTCAGGTGGCCAGATGAATGTTCTTGCCGATGTCGCAGAATCATCGTCTTCCCCTGTATAGCTCGTCAGTCCCGGACCCTCTGGCTTGGACAACAGAAGCAATGGTCCAGGAATGGTCCGACCTGGACATATATGCCTTCCCACCATTCAGTATGGTGAGGGAAGTCATCAACAAGCTGCAATCTCACAGCAACTCGTCAATGACGCTAGTGGCCCCGTTTTGGCTGCAGAGGGACTGGTTCCTGGACCTTCTAAGCCTCTTGGTGGACTTCCCAAGACTTCTTCCACAGCATCGAAGTCTTCTCAAACAACCTCATTTCCTCTGCTATCATCAGGGTTTGTCCACTCTTGCTCTGCCAGGCTTCAGACTGTCAGGAAGCTTGTCAGAGCGAAAGGATTTTCAAAGGCAGCTGTGAAGACTATTGCCAACTGTAGACAATAATCTTCATCCAATGTATACAAGGCTAAGTGGTCAGTTTTTTTGTAACCGTTGTCAAAGACTCAGTATCTCATCTTCTGAGACCACTATAGCTCATATAGCCGATTTTTTAATCTTCCTGAAGTCTTCTCGGGGACTAGTGACTTTGACTATTGAAGGCTATAGATCCATGCTTAATTCTGTCGTTAGGCACAGAGGTTTGGATCTTGCAACAAGCCAGGATCTTAGTGACTTGATTAAATCTTTCAATACTTCAAGGGAACAGAGACCGCCTTCTATTCCTTGGAACCTAAACTTCATGCTTCGTTGGCTCTCAGGGCCTCCCTTCGAGCCTCTTCATACATCTTCCTTAAGAGACTTAGTAAGGAAGACTCTCTTTTTGGTTGCTCTAGCGACAGCCAAAAGAGTTAGTGGATTACAGGCCTTGGACAAGCATGTTGGCCTTTCACAAGGTGATGCTGTCTGCATGTTTATCCTTGGGTTTCTTGTGAAGAATGAAACCCCAGTCAATCCTTGGCCCAGGTCATTCTCTATCAAGAACCTTACAGATATCCTAGGACCTACAGACCAGAAGAGAATTCTCTGTCCTGTCAGAGCCTTAAAATGTTACTTGGAGAGGACTAAGAGCATCAGAAGCCCCTCTTGTAACCTCTGGTGTTCCGTAAGGAACCTATCTCATATGTCCAAGAACACGTTATCCCTCTTTCTCAGAGAAGTGATCTCTGAACCCCACAGGGGAATTTAGAAGACACCCTACCTTTATTGAAAGTTAAGCTCACGAAGTTTTGGCAGTTGCCACTTCTCTAGCTTTTAAACGCAATCTGTCACTGTCAGACTATTCTTCAATCTACGTACTGGACGTGCAGATGTGTTTGCCTCTTATTATTTGTGTGATGTAGAAACCACTTATGGAAACTGCAGTTTACTAAGATCGTTATCCATGGCTGGCTTGGTACTGGGGGAGGAAGGGTAGGAGCATGTCTCCTCTTTCTTTATCTCCTCGCCTTGAATTTAGGTGATTAAGTGATGGGAGCTGGTTTGGTACTATGTACCCTTGAGTACCCACCAGTCTTCTAATGGATGGGGTTTTACATAAGGTGTAGGTAACAACATATTTGGTCAGATTTTTCTTGTATTGTGCCCAGGGCAAGGGCATACCCTTTTGTATAAGGCTTTGGCAACCATCCGAGTACTCCTTGGCGGCAAAGCACCCACTAAAGTAGAGGTGATTCTCAGCTTTACTGCTGTGCCACTACAGGTTGATGATGAGCACCAACCAGAGGCAGTACCCATCTGCTGTAGCTGCCTCAACAGGTAAGAGTACAACAAGCATTGTCCAATGCTGGCTACCTATCTATTTCAAATTCGTCTCCATTACCGAGTGTTTTTGAGTAGTTGGTGTCCATGTATCCCACCTCCTTTCTCTGTGGGATTCAGCAGTGTAATTACTTGGTAAGTTACTTATATAAAAATGACTTTTTTATAATAAAATAAAAGTTTTGTATATACGTACCAAGAAATTATATGATCGGAGCCCTCCCGCCTCCCCTCTAATGGACATTATGCATGAATAAATTGAATACCCGAGCCGGTTGTACCTATTCTTCTCCGAACGTGGGCGGGGTCTGTTACTTAAACCAAAACAGTATGAATACTACCGCGAAATTTTTAAGACTTAAGCTGTCACAAAAAGTAGGAACTAATGGCAATGTAATTACTTGGTAAGTATATATAAAACTTTATTTTATCATAAAAATGTCATTTTAATTTGGTGAACAATTGTCACAGTGTTGGCCAATAAGCTTGACAACCTTTCCAGTGTCTCTCTTAATGATGTCTGCTGTGTATGTATATGTTTGTATTAAGCCCCTTTACAACAATCTGCAACAAATGTTAGTAATAAAAATACAAGTCAACCAAAAGTGCAAAATCCACATAAAACCAAAATATAATATAATGCATTAAATCATTTAAATGGGCCTGTAGTTGTAGTGTTTAGCCATTTGGTGGCACTGGTTCTTGTCAGTATACTTAAACGTGAGCTTGTGTATGCTTTATTTGCAGTGTTGTGTGCGCGCTGTACTTGTAGTTTTAATATTGTCCCCATGGCTTTGAAGAAGGTTCCTACTGGTAGTGCTATATTTGGTTGGAAGATAAGGTGACTATGATGAAATGCCATGAAATGGTTGCTACCATAGCACATGCTTTAGGCTGGAGTTGGACAACAGTATCAGCAGTTGTTTACAATAAAGCATGGATTTTAGCTCATGACATCACCCATCAGTTACATGTAAATTATGTTTCAATGCATTCTTTACAATTAAAATGTATTAATTTATTAAAAAGACAGTAAAAATGCTGAATGATTGATTGACTTATTATATAAGTGTCTAGGTTATTTTTAAAATGCTTTATTGAATGGTTTTCAGTTTCAGTCATGTCTATGAACAAAATGTTGTGAGATATTACTGTACTGTAATTCATTCTTTGACTATCCGTCTATACTACTGATTAGTGTTTTCCCAAAGCTATATCACCTACTGTCCAGTGCCACTGGCAAGTTTCTCGAAAAGGAATCTCTTGGGTGTACTAAATTGTTCAGATTTCATAGATTTTCATAAATTATATGAAGATTGTTTACTGCATGTGCTTTACTAAATTGTTTTTGGTTGAGAAAAAGTCTTGTGTTCTAAAAATTTCATTTTAATAACTAATGTTGATAATAAGCTTCAGTTGCAAGGAAATATAATTTTTATGTAAAAGAAATCATTCTTGCATCCTTGAACTTTTTATTCCTTTTTAACAAAATGTCTTTCCTGCTTTATCTATAACAGATCTAATTTTTCTTGACTTGAGCTGTAATGATTCATCACAAGTAATTGAGTGATGAAGTCTTTTAAATATGATGAAACAAATTAAATATAAATTTCATGCTCACTTATACCACATCCTGGATTAGTTTCAGTATACTGTACTAATGAGAGACATATACTTCAAGCACTGTCAGGGACATTTGCAAAGAATCAGAGTACTCCAATTTATTCTGCTTAGTGGATTTATTGTGTTATTCAAATGACAGACTACTTTCAAATGCCCTCTGTAACAGTCAGTTTGTAACTAAATTTTGCTAATTTTGATTTCAGTTTAATGTGTAACCCTCCAAACACAGGATTATAATTATACAAGTTCCAGGATTTAATTTATATAAGTACATGATCTTTGTGAGATATAGACAAAGAAAAATGAGCGCCAGGTCTCAGAATGACTGCTCAAGTAATTTTCCCATAAGTTACATATTACTAACAAAACCAAATACCTGTAAAAAAAAAGACTTAAACCATATACTATATTTCAGCTTCAACTGCAAATCATAGAATACTGTACTAGCAGAAACCAAGAACCTTCAGTATGAATTTCTGGTGTGTCCCTAATGCTGATTAATTCAACCTGACCTTATGTGTTGGGCCAACTAAAAAAAAAAACCACAATGCAGTAAAAGAAAGAACTACAAACTCCACCTGTGGATGCCACAGTAATGGAGTTGAACTCCATTTCCTCAAGAAATATGAAACAAAATTCACTGGCTGAGCATCCTTGGCTCACAGTGCTGAGCATATTGTGTTCACATTTTACTTGAGAGTGACTACACAATATTTCAAGAGGTATGTGACAAACCTACAATGATTATTTGTGTCACGATCCTGTTCTGGTCAGCTTTGAATTTGAATTGTGTAACATTTGTGTTGAAATAACTGATGTGTAAAATTTGTACATTATCTTGGCTGGTGATGGTGATAAAATATCTTTATATATTCATGTGAATGATTATTGAATGGTGATACAGGAATGTTCCTAACAAAATCTTGCACCTCATGTAGAAACTGTAAATCATTTTTACATATATACAATACTAAAAATAGGTGCTAAATTACAAGTTGATCATAAAAATCTACAACTTATAAACAATAAACAAACTTATGGAAAAATTTGGTTAAACAATTGATTCACATATACACTTTCAAAAAGAAACTATAAACAAACCTGAACACCATATTTAATGAACTGATGACGGAGCTTAAATAAAATACACTAATAATCCCAGCCACTTCCTTCACCTCTACCTCTACCCCTGACGGGGCCACCTCTACTTCTGTTGCGTTGGAAATCTCCCCTCCCCCTCCCCCTCTGATAATCTCCTCTCCCACCTCTTCCACCTCTTTGATAATCTCCCTTGAAGCCTCTTCCTCTTCCCCTCCAAGAGTTATGACGACTCTCGTAACCACCGTCCTCATTGTTCCAACCACTGTTTTGATTACTCATCTTGTTGTTGTTATTGTAGTTGTTATAATTTCCTTTCCTTCCCCAAGAGTAATTATTATCTTGATTCCAGTCACCACCCCTGTCTCTCTCATCTTCATAGTCCTCATCTTGGCCTCCTCTTGGATGCCACTGGTTTGATCTGCCATCTCCCTCACCATCATCATATTTGTTACTGAAGTCTTTAAAACCACCTCTGCCTCTACCTCTACCTCTGCCTCTGCCTCGGCCTCGTCCTTTCTCATCGTAACTCATCCGGACATCTTCACTGCTTATACCATTATCAGGATCACCCTGGTCATTGTAACCCCAGTCATTGTCATAGTTCTCCTCATATGATTCTTCATTATATCTTGGTCCACCCATTCCAGGCCCATGATCATTCCTGGAACCTCCGCCCCTTGGCTGCCAATTACCCCTTGGGCCTCCTCGATTATAACCCCTGTCATTATGACCTCTGAAGTTTCCTCTTGGGTGGTTATTGAAGTTCCGTGAGCCACCAGAATAGTTGTTGTTTCCAAAATTTGGTGGTGGCCCGTCATGATAATTACCTTGATTCTGGAAGTTACCACTGTTGTTATTAACATTGACATTCACATTGTTATTACTAGCCATATTATTGCTGGTGTTCATAATATTCTGGGGACCAGTGAAAGTTTGATTGTTTGTTTCAAAAGTATTTGGCCTCTTCTCAGGTACTGGATCTTCCATACTGCAATGATCATTAAAAGAAACATTTTATTATAAAAATATATAACACAATGAAAATGCTCACTTACATACATATAAACACTGTACACTTGGCAAGGAAAGTGAGGATACAGTTTTTTTAATCTTCGGACATATATTGCTAATTAATACGACATCTGGCATATTGCTAATTAATGCGACATCTGGCAACTTTAGAAGGGGGTTGAGCTTCAGTCTTAATGTGTTTCCTTTTTGCTTGACCTCCTATAACTTTCAATCATATTCTACGGTTCTGAAATCATTGATACTTAAATGCAGTAGTAAGCTTTACAGTATTCGTTCAAGTTGTAATTGAGTTCTGAGCAAAATAAACATTTTTCGACATAACCTACCAACTAACCTTACACAAATGAATTTATGACACCACAATGAACAGAAAGCTTGTGTAATCGGAAACGCGATCTTCCATAATGAAATCAAGAGTTAAATTTGAGCAATGTCCAACGAAAAACATGGGGAACAATAAAGGAACGAATGCAATGTTATGCTGAGAGAGAGAGAGAGAGAGTTGCTGTTGTGTAAGCGTAGGCCTCTATGTAGAGCTACTCATTTCATTATTTTTTTTCATTTAGAGATTGAGCGATATTATACTTGTATAGTATGTTTTAGCAATAGAGAGAGAGAGAGAGTTGCTGTTGTGTAAGCCTAGGCCTATATGTAGAGCTACTCATTTTATTATTTTTTTCTTTTAGAGAGTGAGCGATACTATATTTGTATAGTATGTTTTAGCAATGGAGAGAGAGAGAGAGAGAAACTATGGCAACGTCAAGAAACGTCCAGTTACTTGTGTTTTCCCGCTACTCCGCACATCATAGAGAACGCTCTTGTGGATTTAAATAGATTTGGTCAACCTACACTAGCTGTCACATCATTTACTGCCATTAATTCCAGCTGACCTTTAACACCGTGAAATATAAATATGAATGTGTAAAAATTAAATAAATTATCATTACCTCGTATGATGATGCAATAATAAGCCTGTTCATAATGGAAAACGAGTAAATACTGCCGTTCTGGTAAACAGTACTACACCGAGATATACATACACTATCTTTTAGATCTCTTTGAACGATGTCATCTGAGAAATTCTGATTACTTCGGACATCCCTGGTGGTTTTAAGTATCTGAACGATTTTGTTTTGCAGATTTAATATATATGATATAATTTGCATTGTATTTTCATATTCTAGAGTAAATTTACCGAAATTGTGTGTTTTCTGTAAGAAAAAAATTAAAATTCGATGAACGAAATCTAATGAAAACTGTATCCTCACTTTTCTTGCTGAGTGTACACGACAAAGCTCTAACTGTGAAAGAACGAGAGGTTTTGTAAACTTACCTAGCATTTGGATTAAGCAGCATGTGTTTTTCTTTAATAAGTTTCTTTGCAAATTCTGGATCCTTGGTAATCTCTGAAATAAAATCCTCCTCTTCCATTGTTGTAAAGGCTTTCCATATAACATCACCTGATACAAATTCTGAAAATAAAAATAAATATAAAAAATACATCTCATCTAATAATTCAAGCCTTGCAACTGAAATCAAGCAAATATGAAAAATGTGACCAAATTTCAATTTAAAAATACAAAACAAATGCAAATTGAGTAAAAAAAAATGCAGTATAATTCCAATCTAATATGCAATGTTATAACACAGCACAATCAGAAGGCAAACTCTAGAGAAACAACTTTACAAAGAGTATTCAGGTATGGGAGTAAGCAAGTGTAGTGATTATTTCTCTAGCAATGATAGTATAAGTTGTCATTTTCTTGAGAAATTGGGTTAATGTGATCACAGGATTGTTCTAAAATGAGTTTTATGTTAACCTGACACCATAACAGGTCAGTGAAAATAAAATAGTGCAGTAACAAAATTAATAGAAACCACCATTAAACATTTTTCTTTTGATCTACAAAGCCTTCTAGATATGTTTGTTCCACATATACATACCCCTTATTCCTTCTGCCAAGGAGGTAACTATATTTTCACTTGTGCCTGTGATTTTAAGAAAGCATGATACCTCAAGAACCAGCAAATGGATCTGTGCGGATATATTCACTAGGCAGCCATCTCAAGGAGGCATATTTTTTGTGGAAAATTGGCAAAGTTCATGATTCCTTGCCACGGAAACCATTTTACACATCACAAAAAAACAGGGATTTTTGGTCATTGAAATTTTAGACATTCAGGAAAGTATTAGCATGGCTCAGAAAATATGAAATAGAGTAATTGCCATCATCCAAAAGATGATGTACATGTTTCTTGAACCAAATACTCAAACCAGGAAAGTGGAGGTTATATGATGACAATTCATTTGGGCAGAGCTTCTCAACCTGGGAAGATCAGGAGTATAAATTACTAGATTCTCAAATATGTCAGGCTACTGAATATCAAAATAGTGGACCCTGTTGTATATTTCATAAAACTTCATGTTTTTGGAAAAAACATATGTAATAACACAACAGGGTATACACTTTATTCTACTAAGAATTGACATCACAAACAAAAAATTTAAAACATACCTTATCAATTTTTACTAATTACAACAAAGTAATAAAACATTAAGAAGCGAAACCACCAAATCACTGCTTTTCAAAGATCTCCACAGGGTTGAAAAAGACCATCAGATGAAGAAAGAAAGGGTACACTTCTGCTTACTGGTTTATACAAAATATGAAAACTTGTAAATACAAGAGGTGAAAATCCACTACATTACAGAAAATGTGTAAAGAAACAACCACCATCCAGTAAAGCATAAGCAATTAATCAGGCTAACAAAGGCATATCCAGACTTGAAAACTTTACTTCAATACAGCCATTAATAATACAAAATTACATTCTTTCTAGTATTACTGTTAAAATTTTTTTTATGTTATTTCAAAAAAATTGTTACATTATTTTGCCTAAACAAAAAGATTGTGATATTCCACTTAGACTAATGATTAACTTGAAAACTATGCTTGATCAACTGAATTAAATCAATTTTCTGCAAGAACTCTACCCTACTCAGTTCTGTTACAAAACGTACAAAAAGTCAAACCCTGAAAAACACCCATGTTATACTTACCAAGAGGAATCAGGAAACCAGAGTAAAGAATGGAATTAGCCTTAATGTCTTCCAAAGGCACAGACCCTGGAGGCAACTCATCTCCTTCATCGGTATAAACATAATCACCATCGATGTTTGCAGGTAGACAAAATAATTCATTGCTGTCGGTTATAACCCAGCTCGTCTGTAAGAAAAAAAAAAACGACATTACCTTTAGATATAAGATTTCTCCTTTTCTCTAATCAGGTTGAGAGTGCATGCAAGATAAGAAGTAAATATAGCAGTATTATGTAGGTGATTTCAACACGCTGCTGATAAACCTTCTCTGTGGGTATTATGAACCAGATAATACTGTAGTAGTTTCCTGCTCAGGATGCTCATCCACAATTTGGAGTCACACTGGGGAAATAGCAATACTTGCTGGACAAAGAATATCTGGAATAACTGGGATAGGAGCCATTGAATCATGGGGCTCCTCAGTTGTCTCTTAAAGGATGCTCTTCCTTGGAGGGCGATGCAGGAGTTCCAGGGGTAGGCAGGGCAGGGCAACTGGTGCTAGGGATAAGGATGCCTTCTAACCTAGGTGTCTGCACCAGGTTCCAAAGAGACTTCAGAACAAAGGAAGTTGAACAACTGGGACAGCAGGTATTAACACATCAACTTGGGCATACTGGAAAAAGGAAGTAACTGCAGTGGCATATGGCAAAAAATGCCACAGAAGTCAGACAGGAAGGATCCAGAACACTATGCAGACCACAACTGACATAGATGACTGATAATCCTTGGGGCAGAATGGGAAAGCAAAGACCAAAGTGCTTGAAGTGTCAGCAGCAGACTGCCTGTTTTTGGTCATATCATAACCACTGGTCAGCAAACAAGTATTGGCAAACATCATGGGTATAGTTGGGAGAGCACCACTGTCATTGACATGACACAAAGCATGGTTCAAAGCATGGGCATCATTTGTTGGGGGGGGACATATCCCTCCAACTTTTTATTCAAGGGGAACAACACATCAGTTGTCCCCCAAACTTTTTCCCTCCGAACAACATATAGTTGTCCCCCCCAACTTTTTTCCTCCACGTTTTATATAACAGATTCTAGAAATGAGGTTATTAATAATATTATAAAATAAATACTCAACACAAAGAAGTATAAAATATTAAAATAATAAAGAAATAGATTATGTAATTTTTCATTAGGTTCGTGGTCAGATTAATTGTTCATTTAAATTTTGACTAACATATCCCACTGTCTGCATACAAAGTTGGCAAACGCCAACGCCTGCAGCAGCTGCCTGTGAGAGTATTATTATTTTTCCTTCATTGCTTTAAGCCTTTGAGTTTCCTAGCAGACATAATTTTTCTACAAATATATTATGTATTAAAGTTAAAACTAGCAAAATGGTAGACCTGCAAATGGATTGGCTCAGTTTGGAAGCTGTGCTATCGCTAGGTTATAGGCCAAAAGCGATACAATGCTGCTGAACAAGTTTCTTCCAACATATAAAACATTCACCATAATTTCGGTCAGGAACTACCTTACTAATTGATTGTTGGTATTTCACCTATCATTCTGGTCTACTCCTATTTTTGGCAATTTTTAATGCACCTACATGTTTGGCTATATCCAGAGGTAAGCACTTTCTTTATTAATTGCAAAAATGTTTTAATCCTCGAAGGGGTGCCCACAAATGAATTGCCTCCATGCAACTCTATCCTCCACCACTACTTCTCTTCTCATCCAAGTATGTTATTGTTTGCAAAATTTTCATTTCATACATTCAACAATCAATTCATTCAGTATTGTCCCCTTCTATACTTTCTCTTGCTTTTCCACTAGTACTGTCACAAGTAGTACATTTTCATTCTTGTCATTCACTTATTTACTACTTCTTTTGCTACCATCCCTAACCCTAGATATTAAAACCCACATTCTAGTAAAAGGCTATTATTGTTACAGGACACTATTATTTTAGACTCTCAATGGAATCCTGTAAATTCTATACAGTAATATACTGCAACATAAAATAATAAGTATTTTTATCCTTAATACTTATACTGTAAAAGTTCAATATTACTTATACTGTAAAAGTTTGTAATATTAAATACTGATCTTAGTCTCTACAGAGTTAAGTGGAACTGTCACAGAAGACTTGTACCGTATTTTATCAATCTGTAAATTGTGGACTTATAAACTTGTTGAATGACTAATATTGATAACTCAGTCATTATAAATTTGTTCACTGACTAACATTGATAAATCAGTCATCCGTTTCCCTTAATATTATCCATATGTTCATATTTATATGGCATTAAAATACACCAAATCATGTTCATTTCTTCAAAAAATTTCTCTGGGGGGCTCACAGCACCCGCCAAACCCCCAGCTGCATAAGCTCACTTTGCTTACCAATATTAACCGTATAATTTTCATAATGTCCCCCCCCCCAACCACTTTAGAGACCAGATGACAACCCTGGCTTATAGAGGGGGAGAGGGAGAGGAAATAAAACAGTGAAAGAATGTGCTGAAGATAGCGTGAATTGATGATTCAGACAAAGCAGAGTGGAAAGAACAGAATTTGTGCCTCACTTAAGTGTCCCCCACTCTCAGAAATGCAAGAGATTCCTCTGGTTCCAGTCTTAGTTAGCCAACCCACTGAGTATGAAATGAATAAGCTCTTGCAAGGCTCTGGTTTACTCTTTGTACAAATAACCTTGCATTCCTCAATTCCTAGAGAGGTGTAATAAGTCTCTCATTTTTAAGTGTCCAGTGTCAATAACCGTGTGATCATGTAAAGGTCTTTTTTTTTATAATGCTACACTTTTGATTATTAAAGTAAGATTTATTTCTACACCAGATTACTTTAACAGTCATTTTCCAAAACAGTTACTTACAATGTTATTGTCCTCTTCAATTTCCTCTTCTAAGCCACCAGCGGCATTCCATGCAGCTTGGAAAGTCTTTGGGATAGGCTTGGCATATGGAGTCTTTTTTGTAAATCTACTGAAATAATGGAAAGAATTACAACTGAATTTTGTACATGATGATTTTAGGATGTGCAATCCATAGCAACACAAAAATGAACACTCGCCAATGCTGTAATATACAACAAAGTATTATAAGGCTTAACTGCATGCTTTTTTATACATTTTAAGACTGTTCAATTGTTGAAAATATTTCTTAGATGCTTAAATTAAATTTTTTGAGATCTTTTACTTCAAGAATTTACTGTTCATAAGGAAAAATCCCCAGGCAAGAAAACATTCACACATCACACACAGAAATATCTATTTTGATATGGTATTTATTGGGCAAAGGGAAGGTCTGGGATGGAAAATCTGTACAGCCACTGTACACAGAGAAATCTACATACAGTTAAAACTGTACTAAAAAATTAACAAGTACAAACACAACAAGGTTGAAAGTTGTTCCTCAACAAAGCTGTATCAGCCCAGAAATCCTTTAGTGACTTATTTCAATTTTTTACCACACAAATCTTCACCATTTCTCTTGTTAAAACTCTCATAAAATTTCATAATGTATGATACTATAAAATTTGTCTTTGTTGAGACTACAGATTTCAAGAAACTTGATGCATTTCCTAGAAAATCTATAACAACCACGGGTGTTCCAAAATATCAAGAGCAATGTTTTTAGAACTTTTTTTTTTTATCAAGAGTCATAAAATTTACCCTTACCTGTCAAAGCCAGTGTTCTCAAAGTCTAGACCAGGTATCGTTTCTGGTGCACTAGAATCAGCTTCCTCAACTTTGTCGTCTGGGCCCATGCCAGGAATAGCACCTTGTGTTTCAATATTGGAGGTAACTGGAATATCATCTACGAAGAACAGATAACAATAAACAGATTACGACTTTGAAAAGGAAGTAGACTAAAATTATGGATATTTTAGTATAGTATACTAACACCAAGCACTTAATAGCCATAAGCAACAGCAAGCAAAGGATAATAATTTTTTATTTCCTCTCTTATTTTCTGTAATGATTTTTATATTTTGTAACGTGTTAGGTTAAAAACTATAAGTAACATTTAAAACATAAATAAACATTTTGTGTGCACTAACTCACCGATATCCATGGAGTCATCAGCTAACCCTGCTGGAAGAGTATTTAAGTTGTACTTGTCTCTCATCTTGTCCCCAGGTCGATTTCTCGTCCAGAACTTTGATGTATGGTCATTGGACCCTGAGCACAGAATGTGACCAAGAGGATGCCATGCTAAGTCCCATATAATACCATCATGAGCAGATTCAATGGCTCCTACTTCCTTGTCATTTCTGCAATAATAATCAGGGAGAGGTTACAGGAAATTACAAACTTCATAGAATGATAACTGTCACTTATAAATACAACACTAAAATTAAAATCTAGAAAATTTGGAGGAATTTCATTTCTGAAAATACTGTATTGAGTTCTTGGAAGTTCATGAAAATTTGAATGTAAAAAAACAGCTCTTGGTGACAAGGTTTAGCCTTAAAAGATATTGTCTGGGGTACAACCAAGACCTAAAAATTGCAATAATTTATGTCCCTCAGATACAAAACACTACCTGGAATACATCATATCTATTTAATATGCTCAGGAGGCAGACCGCCTAAAAGTTTATATTACTCTTCCAGTTACTGAAAGATTTCTCTGTCACCACTTTTTCAGTTTAAAGAATTGTTATTGAATAAAATGCTTGTTACGCTCAATCAGAGAAGATCAGAAGCCTTTAACATAACACAGTCCTTTGTATCTACACAAAATAATATTAAGCATAATTTTATGACCTACACTAGAACCAAATACTGTATCTACTTTTCAGTCAGAAAGTGACTCACATGGATGTAAACAATTTTGTACCTAAGTCATTATTAACTTACTTGGGGATGTAGGATCACCCAAAGTTTAGGTAGTGAGTTAATCACCAACAGCCCTAGTAAGCTGTCCTTAAAGGTGGAAGATAGGTCAAAATTGGTAGGTTGGAAGCTAAGATTCAGATACCTACTAAGTGACAATTTGTAATGGCTGAAATGATAAGGCAAAAGTAATTACAGTGAAGCAGAAAAAGGTAGGGAAATAATCATAGGGTCAAGAAAATATACTGCATCTCAAAGGTGGAAGGAGGAGAAAGGGAACTGTTAACTGATAAACCAAACATAGAGATGTTTGAGTTGTATGTAAATATGTGACATATGTCAAGTAACAAAAGTGGAAAACAATAGATTTATAATTTTGGCTTATCCTACCAATTTATTTCGTGTGCTTTGCATTCTATATATGAATCTTCTTATAACTGATAAAAATGGTATTTTCATGATAAAATAAGTTTCATATATACTTACCAAGTAATTACATAGCTATACTTTCCTACTCGCGCAGCAGCTAAAATCTGAAGTTCGCAGTAGTGATTTTATTGCTTTTGTGTAGGTGACTACCCTTCCCACTATTGGGGAACAATAGGAACAACAAAACAGAGGAGCTCACTTCTTTTATGCTTAATGTCCATGAGAGGGAAGGAGGGAGGGCTCTGATCTGTAATTACTTGGTAAATATAAATGAAACTTAATTTTATCTTGAAAATATCATATTCATATAAGTAACTTACCAAGTAATTACATAGCTGAATCCCACATTGATAGGAGGTGGGATACATGGACATTTCCTGCTCCAAAAAAAAGTCAGGAATGAAGATGAATTTGAAACATACACTCTTAGCATTGGTAAAATGCTTGTTGTTTCCTTACCTGGTAAGAGAGTTAATGCAGGTTATTACTGCCTCCGGTCGGCGCTCATCTTGACCCATAGTAACTTAGCGTAATTGCCTTGAGAAGTCTCTACTTTTAAGTGGGGACTTTGGAGCAAAGGAGTCTTCTGAATACCCGCAAAGCATATGATAAAAAACTGCCCTTGCCCTGGGCGCAGTACCAAAAGATAAAAAAGAGCAGACAATGCTGTCAACTATACCAACAAAGAAATATCTAAAAACCATTAACCACAAGTAAAGACTGGTGGGCACTCCGGGAAACAGTAACCCCCCTGCTCCCCAAAAAGAACTCAACACTAATTTCAAGGCAAAAGTTACAGATAGGAAGGAATGCTTCCTATGCTTTTTCCCCCAACACCATACACTGATAATGGACCTAAGATACCGCAATTTTTGAAAACTGTTTCTACTTCCTTCAAATAATGGGTAGCAAAAATGGAGTTGCACTCCCAGTAAGTCAACTGGAAGATAGCTGAAAGCAACATATGTCTGAAGGCATACAAAGTGGTGACAGACCTGACTTTGTTTGCTCTCACCTTAAAGGTTGGCAAGACGTCCTCTTGTACAGTATTTATGAGTGTGCCTCCGTAATAAGACTCCTGAGAAAAAACGACAACACATTTTTAGACAGAGGTCACGAGGAGTTTTTTATGGAAAACCAGAGGTTATTGGCAGGGCCTCTGGTCCTCTTGGTTCTGTCTAAGTAGTATCTAAGCACTCTAACTGGGCAAAGAACATTTTCCTCCTCTTCAGGTCCGAGAATGTCCTTCAGGTTTTTAATGGAGAATGAGCGTGGCCAGGGGTCCAATGATGTTTCATTCTTCGCCAGGAAACTAAGCATAAAGAAACAAACTGCGTCTCCCTGAGCAAAACCAATAGGCTTGTCGATGGCCTGAAGTTCACTTACTCGTTTTGCAGTAGACAAGGCTACAAGGAAGAGAGTCTTCTTTGTTAGGTTCTTAAGAGATGTGGAACGGAGAGGCTCAAAAGCAGGTCCTGTTAACCACTTAAGAACTATATCTAAGTTCCAGGATACTGAGTCTCATCTGTTTGGAAGTCTTGAAAGACCTGACAAGGTTGCTAAGGTTGGAGGACAAGTCTAGTCCCCTGTGCTTAAAAACAGACCCTAACATCGCTCTATACCTTTGATGGTAGATGCAGAGAGCCCCTTGGGGGTCCTTAGAAAAAGCAGGAAATCCGCTATCTGGGCTATAGTGGTTTTAGAAGAGGAGATGTTACGGCTGCTACACCACCTACGGAAGATGGCCCACTCTGACTGGTAGACTTGGCTGGAACACTGATGTCTATATCCCACAATAGCTTCCGCAGCTTGCCTTGAAAATCCCTTCGTTCTGTCAAGTCTCCAGACAGTAAAGCCTGTCAGAGCTAGAGTGGATAGTCCTTGGTGGAATTTCCAAAGGTGGGGCTGTTTGAGTAAACATGGATCTTGCAGGAGCAGTCTGGGAAAATCCACGAGAAGTCTTCGAAGTTCCGGGAACCATTCCTTGAGCAGCCAAAATGGAGCTATCAGAATCACTGTCACATTGCAATGGGATAGAAACTTCTTGAGTACCTCTCTCACCTTGTTGAGTGGAGGGAAGGCGTAGAGGTCCAAGTTCGACTAGTTTATCAGCATGGCATCTGTCACCCATGCCTGAGGATCTGGGACCAGCAAACAGAAGAGAGGAAGATGATGGTTCTTCGATGTTGCGAACAGGTCCACCGTCGGTTTGCCCCACAACTCCATAGTCTGCTGCAGACCGCAGAGTTCAGAATCCACTCTGTTGGAAGAACCTGTCCTTTCTGACTTAGTTCGTCTGCTAAGATGTTCATCTTCCCTTGGATGAACCTGATTACAATCTTTACCCGATTTTGATCTGCCCAAATGAGCAGGTCCTTCGCTGCCTCGCAAAGGGAGAAGGAGTGGGTTCCCCCCTTGTTTCTTTATGTAGGAGAGAGCAGTGGTGTTGTCGGAGTGCACCACTGTGGTCTTGCCCGTGAATGCTTTTACAAAGTGCATCAGCCTCAGATGAATGGCAGTCAGCTCTTTGACATTTATGTGCAGACTCCATTGTTCCAGAGACCATGCGCTGGAAGCTTCTAAGTTGCCCAGAAGGGCTCCCTAGCCTCAGTCCGAGGTGTCTGCATAGATGAGGAGGTCAGGGTTCACAGGTGTAGAGACTTTCCCTCTACAAGTCTGCCTTCGAATGTCCACCACTGCAGATCCGACTTTATCTCTGATGTTATGGGAAACATCACTGAGGCTGGTTGCTGCCTTCTGTTACAGTTTGCCCTCAGGAAGAACTGAAGGGTCTCATGTGTAGTTCCCTAATTTCACAAACTGTTTGATGGATGAGTGTGTTCCCAATAGGCCCATCCACCGATTTGCCGAACAAGACAGTAGTGCAAGGAGGTCCTGTACTGACTGAAGGCAGGGCTCTATCCTCTTGGGGAATGGACAAACCTGAAAACTCAGAGTTTATCCTCATCCCCAAATAGAGGATCTCCTGAATCGGGGTTATCTGTGATTTCTCTAAGTTCATCAATAATTCCAGTTCCTATGCAAGTAATTGTCTGAAGATCCTTTGTGCACTGTTCCTGCGACAGTGAGTGGAGGAGCCAGTTGTCCAGGTACAGGCATACACTGATGCCTGGAAGGTGCAGCCACTTCACAAGGGGTGCAAGAACTTGTGTAAATACTTGAGGGGCCGTGGAGAGGCCGAAACATAGCTCTTGAAATTGGAAGACCCTGCCCTTGAAGGCAAATCTTAGGTATTTCCTGGACTCCAGATGTACTGGGATATGGAAATATGCATCCTGCATATCCAGGGTGATCATCCAGTCGCCCGGTTGAATGGATGATAGCACCGACTTATTTGTCTCCATTTGTCTTCTGTACGAAGGGGTTCAAAGCGCTGACATCGAGGACGGGTCTCCACCCACCCGATTACTTGGGGACTATGAACAGCTGGTTGTAAAAGCCTTTGGTAGTGTGGTCTTCTACTACTTCTATGGCCCTTTTCTTGAAGAGAGATGACATTTCCTCCACCAGAGCTGCAAACCTATCAGAGCCCTCTGAGTATGCCGTCAATGTGATCGGCGAAGACACAAGAAGAGGGTACTCCTTGAATGGAATAGAATAGCTCTCCTTGAGCACTTTGATTGTCCAAGGCTCCGTGACTCTGGTGCTCCACTTTTCCCAGAAGAGGAGGAGTCTGGCTCCTACAAGTGCACGAAGAGTCGATGAGTCATTTCTTGGAAGAAGAAGGTCTGGACGAGTCTTCTTGATAGACCTAGCAGTGAAT
This sequence comes from Macrobrachium rosenbergii, assembly GCF_040412425.1. Classification (NCBI taxonomy): domain Eukaryota; kingdom Metazoa; phylum Arthropoda; class Malacostraca; order Decapoda; family Palaemonidae; genus Macrobrachium; species Macrobrachium rosenbergii. The sequence continues at coordinate 30,524,324 of NC_089744.1, read as the reverse complement.
CGCATTTTGGAATGGAGTTTGGCGGAGAAACCCTGTCTGCCTTCACAAAAGGGCTGCTGCTGAAGAGGGAAGACAGAATTCACTGCAATAGTAGAAGACTCTTTAGGGCACTTGGATGACTGGGCCAAAAGATCCTGAGTCAATTTCTTCTGGAAATTGGTGGCAATCTCCTTCACAGCCAATTGCAGAAACAGGTACTGCTTGTCCATGGGAGAGAATAACAAGGCCGACTTCTGAACCAAAGTCACTCCCTTCTTGGTGAAGGAGTACCATAACTCCCTTTTCTTCAGGACTCCAATGGAAAAGAGAGATGCAAGCTCCAAGGAACCGTCTCGAATGGCTTTATCAGTGCATGACAAAACCCTGAGCCAATCTGCTGACAGGTCGGTTGCCAACACATCATAGTCCTCTATCTTCCTAGTGAAGGCCCTGATCATCCAGTTGAGGAAACTAAACACCTCGAGGACTTTAAACATGTGCTTGACCAGATGATCCAGCTCTGAGGAGGCAAAGAAAACCTTAGCTAATGAGAAGACGGATTGACGGGCCAAGTCGATCAGTCCAGAGAAGTCACTTTGGGATGAGGCAGCACCTCCCAAGGATGGAGCTTCTCATGTAGCAAACGATAAGTACCTTCTGGCAGTGAGTCTCGCTCGAGGAAAAGCAAAGGCGGCCTTCCCCTGCTCTCTCTTCACGGTGAACCAATCCTCTACTCCCTTCAGAGCTTTCATCACAGATGAAGAAAGAACCATCTTGAGGAGACGAGTGCTACAGTCTACCTGATTGTAGATGCAGGAGAAACTGGAGCGGCTGGCTGGAAGTGCAAAGGAAAAGTTGCTAAGAAATACCTCAAGAGAGAAGCATACGCAGAGGGAGTAGGTTCTTGTACTACCCCCTCCTCCGTCGAAAAGACCAGAGACAAAGACACGTCTTGGGAAGGCTTCAGTACCAAATAAGTCTTCTGCAGCAGGCCCAGAACATCTACTAACTGCTGCTTTATATGAGCAAAAGACGGATCCTCTGTGATGGGTGCAGGCAGAGAAGGCGAGTGCTTGGTTGGCGCTGAGCTGGCAGAGGTAGGTACCGGGCGCTTGGGAGTCAGAGTTGGGCGCTCGGTGACGGAAAACACTGATCGACACTCAGGAGAATACACTGGGTGCTCATGTGGGTGCCTGGACAAAGATGAAGATCGCTTGTTAGCAGAACAGTGCTTGGGCACCAAAAACTGACACTGTAAGTGGGAATGCTCGGGTGAAGAGTGGTCTGGGCTGCGCCAAGCACTGCAACCTAGCTGAGGGCTGAGTGATGGCTCTCTAGTCTGCTTCAAAGGAACGGGAGAAATCTCACTGGAGTGACATCTATTGAGAGGGCACGATTCGTCCTTAAAGCACCAAGTACGTCTCGTTTGGGCTGGAGAGATCGGAGTCCCACGACTGATGTGCACTGATAGAGACGCCTTTCCAACGCCTGCCTGAAACACAAGTCACAGAACTGGAAGAGGGGAGACTGTCCGTGGGCAAAACCCACCAACCTCCTTTGGACCTCTAGTATGCCTCCTCTCAGGTTCAGGGGAGTGTGACAGGGACCTTCGTCTGGGAGAATCAGCGGGACGAACAGCCACCTCCTCCACTGGCACTGGCACCGGCACTTGCACAACACTATGCAACTGATCCATTAGGACCTTAAGGGACTCACCTAATTTCGACACTGTATTGACCACAAGTTCCAATTTGCGGTAAAATTACTCTCATGGCTGGCAATGGCATCAGGTTCTTGAAGCATGGGAGCTGGGTAGAGGAGTTGATGGCAAAATACCAGGAGGACTAACGATAGGGGATAAGGATAAAGCTGTAGAAAAAGGAATATTACTGTTGGGACAGGGGTTATCAACAGAAAGAATAGTTCTAAACTATAAGTCCTACTCTCGGCTCTAAAAGCAGCCTTCCTCTTCCTATCCCTGTCTAATTTCTCCAAATGAAATTTCAAAACCTTCCACTGCCTTTCATCCCAACCTTTATATTCCTCACAAGCATGATCCATTAAGCACTCTTGCCCTCTACATTTCACACAAATCATATGAATATCGTAAGTAATCTTAGTCATGCAGGTCTTGCAACCCTCCCTACAATATCTAATACTGGAGGTGCTTGAATCCGACATTATAAATAACACAAGGGACTTGTAAATAAACTAAGCTCAGCTGAAAAGCTACCAGAACAAAGAGTACATCACCAAATCCAGCGAAAAACTGATGAAAAACTCCAAACAAAGCTGCCACAAACATTAGATGTTACATCTAAAGCAAGCAAAAAAGAAGTGAGCTCCTCTGTTTTGTTGTTCCAATTGTTCCCCGATAGTGGGCGGGGTAGTCACCTATACAAAAACAATAGAATTGCTACTGAGAACTTCAAATTTTAGCTGATGTGTGAGTAGGAAAGTATATATATATAATTATTTGGTAAGTTACTTATATGAAACGTAACTTTTCAGGGGTACCTTTCTAAATGACATAAATGTCTTCAGCGAAAAGGAAGTAAAGAGGATAATTTCAGTCTCTGTACATAATTATCACACTATAAGACAATGATTTTAAAGAATATTGGTATGAACATTTTCAACCTATATCCAACTTTTGGCTTAATTCACGATGGAGCTTCAGTTTAATAAAAGTATTGGTAACCGCATTTTCGTCTACAAAATTTTTAAAAATGTAGAACATTTATGGGTTCTGCAACTCAGTTTTTAATACTCCAACTGGAAATGTGCAATGAATCATTAACAACTGAAGAATATTCTTAAAATTTTTTGCAGCTCACAGTATACGGTGCCCATTTTAGACATTTTAAAAACTTACTAATATTGGCTGTTATAACTATACAAAATGTTTGTGCCTTGTATAAAGACTAAAACTATTTGTATATGTAAAGTGCATAATCTTTGATGTTCTGACTTAAAATTTATTACCGAAGTAAATATTAACCAATACATTTGTGTCTGATTACAGCATGTACTGCCCAAATTCCTGCTGTCAAAAGTACCTGAAAATTTTAAGCAATATTCCAATCAAATTCTTTCTACAATGTTTAACGTCATCTCATGACTATTGACTTGTTTCTTACCCTACATGCCAGAAGAGGATTGATCCATCTGAACCACCACTTGCAAATAAGCCCTCATGATGTGGATGCCATGCTATGCAAGAAGCCTCTTTCTTGTGACCTCTGAATACCTGCAAGAGATTTTTATTTTAGAGTCTAAAATGTTCTAAAGATGTATTTAATTAACTGACATGCCAACACAATTCTCAGAAAAGTTCCTGGTCTTATGAAAGAAAATAAGTTCTCAGGTTGTTTTTAAGTGAATAGGATGTTGAGAAAATATTTATGCCTCAAAGATACACACAACTAAGGTTACTAAAGCTTAAATTGGAAGTTATAATGGTAAAACAAGATAGAAAATATATCTCCTGCCAAGGGAAGCCTTTTCTGACCTTCCAAAGGCAGGTTATAGACCATTGATAACTGCTGAAGTGAGAGAGTAGGGTAATGACAAAGGCAGTAATAATAGGTCTGCAGATATAAAGTATATACTAGTTTCAAATTTTTAAACCATTTTTAGGTTTTCATTACTAACTAATTTCTAATATAAACTTATTTTATATCACTATAGGGCCGCCATTATCAGGACCCTCAGGTTAAGTGTTCCGCAGCAGATTGCTTAGTTTGCTTTTTACCAGTTTGTACTGCCCATACCACCTGCCATGAGTATAGTCCTTGCAAAAAACAAGGAAAATCTGGTTGATCACCAGATACGTGCAAAATTTGTAGTATGCTCCTAGCAGCAAGTTTTCAGGATGAAACGGCTCATTTTAAGCTGTCTTGATGGGTCCTAGGGTTCAGTAGGGATGAAGAAGGGGGAGATTATATCTTTCTGGCTGAACTCCGGCAGCAGATATTTAACCCTTTTTCAGAACAAGATCTATGTTTGGGCCAAAACCCAGAAACATCAGTCCCCAATACCTCCCAGGTTAACCAAGCTGAGGAGTGGAAGAATCTTTATGTGAGGGTGACATCCCTATTAATGGACATGAAGTGGACACTGCCACTGAAATGGCCCTGCTGAACATGAAAGGATCAGGGATACATATTTCAGGTAATCATGGGAGAAACTTTCCAGAAGGAAATCTATCCCCCATGCAGCTATCAGATGCTAAAGAGGATCTTTCCCCCAAAAGGGATACTAAGATCTACCTAACTGCGACTGAAATGGCTACATTCTCAAGAGGGGTATAATAATTCACCCAGGACTTCTGCCCCTTGGTTAACAGGCAGTTACAGTTCAAGTGTTGAAGCTCAGCCAGACTGTGCAAACTTCCCCAAAATTATGAGAAACATCAGAGATGTCCTTGCCACAGAACGGCAATATATAAGGGACATGATACACGATTCCGAAAAGGAAATTAGGTCAGTCCTGTATACCCTAAGGTGTAAAAATACTTCATCCTGTCATCAAAAAGAAAGAGTGGATACAAATTCCGCCCAAACAGGGTTTGATGTTAGAACTCCGAATGGAAACAACAAAATGGCCAGCTTGGACTACAAAACTTCAGATAAAAAGATAATAGGGGCTCCAATATTCACCCTTGATGATACTGATAACCCTTGGAAAGATGCCTCAATGTGCATTTCTCTCCCAATGGTAAGTATTTAATCAATAAGCAAAAAACCATGATCAAAGTTGTACATGTGGACTTTAGAGACAATGCAGCATTCCATAATATAGAATGATGCCTGGTTCCACCTTCAGCAGACAATGAAAATCACTAAAAGAAATGGTTCTCCTACCTGTGTCTATAGCATTAAAAGCTATAGTAGACACCCTTTACCATTGAGAAACCACTAAAAGAAATGGTTCTCCTACCTGTGTCTCTAGCATTAAAAGCTATAGTAGACACCCTTTACCAGATCAGCAGAGAATGGATTGCTACTGCTACTTTGTATAAGACCCAAATTGCTTGTTGAGTAGCCCCAGCCTTCTGTCCCTTCACTTTTAAAATAATCAACCATGTGAAGGCAGATTTTCAGAATTTTGTAATGGCTAGAAAATGAGAGACAATGGCAGAATTAAAGCCATTTGCCATGGTCACCTCAGTCTCAAATAATTCCACCAAGGAAAAAGCTCTCTAGATATATCTACTCAACAGTTTGGGACCCCTATGAGAAGAATCTCAGAGGGGACAGCCTCGGCAGATTTTCATGCTGGGATCCGCCTCCTTAGTATTATAACCTTTACCACCTTGCTGGAAGTTGCCACCAAAAGGCTTCCAGAAAATTCCAGAAAAATTTTTGTTGTTGTGGTCAAAAGTCTTGAGATGCCAAAGGGAAGCATTCTATGACTTTCTAGAATGGCGTATAAAAGCAAGAATGGAAACACTGGAGGGCTCTAACAAGTCACTCCCCAATGTGACTTCATTATTACACTCTAACCCATTCTGTAAGGACCTGTTTGAGGAGTCTGTTGTGGCTCAACTTAATGAACAAGCCCGCCAACAGAATTGTACAGTGTACGCTCTCCTTGGAAAGGGGGAATTCAGAAAAAAAACCCAGAAACTTCCCTTTACCCAACTAAAAAAAGGCTCGATATGACCAAAAATCATATAAGCCTTCAGTCTCCCCCAAAAGTTTCCCCTTAAAAACAGTTAGGTGGTCAGAAGGGACAACTCCCTACAAAGGGACAACAACAACAGCAAGGATATCCTTTTCACAGGGTCCAAAGGCACTCCTACGGGGAAAAGGGGAAAGCAATACCTGGAATGCCTATCAAAGGCAAAGGCAGAAGAAGAGGTGGATCCCAATAGGAATCGTATGGTCGGGGGTCAGCTTCGGCGACACCACAGGCAATGGAAGTCCTCCCCTTGGGGACACAGCGTTATTTTCAAGGGGCTGGGATGGAAATGGTCTCATCTCCCCCCCTTCCTTTAAAAGGGTTCCTCCAGAAACCAGACCCCTCTCTGGAAGATTACTTGCAGAAGGCCATGTTAAAAGGAGCCACAGAGAAATGCGTATACTGTATTCACCATCAAGCATGTCTCTTCATTGTCCCCAAAGGGGATTCTCCCAAATGAAGGGTGATCTTTGACCTATCAACATTGAACATGCACGTTGTTTGCCAAAAGTTTTGGATGACTACTGTTCCCCAAGTACGTTCAATCATTCCACAAGGGACCTGGACAGCTTCTATAGATTTGAAAGACGCATACTGGCACATCCCTATCGTTGTTCCCTCTCGCCCCTTCCTAGGGTTCCAAAGTCATGCCCTTTGGTCTAAATATTACCCCTAGAATTTTTACAAAATTAGCAACAGTAGTTATTCGAGAACCCAGACAAGGAGGAATACAACTCATAGCCTACCTAGATGACTGGTTAATCTGGGGCCCACAAGAAAAGTGTTTAAGAAACCTAAGAGCAGTGGTCAACAGACGCCAGTCAAAAGGCTTTCTAATAAATTGGAAAAATCCTGCTTCATGCCCAGCAGATGTTTTCAGTGACTGGGACTGTGTTGGGATACTCTTCACAGCCTGTTGTCTCTCCCCATCAATACTCAAAACAGAAAAAAGAAAGACCTCATAACGTTCCTTGCACAGCCCAGAGTTTCCAGATGGCAATTAGAAGGTAAGATGGACCTGCTGCAGTTCCCATCAGTACAATAGATCAAATATTCAGATTGCAACTAAAGAATGTGAACAAATTCTGGCTATCACATGCATGAAAAAAGATGACAGACCAACCTCATCAAAAGAATCAAAAAGTCGGGGAGATACTTAGGCCTTGGACCCGGAAGGAGTCTCTGGCGAAACAGGTCACCCTGACTCCTCCATCTGTATGAGTGACAATACATACAGATGCCTTGTTGACAGGTTGGTGAGGACACTGGAAGGATTGTCAGGTGGCAGGGAGGTGGTCAGCTACTCTGAGGAATTGTCACATCAATTTCCTGGAGCTGATGGCTGGCTTTTTGTCTCTCAAAAAACCCAAACCTCCAACAGAGACATAAATTTTGTTGGTTCTAGACAACATGACTGCAATGTCCTGCATCAAGAGGTCGGGATCACGTTCACCTCCTCTCAATATGGTAATGCTAGCCATCCTTCGGATGGTGCAAGCAAGGAAGTGGCACTTGTCTGCAATTCACCTCACAGGGTCTCTCAATGTAATAGCAGACCCTCTATTAACCCTTAAACGCCCAGCCTCTATTTACAAAAGTGTCTCCCGTATGCCAGCAGCGTTTGGGAGTTAGCGCCAAAGCGGAAAAAAAGTTTTTTTCAAAAAATCACAGCACGCTTAGTTTTTAAGATTAAGAGTTCATTTTTGGCTCCTTTTTTTGTCATTGCCTGAAGTTTAGTATGCAACCATCAGAAATGAAAAAAATATCATTATCATATATAAATATTGAAATATATGACAGTGCAAAAAAAATTTTCATATATAATTTTATACAAATCGCGGTGAGCAAAACGGTTAAAGCTAATGGGTTATTTTTTTTTCTTTGTATTGTACACTAAATTGTGATGATTTTGGTATATAACAAATTGTAAAACGATCAAAGCAACACAGAGAAAATATTATCAAAAAATAATGCATGAATTCGTAACGCGCGGACGTAAAAAAATGTTTTTTTCAAAAATTCACCATAAATCGAAATATTGTGCTAGAGACTTCCCGTTTGTTAAAAAATGAAGCTAATTGATTGAATATTACTAGACTGTAAGTGTTTTAGCTTACAATTGCAGTTTTCAACCATTTCAGTTGAGTTAAAGTTGACCAAAAGTCTAATTTTTTCTATTTATCGTGATTTATATGAAAATATTTCAAAACTGATAAAAGCTACAACCATGAGTTTTTTCCTGTTGTATTGTACATGAAATTGCACACATTTTCATATATAAAAGTTTATGTAATGACTAATATAAAATGGTGCAAACATTACAACAACGTGACGAAAGAATTTCTGAGATGTTCCGCCGAGTTACCGTGCGGACATAAGGAAAATGTTTTTTTCAGAAATTCACCATAAATCGAAATATTGTGCTAGAGACTTCCAGTTTGTTGCAAAATGAAGGTACATGATTGAATATTACTAGAATGTAAGAGTCTTAGCTTATAATTGCGTTTTTTTACCATTTCGGTCGAGTTAAAGTTGACCAAAGGTTGAAATTTTGGCAGTTATCGTGATTTATATGAAAATATTTCAAAACTGATAAAAGCTACAACATGAGTTATTTTCTGTTGTATTCTACATGAAATTGCGCACATTTCCATATATAAAACTTTATGTAACGACTAATATAAAATGGTACAAACATTATGACAACGTGACGAAAGAATTTCTGGCGCGGACGTAAGGAAAAAGGTTTTTTCAAAAATTCACCATAAATCGAAATATTGTGCTAGAGACTTCCAATTTGTTTCAAAATGAAGGTAAATGATTGAATATTACTAGAATGTAAGAGTTTTAGCTTACAATTACGTTTTTTTACCATTTCGGTCGAGTCAAGGTTGACCGAAGGTTGACATTTTGGCAGTTATCGTGGTTTATATGAAAATATTTCCAAACTGATAAAAGCTACAACCATGGGTTGTATTTTGCTGTATTTTACATGAAATTGCGCACATTTTCATATATAAAACTTTATGTAACGGCCAATATAAAACAGTGCAAAAATTACAACAAAATGACGAAAGAATTTCTGAAATTTTCGGCCGAGTTACCACGCGGGCGTAAGGAAAAAGTTTTTTCAAAAATTCACCATAAATCGAAATATTGTGCTAGAGACTTCCAATTTGTTGTAAAATGAAGGTACATGATTGAATATTACTAGAATGTAAGAGTTTTAGCTTACAATTGCGTTTTTCGACCATTTCGGTCGAGTCAAAGTTGACCGAAGGTTGAAATTTTTGTAGTCGGCGTGCATGCGTCCACTTGGCACCCAACAGACAATTTTAGTCGACGTATGATACGTCCAGTAGGCGTTTAAGGGTTAAGGAAAACGACAGCCTCAACAGAGTAGATGTTGGACAAACGCTCTTTTCAAAAATTAGCCAACCGAAGTGGACCTGTTTGCCACATACGAGAATCACAACTTCTAGTGTGTGTCTCTGAACTTGGACAATCATGTTTAGTTTCTTGTTTTTTGTTACCAAAACCTAAGGGATATTTGGAATAGAGAATGGGGCTTGAAACTTGTGGCTTGACCTGGGACCAGAAATGTTTTTCCTTTGGGTTATTGGGACTAAAACTTGAGAGCCTGAGCCATTTCATCACTTGTCAATTTCTTTTTAAAGCTCCTTGAGGACAAAACAAGTGACTACGCTATCAAACAATAGGTTCTGACATAGGAGAAACTTATTTTTGGTAGTCGCTCTTGAGTCCTCAAAACCCACCCACTTCCCTGACAAAAAGGTATGGGATTTGGGCGAGGGATCATCCTGCATTAACCGACAGAAATTAATGGCTTCCTTGGTCTCTTGCCAGTCTGTTTGTCGACAGTATGGCGGACTGTGCATGCACATAATCACTTCCTCTTCTAGCAGGTTTGACAAAGGAGATAACCTGGGTACAGCTTTGCTGTAAGATAAGGGAAAGAGCCTTCTTATCTTTGAGTCCATTACGTACTCCATCACGTGTTATAGTGTTTATCATTATGAAACAACACCTGACCAAGAGACTGACTAAATGAGAATTCTTTGATATTAGCTTGGTCACCAAGGAGCTTTGACAGACCTATGGAAGGTAACTCCTTGAGGACTCAACAGCGACTACCAAAAATAGGTTTTTCCTATGTCAAAACCAGTTTTCTAATGATTACAAAAAGTAAAGACACTAATTTCTTCAGCTTACTTCAATTCATCATTCTGAGTATATAGTTTTATTTAAAATTTTCAGATACAAAAACAAGTAAAATTACAGCGGTTCCTCGGCGAATGAATGATTCGTTATTCGTATTTTCGTTGCGCAAAGTAAAATTTTCGAAAAATTCTGTTTCCATGTACAAGCTACAGGCAGTCCCCGGTTATCGGTGGGGTTCCGTTCTGAGGGTGTGATGATAACCAAAACCTCCACTAATCATAAACTGGCAATTTTTGGAGCTTTTTCGGTGATTTTCGGGGCCTTTTCAGCAATTTTTGGGGCTTATCAGCGCCGAAAAGTGCCAATTTTCGCTTATCAGCGCCTCTGTTAGGTATGTATCGGCGCCAATACCCAATTATCACTACTGATAAGCGGATATCGGCAATTTTCTGCGCTGAAAATTGACGATTTTGGTCGCTAGACAAGCCCTGTAAAACCAGATCGCCATTAACCTGGGACTGCCTGTATTTGGTGGAATCTCATGCATGGCCGGCCGGGATTGTTTGGGGGTGGGTGGAGAGATGGGATCCCCTTGGTCCTTGATTATGGGGGGAGGGCCATGTGGATGTAGGGACAGAGGAATACATAGTGGGAAGGCAATAAAACAACTGGGATGATGGTTCTCTTTTTTAAAATATCAAAGTAGGTTCTGAAAAATCCTTAATCGACCTCAATTGCCTTGTGACCCTGACACAAACTCGTGATCAGCGCTAGTCTAAATTGTACCTTAAGTTCGTGTTTGTGCTTGTGGCTGAGACTTTGCACAACTTTATCGCATCATATTTTTGCAATTACAGTATACTGTATTGTAATTAATAATCGGGCATAACAATGCCCCACATGAAGAAGAAGCCTGTTAAGGAAGTGATAAAGAAAATGGAGTCTTTATCTGTTAAAGTTAAGAAAAAAATGATAGCCAAGCATGAGGCTGGCATACATGTGTCAGACTTAGCTCGAGAATATGGCAGATCTATGTCGACGATATGTACTGTTCTAAAGAAGAAAGAGGAAATTAAGGCATTAGACACTGCAGTAGGAGTAACAAGAATATCGTTTGACACTTTCGCATCTTTATAGTTTGAGCGCCGCGGCTACCAGAGATCCGAGGTGTCTGGGAGTGCTCGACAGTGCAAAAAAAATAATTTTTAAAAAAATTCAGCAAAAATAGAAATTTTATGCTGACAATGTTCATTTTGCTGTCCTTTTTTCTCAATGTTTATATTTTATGGTGGAATAGTCAGAATAAGAGTCCCAGCCCTCTAAATATGAAAAATTTGAGTTATTTAACAAAAATAAAAAAATCTTTACTTATTTTTACATTTTTGTTTGTAGCCCAAAAACTATGAAAGTCAGGCAAATGAATTTTTTTATGAGAAAGCCAACAAAATTCTCCAAATATCAATATATAAAATAAAGAAAAATGAATAAGTACAGTTGGTGAAAAAATTGATAGAAAAGAGGGTAAGAAACAGAGACAGAGCACTCTGCTCGGTGTATAGTGAGAATTAGCGCTAGAAAGTTATTTTTTTGAAGATCTCTATCTCGGTTATTTTTTATAGGAATTACTTTGTAAATATTCAAAATGTAGAGGAACGGTTGAGGAATACAGTGAGAGTCAAGAAAAATGGTTTTGGTAACAGCAACTGTTTCATTTTGACGTTATAAGTTGATCAAAACAAAAAAAAAGTTACCGTTGTCAACATTATCGTTTGTAGCTCAAAAACTATAAAAGTGAGGCAAAAGAATTATTTTTTATGAGAAAGCCCACAAAATTCTCTAAATATCGACATATAAAAGAATGAAAAATGAATAAGTACAGTTGGTGAAAAAATTTATAGAAAAAGAGGGTTATGAAACAGTGTGTTTCCAATAATGTAATCCCACATACAAATCCTACATTTTATAAAAAATGTAAAAAAAAAAAAATGTAAGATACGAGACAGAAGCGTGGGTAGGATCAGCTGATTTCATTGTGAGAATTTTACTACGCCAGGGATTTGTGCATGGCGTATTGATGCCTGAGTTACACGGTCCAAGGTATGCTTTAGCCTATGGAAACCACTAATTGTCCGAATCAAAAAAATTTACTCCTAACACATGTACGAAAAATTTCACTAAATTTTATGTAGCGGTACGTCAGTCGGGTAGGAAGGGGAGTAGGGTAATTTTACGTACTACTACGTCATTTGGGCATAAAATAGTTAAGCAGCGCCCGCAAGCAATGGAAGAAATGAAGAAATTGCTGCTTCTCTGGCTGAGGCAGAAAGAGCTCGCTGGAGATTCTGTGAATCAAGCCATGATTTTGCAGAAAGCCTTGATTATTTATGAAGAAATTGCCAAGGACTTGCCAGGCCCTTCTCAAGAAATGGAATTCAAGGCGAGCCATGGATGGTTCCAAAAATTTATGAAACGGATGGGGGTAAGGTCAGTTGTCCGGCAGGGGAAGTTGCGAGTACAGATACAAAGGCAGCTGAAGAGTATGTGAAGTTTAAAAGTTTCATGGATTCTCAAGGCTACCAACCCCAACAAGTATTCAGCTGTGATGAGATAGATCTTTTTTGGAAGAAGATGCCAAAGAAGACCTATATTACATCCGAAGAAATGAAAATGCCAGGACATAAGCAAATGAAAAACCGCCTTATGCTTTTGTTCTGTGCTAATGCATCGGCGGAATCTAAAAATAAAGCCATTGCTGGCTTACCATTCCGAGAATCCACGAGCATTTAAGAAAAATAATGTGCAGAAGACGCAGCTGGGTGTCATGTGGAAGTCTAACAATAGAGGCTGGGTCACACAGGCTTTGTTCTTGCAGTGGTTGAACGAAGTGTGCTGCCCAACTATAAAAAGTTATTTAGAAGAAAATGGATTGCCGCTCAAAGCCGTACTTGTAATGGACAACACACCTGCCCATCTGAAGGACATGAAAGATGGCGAGCTGTTGGACAGACAGTTTGACTTCATTAACATTGTGTTCCTCTCTCCCAATACTACACCATACCCCAACCCATGGATCAGCAGGTCATATCCAGCTTTAAAAAACTCTACACTAAGGCTCTGTTTCAGAGATGGTTCAAGGTTACCGAAGCAACGAACCTGACCCTTAAGGAGTTTTGGAAGGAGCATTTTAATATCGTTGGCTACTTAAAGCTCATTAACCCTTAAACGCCGACTGGACGTATCGTAAGTCAACTAAAATTGTCTGTCGGGTGACGAGTGGACGTACCGTACGTCGACCACAAAAAATTTCAACTTTTGGTCAACTTTGACTCGACTAAAATGGTCGAAAAACGCAATTGTAAGCTAAAACTCTTACATTCTAGTAATATTCAATCATTTACCTTCACTTTGCAACAAATTAGAAGTCTCTAGCACAATATTTCGATTTATGGTGAATTTTTTAAAAAAAACTTTTTCCTTATGTCTGCGCAGTAACTCGGCTGAAAATTTCAGAAATTCTTTCGTCATTTTGTCGTAATTTTTGCACCGTTTTATATTAGTCGTTACATAAAGTTTTATATATGAAAATGTGCACAATTTCATGTAAAATACAACAAAAACAACCCATGGTTGTAGCTTTTATCAGTTTTGAAATATTTTCATATAAATCATGATAAGTGCCAAAATTTCAACCTTTGGTCAACTTTGACTCGACCGAAATGGTCGAAAAAAGGGATTTTGACAAAGGAAAAATCTATTTCTGGGTGAAGACCTGTGTCGCCCAGTGAAATGTCCCATATAGCACACATTTCTAGGTATAAATATTGCTAGATATACCAGAGAAAAAAGCTATACAGCTAATAGGATGCCAGAGTTACTACCTCTGGAGCGATCATCCTTATAGGATGTCGGTATGTCATCTAGGAGCGAGTGGAAGCCACTGCCACAGATGCTTAACCCAAATAGACCTCTCCTCTCCCAAAACCCCTCTACCTAAGGGGTGCTGTTACAGCGGTCCTTCTCCGCTCACTACTACTACTTCTACCCAGAACCTTCATCCCGAAATAGCACCCAAGCTTTGGCCAGCCTAGGGTGGGAAAAAAGAGGGAAGGGTTCACTGGGCGACACAGGTCTTCACCCAGAAATAGATTTTTCCTTTGTCAAAATCCCTTTTCTGGGATCGACCTGTGTCACCAAGTGAAATAGTAGCAGAGAAATGGCCATAAAAGCTTGTAAACATAAAAAGTTAAATGTCAAAATCTAAAATTTTATTAAGGAAAATAAAATTAATTTTGAATATGCTTTTTACTTATCCAAATAGTATAACAAATTATAAAAATCTGTACAAGTTAAGCTTTTACTTACCCTAAACAATACAAAACAATGTAACTAAAGATATTGCTTTAATAATCTAACTAAAAAACCATCACCTAAATTAACAAAAATTGGTGAAAATTTTTAACAAGTATGGTATGTACAAAGACAGGAGTGGTTTGTGAAGCAACCCAAAACCAGTCAACAAGGTAGAAAGGACGGGAATACAAGCGAGGCAGGTAGGTGAGAGGCATACCAATTGGTAGGGCAAGCAAATTACAAATTACAATTACAATTGCAAATTACAAAAAATAACATAATACTAAGCTGACTCTGGGGAAACAATGTTCCCTGCAGCGACAGCAGAAAATTTAAGAGCCTTCAAGGACTTAAGGTAGTGACATTTAAAAACTCTAGGGGATTTCCAGCAGGTATATTTCATAATTTCATCAAAATTCATATGTTGAAAGTAATTAACTGAGGTGGCTACAGCCCGAATATCATGGACCTGGGGGATTGAATCCGGGTTGGCTTGTTTAATAAAATAAAGGATTTGTTGTCTAATACCATTCAAGGAGATGGTTCCACCATTCTCTCTAACAAAAAGTGGACCTCAAGATCTTTGGGAAGTCCTTTCAAGGTAAGCTTTTAAGGTAACTACCGGACATAAGGAAGGATCCTCTGGAAGAGGTATAATCTTCCAGGGAGACCACCTAATTTGAGGATCTTTGTTCTTGGCTAAAAACATTTGGTCCGGAGAAAGTAGAACCTCTCCTGATGGGAGGAAATCCACATGATTCGACTCTCTAGAAAGGGCTGAAAGTTCAGAGATTCTGGCTCCTGAAGCCAGGCTAATTAAAAACAGCATTTTCCTAAGAAGAGTTGAATAAGAGCAAGATTCATTATTTGTGTCTGAAGCTAATCTTAGAACGCCATTTAAAAACCAAGAAACCGTTTTAGGACGGGTTGTTGGTCTTAGACGAGCACAAGCTTTAGGAATAGAGGAAAAATACGAATCTGTTAAGTCAATGTTAAATCCCGACTGAAATATCTTCTTTAAGGCGGATTTAGTTGTAGTAATAGTACTAGCAGCCAGGCCTTTATCAAAAAGGGCCTTAAAAAATGAGATTGTGAGATTCGTAGTCATAGTATGAACGTCTGATTCTTTCAGGAAGTTGGCAAGTTTCCTTACTGCCGAATCATACTGACGGAGAGTAGATTCTCTCTTATCTGATTCTAGAAACATTGTGTTCAGAGGATCAATATTAGCATTTTTCTGTGCCATAAACTTCATGAAATCCATAAAGTTAGGGCATTCAGCATTCCTGAGGAAGCTGACACAGTCTGAGTTTGTACTACTTGGGTTAATTTTGGATGAGGAATCTGAATGGCTCTGAGTTTCAGCTCTAATAGAAGAGGAAACCAGTTGCTCTTCGGCCAGTTGGGGGCTACTAGAGCTATCCGACCTTTGAATGACCTGAGTTTGTGTAGAACTTTCCACAGAAGATTTACTGGAGGGAATAGGTAGACTTTCTGCCATTTGTTCCAGTCTACTGACATTGCGTCCATGGCGTAGGCCCGAGGGTCCAGGTTCGGAGCTATATAAAACAATAGCTTGTGATTCGATTCCGTGGCAAACAGGTCCACCTGGAGTCCCGGAATCTGTTGGCAAATCCAGTTGAAGGAATTCCTGTCCAGAGACCATTCTGATTCCAAAGGAGTCGTTCTTGACATAAAATCTGCAATCACGTTCCTTACTCCTGACAGATGCGTGGCGGACAAGTGCCAATGATTTTTCATTGCTAATGAAAAGATTGCTATCATTGCATGATTTATGTGACTTGATTTGGAACCTCCCCTGTTCAGGCAATGAACTATCACTGCACTGTCCAGGACTAATCTCATATGTATGTTCCTGGCTGGACGTACGCGTTTCAGAGTCAGGAAAACCGCCATTGCCTCTAGAATATTGATATGGAAGTGACGAAAAAGATTCGACCAGGTTCCTTGAACTTTCTTGTATTGTGAGTAACCTCCCCATCCGGTGAGAGATGCGTCCGTGTGGATTATCAGAGCTGGTGGAGGGAATTGTAGAGGAATTGATTTGGAAAGACTTTTGGCCGTTGTCCAAGGTCGAAGTCTTTTCTTTAAGATTGGAGGTATGAGGGAGACTTTGTCCCTGAAATTGTAATTGGCTCGACTCCGCCACACTCGATTTATGTCCTTCAGTTTTGCTTTGAGAAGTAGGTCTGTTACTGATGCAAACTGAAGAGAACCTAAGATTCTTTCTTGAGTGCGACGAGAGGCTCGTTTGCACCTGAGAAACTGTCTCGTTGCTTTGGCTATCTCTTCGCATTTTGCTAGCGGGATTGAAAGTTTGTGGGTGTTTAAATCCCACTGGATACCCAGCCATTGAAATCGGGATGCCGGAATCAGACGAGATTTCCTTGTATTTATGTGAAATCCTAGATACTCTAGAAACTGAATGACCTTTCTGGTCGCCTTCCGGCACTCAGTGACGTTGGGAGCCCAGATTAGCCAATCGTCTAGATAAGCCACGAGCCTGATGCCTTGAGACCTCAGTTCCTGTACCACAGCTTCTCCTAGTTTGGTGAAGATCCTGGGTGCTATGTTGAGCCCGAAAGGCATTACTCTGAAGGAGTAAGCCTGTTTGCCTAGTCTGAACCCTAGATAGGGAGAGAAGTTTCTCGCTATCGGGACATGATAATAAGCGTCTGTAAGATCTATAGAGGTGGTGACGGCCCCATGTGGAAGTAAGGTCCGCACCTGAGAGACGGTCAACATACGGAACTTGTCGCATTGAATATAAGAATTCAGGGTTGATAGGTCTAATATCACTCTTCTTTTGTCTGAGTCTTTCTTTGGCACGCTGAACAAGCGTCCTTGAAATTTTAGATGGCCGACTTTCTTTATTGCCTTCTTTAAAAGAAGGTCTTTTGTGTATTCTAACAGATCCGGTGTTGGGGTCTGATAGAATCTGACTGGTGGAGGAGGCCCTTCTATCCAGCTCCACCCTAGACCTTTTGAAACAATACTGTGGGCTCATGGACTGAAAGTCCAATGGTCCTTGTAAAGGCATAAGCTCCCACCTACCTGAGGAGGCTCATTTGTTTGAGGGCTTATTGTCTCTGCCTCCTCTTGAGCCTCTGCCTCTAGACTGGGGTCTGGATCCGGCTCTATACCGAAAACCGCCTCGACCTCTAACGCCCCTAGACTGGCGGTAGCCTTGAAACGAACCCTGAGATTCATAGGCGGGGTTGAAGGCTGGAGAGATTACATAAGCCACTGAACCAGCAGGGTGGTGAGTTGGCTGGTTCAGCAAGACATACTGGGGTTGTCCCTTGGAGGTGGAAGGTTGGGCAATTTGAGTAACTGGAACTGCCTGGACAACTGTCTGGGTCTGGGGTGCCTTGTATGGATGGTACCTCCTTGTCCTCTTTCTTCCTTTAGGCTGAGGGCCCGAAGACTCAGAAGACTTCCTCTTAAAAGGAAGTCCCCAACGAATCCTAAGATTCTGATTGGCCCTGGAAGCCTCGCTGATGACGGTGTTGACCACATCCTCAGGAAAGAGGTTAGTACCCCAGACAGAAGATTTAATGAGCCTGTTTGGCTAGTGTCGGATGGAGGCGTCAGCCAGCACATGTTTCCGGCAGTTCCGCCTTGCTACCACAAAATTGTATAAGTCACTCTGGAACGAAGCCAGAAGTGACTTAGTCAGGATCCTGAAAAGAGGTTCGTCCTTGTATACAGCAGATGTCAACTCCGCCGAGGTGACGGAGTTGATGGACCTGCTGAGACGGCACCTAGCATCATATTCTGCTTTAATCAGAGACTCCGGAATCCTGGGCAACTGCTCGCTGAAAAGATCCGAAGCGCACTCCGGATCCAGCCTACCCACTGTAAATGTTTCAGGAGCCCCAACCCAGCAATCCAGGTCTCCCGGAAAGAGAAGAGATGTAGGGTCCGTCTCACGAAGCTGTGGCATCGGCTTCTCCTCTATTCCGGCCTGCAGAGTTAGTTCTGCTATCTTAGATGTACAAGGGGTGGGAATGTCCTCGTGGACAACGAACATCGTATACTGCCCCTTGTGGGGAGTTAGCTTGGTATTAGCGCACTCCCAGTCAGAGAGTATTCTGACCCATGCCAACTGTGCCTGATCCCTGGGGAAGATCACCGTCTCCTTGGGGACCTTGTCTTCCCTCACCAGGGCTTCCTCCGATAAACGGGCGTATCCCAGGAAAGGAAAAACAAGATCCGCCGGGAAAACTCGTAGTCTTGCACAGGGCAGGTGCCGCAACCTTCAATGGTTAATTTACCATTTGCAAAGGGGACATTAAAGGTGAGGCGCCAAGGGTTACAGTCCTCATAAGCAGGTAGCTTCGAGGCGTCTGGGATGGAGTAACCCTGCTGCTGTACCGGACCGGAATTAACCAGTCCGGCAAGCGAATCCTCCTGGGTTTTCAGTCTCTCAGCCAAAGACTGAACATACCTGCCCGATGTCTCTAGATTTGAGGCGAGATCTCGAGACATCGTCTCAAATTGGGAGTTAACCTGGTCGGATAGTTTCTTCATTAAAGCTTCCGCGAAGGCCTCAGGGTCAAATTCAGGTTTTTTAGACCTGCTCGCCTTGGGTCTTGACCCCTTAGAAGGGGGAGTAGCCTTCTGGGAGGAAGTCGGAGGTTTGGGGGCCAACGACGACCTGGCGGAACTCTGCATGGCCGGGATCTTCGGGGGTTTTGACACTGGGTAATGTCTTCGTCTTCATTAAGGACTTCACCTTGGGGATCACCAACCCCGAACGGGCCCCAAGGGTGGAGACCTTAGAGAAACCTTGGAAGGATGAAGACGAAGACGCAGGAGAACTAAAAGACATTGAATTTTTAAATCTACCTGCCTCACTTACATCCCTACCTTCCTCCTCCGGATCGATGGCCATCGGTTCGACGTTGATATTGATGTTGGCCACTTCCTCGGCCACTTCACCGCACAGTTCTTGCTGTTCCTCCGGCGGGACCTGGGTCTCGATCCTAATCCTGTTAATCAGGGGCTCCGCCACTTCGGGGGCTACTGCTGCAAGAGGACATGTCCTCTGCCAGCACATAGGGGCGTCCCTGACCAACGTTGCGACCGAATCCGCCGACCCAGATCTTTAGAGTAGCAAGAGATGAGGCTTGGCGGGACCGAGGGACCTGAAACCAGATATAATGTCAATATAAGGAATTGACATATAAATTCTTCCGTTAGAAGATGTACTTCAAAGATGTTTGAAATATTCATGCGCGTATGCCAAAAGGTTAACGTACCGAATCATCAATCACGTCCTGATAAAGGGAGTAGCATACATCGCAGCCATCTGGATGCCAGACGAGATGATCATCCACCTCGACTGCGCAGCTGGCATGCGACCTGCATGCTACGTGGCCACAGGGTTGCTGCAGATAGGCGTTACAGCCCGGCTCCTGACAATGAACCAACTGTAAGGGGAATTGATACATGAGTATCAAGGAGATAACGCCGGAACAGCTTCACGGCTGTGGTGAAGGACTAAACTAATAAAACTTAAAGTAATAATATTCCCTCCCAAGCCGGAGTTGAGATCTGGGGTAAACAATAAGGTTACGGTGGAATGTTCCAGTACAATCTGAACAGGGAGGCCAAGCCTGAAGTCGATCACACCGGAAAGCACTTCCGATGACGCCGGAGCGTCTCGAAAATTAACCACACAGAAATCAACAACCGAGGGGGGGAGGGCTAGCCGCCGGAACAAAGGTTCCGGGACTGATTTCCCGGAACACAGTTCACAGAAACTAAATAATAACTAACACTGAAATTAGCATTCAGCCCGGCATCTCCACAATTCCGCCATAAAAAGAAGGCAACGATGCTCAAGCTATTGTTCCAACTAGGAACTAAACAGCGAGCTAACGATAGCCGCCGGAATGGATCCGGAGAGCAGAACAGCGGAGAAGCAGGGGCAGAGAAAACATGGCGACTGCAACAGGTCAGGTGCCTAAACACCTTCCACGAAGCGTCATCTCAACCGAAAGGGGCAAATGAGCATTGCTCTAAAATGCCCCAAAGGGAAAAGCCATGTAGACCACGTCTGATAAAATGGGAGTGAGATAAACACGAGAAGGCGAAATAGATAATATCTATAGCCTAGCCTAACCTTCCGAAGTTAACACCTGGACAGGTAGGCTAGGACACGCCAGAGAGACAAACAAGAAAGGGGCACTAGCACCAAACCAAACCTTCTGAGATTTGATGAATCAAACTGGTCAGGGAGGACGGGCCAGCATCCAAAACTCGAACGAAGGCCACCCAAGAAAACCTACCTTACCTAGGCCTAGAAGCCAGGGTAGGAAGGAAGACTGGGGCCAGCTTAGCCTACCTTCCGAGATTCGACAGAGTCAAACTGGTCAGGTAGGCTAAGAGATAACGCTACCATATATCAGACGAAAGGTATATAGGAATACATAATAAAATTGTAATGATATAATAACAAAATATTTTTAAAAATGCACCTACATAAGGAAAGGATAGGCTAAGCCTCACTTTCCACTATTCTAAAATATAATAATAGTCAAACGCGTCAGAACGAGCAAAAATTAAAGCTATCATTATAAACGAGGCGCATATAAAAAATCTTCTAAGACGTCAGAAGATATGAGCGTATTAAAAGGCTGGGGACTACAGCCATGAACAAACACGAAAATGGCGGCTCCGAGCCGACAAGGCGTAAGTATTAAACGGGACAAAAATTGTCCAACCAAGTCCCAAACCAACAAAATTGAATACTCAACTTAGATGAAGATGCGTCTTGATCAATCGAAGCCATGATAATAAATCCAAAAAGCCAAAATAAGGCAAAAGGAAGCACAAAATTACACCAACAAAAATAACGGGTGTTAACGTGAAAGCGTGCTATGAGAGGATGAAGGTTCTAGGTAGAAGTAGTAGTAGCGAGCGGAGAAGGACCGCTGTAACGGCACCCCTTAGGCAGAGGGGTTTTGGCAGAGGAGAGGTCTATTTGGGTTAAGCATCTGTGGTAGTGGCTTCCACTCGCTCCTAGATGACATACCGACATCCTATAAGGATGATCGCTCCAGAGGTAGTAACTCTGGCATCCTATTAGCTGTATAGCTTTTTTCTTTGGTATATCTAGCAATATTTATACCTAGAAATGTGTGCTATATGGGACATTTCACTCGGCGACACAGGTCGATCCCAGAAACGCAATTGTAAGCTAAAACTCTTACATTCTAGTAATATTCAATCATTTACCTTCATTTTGCAACAAATTGGAAGTCTCTAGCACAATATTTCGATTTATGGTGAATTTTTGAAAAAACCTTTTCCTTACGTCATGCACATAACTTGGCCAAACATCTCAGAAATTCTTTCACACTTTGTCGTAATGTTTGCACCATTTTATATTAGTCGTTACATAAAGTTTTATATATGAAAATGTGTGCAATTTCATGTAGAATACAACAAAAAATAACTCATGGTTGTAGCTTTTATCAATTTTAAAATATTTTCATATAAATCACGATGTGCCAAAATTTCAATCTTCTGTCAACTTTGACTTGACCGAAATGGTAAAAACGCAATAAGCTAAAACTCTTATATTCTAGTAATATTCAATCATTTACCTTTATTTTGCAACAAATTGGAAGTCTCTAGCACAATATTTTGATTTATGGTGAATTTTTGAAAAACTTTTTTCCTACGTCATGAGTAAGAAACTTGGCGAACATCTCAGAAATTCTTTCGTCACTTTGTCATTACATAAAGTTTTATATATGAAAATGTGCGCAATTTCATGTAGAATACAACAAAAAATAACTCATGGTTGTAGCTTTTATCATTTTGAAATATTTTCATATAAATCACGATAAATAGAAAAATTTGACCTTCAGTCAACTTTAACTCAACCGAAATGGTCGAAAACTGAAATTGTAAGCTAAAACACTTACAGTCTATTAATATTCAATCAATTACCTTCATTCTGCAACAAATTGGAAGTCTCTAGCACAATTTTTTGATTTATGGTGAATTTTTGAAAAAACTTTTTTTTACGTCCGCATGTTATGAATTCATGCATCATTTTGTGATAATATTTTCTCTGTGTTGCTTTGATCGTTTTACAATTTGTTATATACCAAAATCATCGCATTTTAGTGTACAATACAACGAAACAAAACATAACTAATTAGCTTTAACCGTTTGCTCACAGCACGATTTGTATACAATTATATATGAAATTTTTTTTCGCGCTGTCATATATTTCAATATTTATATATGATAATGATATTTTTTTCATTTCTGATGGTTGCATGCTAAACTTCAGGCAATGACAAAAAAAGGAGCCACAAATGAACTCTTAATCTTAAAAACTAAGCGTGCTGTGATTTTATGAAAAAAACTTTTTTTTCACTTTGGCAATAACTCCCGAACGCCGCCGGCATACGGCAGACACTTTTGTAAATAGAGGCTTGGCGTTTAAGGGTTAATAAAGCATGGCAGGGTGTCACAAAAAGAACACTCAATTCTGCACAGAGAAAACTATGGCCTGACTGCATTCTTGAACGTGATTTCGAAGGTTTCGTTCATGAGGACCAAACTGTAGAGGAGATCGTGTCATTTAGCAAAACCATGGGGCTGGAGGTAGACCACAAAGACATAAACGAACTGATTGACGAACACGACGAGGAGTTGACAGTGGCTGAATTGAAGGAGATGCTTGAAGAGACAAAGAGAGGTGAGTTAGAGGAACTTTCTCCATCTGAGGATGAGGTGGAAACAGTGCTGACTTTGACACTGTCAACCATAGAAATCAGGAAGTGATGTGAAATGTGGGAAAATCTAAAGAAATTTGAAGAAACAAACAACCCAAGGCACACAAAAGCCAGTCTTTTTGATGATGTGGGGATGTTATTTTTACAGAGTTCTAAAAAAATCTCAAAAAGCAAGTGTCACTCGATAAGTATTTCACCATATTTTTAAAAAAAAGAAGTGATTCAGGCGAATCAAGTGTAAGTGAAAGCAAATGGGCGAAACATAGTGAAAAAGAAAAATCAACTGAGCCCGGTCCCAGTGGCACATCTGGGAAGTCAGTGGGAAGTGGACCCCCGTCTCGCACCCGATAACCTACCACCATCCCCTCCCTCTCCTCTCTACTGCCTCACTAGCGCTGTCCCGAACACTCGCTCAAGGTAAGATTCTCTTTCGATTTTTTATTGTTACTGTATTGCATTTGACTGTTTATATATTGTATCTTTGATAAATTTATTCTTTCATTTTTTTTATGTGAATTGTTACTGCTTTTACATACATGCAGTACAGTAATGTTTTTACTGTCTCTTCTCCTTTCCTCCGTAACTAAACGCTCCCTCCCTTATCTCAAGTCAGCTGTGCGTCACCACGGTGACGTAATTTTGCTTATATCTTTTATGTTAAAATTTTATTGTGAAATGCTTTATTCCTTTATTTATTTTACTGAATATGGTTATCATAAATGATATATTGTGCATGTACTTAAAATAACTGTATTAAAGTGGGTACCAAGGGTGGATATGGGGGAAATTCTTGAGTGTGGGACGAATTGATTGAATTCCCATCATTCCTTAAGGGAATATTCGGATCGATATACGAACATTTCAATATACAAATTGGAGTTTGGAATGAATTAAATTCGTATACTGAGGAGCTACTGTATTTGGCTTTACAATGACACCAAACTTAGCATTTTATCATGAAAAACAAATTTACAGCAAGCAATAGAAAATAATTATCTTTTAAACTCATACATATACATGGTAAGCCAGAACAGTAAGCATTTTACCACACAAGTTTTGTTCATATTTATTTTTAAGTTGGTATTTGGTACATTTCTATCTACTTTGGCCATACAGTTGTGTCACTTCTTTCGTTTTGGAAATTTAATACTGTAGTTTCAAAATCAAGTATATTCAATACTAGTGATTTTAAAACAGATTGCAAACCAGTTACCTTGGTGTCAGGATTTTCAAAAATAAGGACAGAGGAGAATGATAATGATGCAGAAGGCAGCACTTGTATACACACCAGCATTCTGCCCAAGATCACTTTAAATCTAAGTTTTAATATTTCAGAAATGCATAATGATCCTTGCTAGTGCCCATGCCAATGCTGCCAGTAAAATATTCATCATCATCACTGTCTCAAGCACCAAGTGATGCCAAAGAATTTCTTTGAAATTCTGCCACACATTTCTTTCTTTTGCTGTTTCTTGCACTAATCTCTACTTAATTCCAGCCTCTCTTTCTATGGTTTTCAATCAAATACTATGTTTACATCTTCCAGCTCTTCTGATGTCAACAAGAGCCCAGCTGACAATCTCATATTATTCTCCCATGGGTTATGTGAGGGACTTGTCCAAGCTATTTCCATCTCCCCTTCATTATATGTCATCTACATGAGGAACTTCTGAAGACCTTGCTTGTATACAAGCACTTTTCCCTTTTCATGTTTTTTCTAACCTTTAAAATAAAATAATACAAAGTCAAAAGCACATATTCAATAGCATCAAAACTGCATGTTTTGTTTCTGTCCTTAATTTCACCAAAAAACTGACACTTTGGCATTGGCCATACTAAGCATATGGTAATACATACCAGGTTAAGAGTGGCTTAGCTCGGTTCTCCCCCATGTGAGTCACTCACTTTAAGGATCATGAGTGGCTCTTGTGCATTGTGTCCTTTAGGTGATTAGGTGCCAATTAGGTCACCTAATTGACATCTAACTCTATAGGTGGTTGGTTAGCTGATGATTGGTTTGGGGGATTAAAAAGTAAGCACCTTAGGTCTGAGCAGCCCAGGCCCCATGTGAATGAGCAGCTTGGGTCCTTGGAAATGTACTGATCATGCTCCCTCAGGCTATGCAACTGGACTCTTTCAAATAAAAGAGGCAATTGTTTGGTTGGTTTACATTTCACCAGCCCTATGCTAGTAGGAGCCTTCTTGGTAAAGATTGAAAGGGATGCCTGCTTTGCAGCCCAACCAAAAGACACTAGAGACAAAAGTATAAGAAAGGTTAGGTTCCTCAGAAGATGAGCAGCTCAACTACATTTGTTTCATAACAAACCCACTACCTTAAGTGTCACTGCATTTCCTATTTCAAAGGAAATTTGGCTGAAAATCATTTTATTTACTTATGAAGTTCCAAAGACATGAACACTAGAAGTTGTTCTTGAATATACAAAACAGGAAGTTAGTAAATTTGAGCTGTCTGAAACAAACATAAAGTACCTGGAACTCTGTTGAAAGATTTCTTATGTCAAAAAGCTTCAACAAATGGTCTCTAGACGCAGAACACAACCAATTGCCATTTGCATTCCACTTAAGGTCCATTACTGTGCTTTTGTGTGCATGTCTGAAAAACAGAAAATTGTGTTACACAGTGTATCAGCATTTAACAAAAAAGTTCATAATCATTTTCACAAATCTTGTAACAAATGGGTCATCAGGTACTGATACCTGACCTGACAATCTATGAGACCTGACTGATCAATTCCAGGCAAAATCTTAAAAGAAATGTAACGCAGTTTTCAAATTTAAACAATACCGCCCTAAATATAAAGAAGTTAATGCTCTTGAGGTAAAAGAAAAATACAACAGTATCAAATTTATTGATATCTTGCTTTTACAAAACTCAAAGTGTGGGATTTCTCTTCAAAATCCACCTGATCATTCTTTATGCCTTTCCCTTTTTAAAATGTGGAAGTTTTTTGCTCTCTTCAGCTACATCCTAAATTACTAGGCAGGTAAACTAACACTATTCAGAAATACTTATGCTAAATGAAAGGAGCTAAAAGAGAGAGAGAGAGAGAGAGAGAGAGAGAGAGAGAGAGAGAGAGAGAGAGAGAGAGAGAGAGAGAGAGAGAGAGAGAGAGAAATATGTATTGGAAGTAACAGTTAATTTCATTTTAAGAGAAAATTCAACATAATTAGCAATGCTGTACAATGTTGTGTCCTAACCTGCACTGGTAACTACACTAGTAATGAGTCAACATATTCAAGTTTCCCTAAGGACAAACAACAAAAATACAAAGACAGTTTATTCACAAAAGATATAAAAGTACCTGGCAAAAGATCAATAAGAAGGCCTAGAAACTGATGACAAAACAGATACATAGAAACATAAGATAGGGATTCAGGAATAAAATGCTAAGGAAAAAACTGAAGTAAAATTTATTTCATTTCAGACCATATGAATGGAAAATGAGCAACCACACCAGCAAGATTTGCTTAGAATCATTGAAATGATCAATTACAAAGGACTTAAGACTATTAGTCTACAGGAACACTATGCTAAATCAACCTTCAAGATGTAAAGTACTAGTGAATTAATATCCTAGCCCATATTGTACACAAAGATTGTGGTCTTCATGACAATAATCTCATGAACTCATATTACCAAAGGCTTTACAGAAATATACACAACCTCAGTACCTGTACTAAAATACTTACAGTTTTGCCAGTGGCTGCCCTGATCTTGGGTCCCACAACTTAATGGGCTGTTGGTTGTCTTTACTACCTGATGCTAGAAGGCTTTTTGATGGATGCCAGTCAACACATTTGACATCGGCTCCGTGACCTAGGTGGAATAAAATGACAAATCCTCAAGAAGGCAAGAATGTGATAGAACTGATACTGTACTCTAATGAATTCTACGTACAGTAAATTCCTGTTAGTGTAAAAAATCAATAATAAATGTAAAATATTACATTTAATGCAAGATGAATGGTTTGTGCAATAAAACATTTTCACACAAATTTAATGTCATGTTCATGGACACCACTGTCTCACTGAGTCTGATTCTGATGCCCATATGTCTAATCCACTACAGTATCCAGGAAGAAGCCCCTCTTGATAATAATGCATCTCTGGCCAATATAGAAGGGGCAGACTTAGTGTAAAGCAATTGGCTGTCTTAACAGCATAAAACATGTTTGAAAAGTAGTACTGTATTTTCAAATAAAGTAAAAAATACCCCTCTAAATAATACAAAAGGGAGAAAAGAAGAAAATTACATTTTGGATAGTATTTTTTGTAAAGGAGTTAGTGTCTACACATGTCCTCTTGCCTCAAAATACTGTACAGTACTAAGTAATGAAAAATGACTCGAGATAAATTATAAAAATGTTTAAACAGCGTGTTAATTTTCACACCCAGTACTGTATAGGTTATTTGTTATCATAACAGTTATAAAATTGGCTATGTTGAAAATATTACCCAACTGGGTCTTTCAGTGAGGACTGCTAGATTGGCCATTCTCAGACTTCTACCTTCACTGGTCAAGAAGAGAAAAATCTCTAGATTATGAAGATTCCCAGAAAAATAACCAGCAAATTAACTCTTAAATGCCGAGCCTCTATTTACAAAAACGTCTCCCGTATGCCGGCGGCGTTTGGGAGTTAGCGCCGAAGAGGAAAAAAAGTTTTTTCAAAAAATCACAGCACGCTTAGTTTTTAAGATTAAGAGTTCAATTTTGGCTCCTTTTTTTGTCATTGCCTGAAGTTTAGTATGCAACCATCAGAAATGAAAAAAAATATCATTATCATATATAAATATTGAAATATATGACAGCGCAAAAAAAATTTCATATATAATTTTATACAAATCGCGCTGTGACCAAAACGGTTAAAGCTAACGGATTATTTTTTTTCTTTGTATTGTACACTAAATTGCGATGATTTTGGTATAAAACAAACTGTAAAACGATCAAAGCTACACAGAGAAAATATTATCACAATATGATGCATGAATCCATGCGCCATGGACGTAAAAAAATGTTTTTTCAAAAATTCACCATAAATCGAAATATTGTGCTAGAGACTTCCCATTTGTTGAAAAATGAAGGTAATTGATTGAATATTACTAGACTGTAAGTGTTTTAGCTTACAATTGCAGTTTTCGACCATTTCGGTCGAGTTAAAGTTGACCAAAGGTCGAATTTTTTCTATTTATCGTAATTTATATGAAAACAATTCAAAACTGATAAAAGCTACAACCATGAGTTATTTTCTGTTGTATTCTACATGAAATTGCACATTTTCATATATAAAAGTTTATGTAACGACTAACATAAAACGGTGCAAACATTACGACAACGTGATGAAAAGAATTTCTGAGATGTTCGGCCGAGTTACAGCAGCGGACGTAAGGAAAATGTTTTTTTTTTTAAATTCACCATAAATCGAAATATTGTGCTAGAGACTTCCAATTTATTGCAAAATAAAGGTAAATGATTGAATATTACTAGGATGTAAGAGTTTTAGTTTACAATTGCGTTTTTCGACCATTTCGGTCGAGTTAAAGTTGACCGAAGGTTGAAATTTTGGCAGTTATCGTGATTTATGTGAAAATATTTCAAAACTGATAAAAGCTACAACCATGAGTTATTTTCGGTTGATTCTACATGAAATTGCGCACATTTTCATATATAAAAGTTTATGTAACGACTCATGTAATACGATGCAAACATTACGACAACGTGACGAAAAAATTTCTGAGATGTTCGGCCGAGTTACCGTGCGCAGACGTAAGGAAAAAGTTTTTTTCTTCAGAAATTCACCATAAATTGGAATATTGTGCTAGAGACTTCCAGTTTGTTGCAAAATGAAGGTACATGATTGAATATTACTAGAATGTAAGAGTTTTAGCTTATAATTGCATTTTTTTACCATTTTGGTCAAGTTAAAGTTGACCGAAGGTTGAAATTTTGGCAGTTATCGTGATTTATATGAAAATATTTCAAAACTGATAAAAGCTACAACCATGAGTTATTTTCTGTTGTATTCTACATGAAATTGCGCACATTTCCATATATAAAACTTAATGTAACGACTAATATAAAACAGTGCAAACATTACGACAACGTGACGAAAGAATTTCTGGCGCGGACGTAAAGAAAAAGTTTTTTTCAAAAATTCATCATAAATCGAAATATTGTGCTAGAGACTTCCAATTTGTTGCAAAATGAAGGTAAACGATTGAATATTACTAGAATGTAATAGTTTTAGCTTACAATTGCTTTTTTTTACCATTTCGGTCGAGTCAAAGTTGACCGAAGGTTGAAATTTTGGCAGTTATCGAGATTTATATGGAAATATTTCCAAACTGATAAAAGCTACAACCATGGGTTGTATTTTGTTGTATTTTACATGAAATTGCACACATTTTCATATATAAAACTTTATGTAACGGCTAATATAAAACAGTGCAAAAATTATGACAAAATGACGAAAGAATTTCTGAAATTTTCGGCAGAGTTACTGCGCGTACGTAAGGAAAAAGTTTTTTTCAAAAATTCACCATAAATCGAAATATTGTGCTAGAGACTTCCAATTTATTGCAAAATGAAGGTAAATGATTGAATATTACTAGAATGTAAGCGTTTTAGCTTACAATTGCATTTTTCTACCATTTCGGTCGAGTCAGAGTTGACCAAAGGTTGAAATTTTTTGTAGTCGAAGTACGGTACGTCCACTTGGCACCCAACAGACAATTTTAGTCGACGTATGATACGTCCAGTAGGCGTTTAAGGGTTAATATGACAGTAAATGTCATCATGCTAAAATAGAGATCTTTTTCTTGACAGTGTTAATATCACTTGAATCTACAGTAAATGCCCCCTGTATTCACGTTCTCACGGTTCGTGGGATTTTCTGTGGAATCTATCTAAAAATTATGCATGGGAAAACTTGCCCATTCACGGGTTTTCTGTGGAACATAACTATAAAAATATTTGTGGGGAACCCGCCTATTCACTAGTGCAGATTTTTTCCTTTTTTGTAATGCAATATTTTGTATTTTCATCTTATTTACTGTATAACGACATTAAATAATAATGTAAAGTAATAATACTACAGTACATAATAGTAATAAAATTAAATAATAATACAGTAATATTAAATAATAAGATTAAATTAAATAATAATACGTAATACTACACCGGGTACCTGTAATAATAATAAATAAGATTAAATCATACGGGTACTCACAGGTGATGAATGTTGATTATAGATGATAATGATGAATTAGCTGTGCAGTACAATGAATGATGATGAAGATATGACTGCACAGCAAAGCAGAGGAGTTACATCTTCTCTGAGGGTGCCTCTTCACCTTCTTCAGGAGGCGCCATCATGTTAAGGTATTTGAACATGGGAATGATGGTGGTATGGTAGGGCTGAATGATCTCATTAATTGTATTGGAAATATCCGTGGGCCTTTCTACATTATTATCCAGTGCCTTTACCACTGTCTGCAGCTGCCTGCTCTCTTAATAAATTTTTACAGACCAAGAAATTGTTCAATATCCTCGTCCGTTGGTGGGACAGTAAAGAGGGCGGCAAGTTCTTCTCCAAGAATGGCCTCCCCAAGTATTTTACCCTGTTCATACTCGTGCTCGATGCAGGCGACCGCACTTAATGTCACACCGTAATGGGCTGCTACTTCTCTGTGACTTTTGCCCTCTCTTAACATAACAATCATGTCTACTTTCTCCTCATCGCTCATTAACTGTAACGTCCCCTGGCGCTTGGGCTCTTTGTCAGAAGCCTTAGGAAAAGCAGAGCGTTTAGAGGACACCTCAGTGCATGACTTCAAAAAATATTCTTAGTCCGTAGTACCGTACACGCAAAACACGCACAAGCAAGAGATAACAATAAAGTGAGTTATACTGGGCCATTTGCCACTACAGTACTATTGTGCATACATATACTAACATTGATATTCTGTGCATACTGTACAATTTATTAAATATTTTGTTGGAAGATGATTTTCAAATATTACGTACACTCGGCAAGGAAAATGAGGATACAGTTTTTTTAAACCTTCGAACATATATTGCTCAATAATGCAACATCTGGCAACTTTAGAAAGGGGAGGAGCTTCAATCTTATTGTGTTTGTTTTTTGCTTGACCTATAACTTTCAATCATATTCTACGGTTCTGAAATCACTGATACTTAAACGCAGCAGTAAGCTTTACAGTATTCGTTCAAGTTGTAATTTGCAGAGGCAGTTCTGAGCAAAATAAACATTTTTCGACATAGCCTACCAAGTAACCTTACACAAATGAATTTATGACACCACAATAAACGGAATGCTTGCATAATCAGAAACGCTATCTTCCATAATGAAATCAAGAGTTAAATTTGAGCAATGTCCAACAAAAAATGTGAGGAACAGTAAAGGAACAAATGCAATGTTATGATGAGAGAGAGAGAGAGAGAGAGAGAGAGAGAGAGAGAGAGAGAGAGAGAGAGAGAGAGAGAGAGAGATG
Organism: Macrobrachium rosenbergii; assembly: GCF_040412425.1. NCBI lineage: Eukaryota > Metazoa > Arthropoda > Malacostraca > Decapoda > Palaemonidae > Macrobrachium > Macrobrachium rosenbergii. The sequence goes on along the minus strand of NC_089744.1, from coordinate 30,492,813 downwards.
CTGTTGTGTAAGCCTAGGCCTATATGTAGAGCTACTCATTTCATTATTTTTTTCTTTTAGAGACTAAGCGATACTATATCTGTATAGTATGTTTTAGCAATGGAGAGAGAGAGAGAGAGAGAGAGAGAGAGAGAGAGAGAGAGAGAGAGAGAGAGAGAGAGAGAGAGAGAGAGAGAGAGAGTTGCTGTTGTGTAAGCCTAGGCCTATATGTAGAACTACTCACTTCATTATTTTTTTTCTTTTAGAGATTGAGCGATACTATATTTGTATAGTATGTTTTAGCAATGGAGAGAGAGAGAGAGAGAGAGAGAGAGAGAGAGAGAGAGAAGAGAGAGAGAGAGAGAGAGAGAGAGAGAGAGAAACTATGACGTCAAAAAACATCCAGTTATTTGTGTTTTCCCGCCAAGTCGTGCTGTTCCTCACAGCAGATAGAACGCTCTTGCGGATTTAAATAGATTTGGTCAATCTACCCTAGCTGTCACAACATTTACTACCATTAATTCCAGCTGACTTTTAATACAGTGAAATACAAATATGAATGTGTAAAAATTAAAGAAACTATCATTACCTCGTATGATTATGCAATAATAAGCCTGTTCATAACGGAAAACGAGTAAATATTGCCATTCTGATAAACAGTACTACACCGAGATATCCACACACAATCTTTTAGATCTCTATGAACGAAGTCATCTGAGAAATTCTGATTACTTCGGACATACACGGTGTTTTTAAGTATCTAAACGTTTTTGTTTTGCAGATTTAAGATATATGATATAATTTCCATTGTATTTTCATATTCTAGAGTAAATTTACTGAGATTATGTGTTTTACATAAGAAAAAAATTAAAATTCGATGAACGAAATCTAATAAAAACTGTATCCTCACTTTTCTTGCCGAGTGTACATAAAAAGTTTTAGGATGGTACGTAGTACTAGTACGTAGAGCATATCTAAAATACACAAGACAACAGGAATAGCAGGGTATGTATGTTTACGTCTGCGATACATAGTATTTTCATGTACTGTATGTACTAAGTATATATTCGTGACTGCTGTAAATACATTTCTTATTTTGAAAAAAAATTTACTAATTTTCAAATACTGTGTTACGGTATTGCAATATATTAATGTAAACACAGCAAAATTTCAATAATATATATTTGTTTTTCTTAAAATGTGCTGCACCCAAACCACCTCTCCGTAAATACAAAGAACTCGAGATGCTGGGATGCTGTCTATCCAGGACCAATGATACTTGACACGCTATTGGCTGTTGTCTGCAAAGCAGCCACTCCAGGAGCGCCATTCACTTTCCTTGGTGCTCACTGGCTGTTCACTTGGAATTGACTGGCTGAACATTCAAGACCATCTCGCAAACATGGAATTCTGGGAGACCACATCTACAGCATCTTTCCCAATTCATAAGTAGTACATAGCATCTTCTGATCGGGTGTAATCGCGGATCTTTGTGCGTGGGTTTTAATCTTTGTGTATCAGTGGTAGTCGGACCTAAATGCCTCCTAAAAAATGCCCTGCTCCTTCTAAGGCTTCTGGCAGAGCCTAAAAGAAAGGAGGAGGTTAAGGAACTTGAGGAGAAGGTGAAAGTTCTCGATATGTTAAAGGAAGGCAAAAGTTTCATTGCAGTTGGCTGCCATTTTAATGTTAATGAGAACACAGTGAGGTACATAAAGAAGAAAGAGGCGGAGATATGAAAGGCTGTAAGCATGAGCTTCTTCAGTAGTGCAAAAACAGTTTCGACTGAGCGGGATAAAACAATCGCGAAGATAGAATATGCGCTAGCATTCTGGATAAAGGAATGCCGGAAGAAGAATGTGCTTCTCGACTCTAACATAATTTGCGAGAAAGTGTGACAACTCTACCAGCAGTTATCGACTGCTACAGAAGGCGGCGACGTACAGGCAGAGGAAGGCGGCGGTGACGTACAGGCAGAGGAAGGCGGCGGTGACGTACAGGCAGAGGAAGGCGGCGGTGACGTACAGGCAGAGGAAGGCGACGGCGTAGAGGCACAAGAAGGCGATGAAGAAGGGGGATTAGAATTCTTAGGCTTTAATGAACCGGCGCCTATAGAAGCAGGAGAAGAGGATGTAGAAGAGCCCCAAGCAGGACCATCATCAGCACCTCAAGGTTTCCAGGCCAGCAAGGAGTGGTTCCACCAATTTCAAAAGCGGTTCCACCTAAAGTCTGTTTTTCTGCATGGGGAATCAGCTTCTGCAGACACTGAGGCGGCCGTGAAATATCCGGAGACCTTCAAGAAAATCATCCACAAGAAGGGCTACCATCCAGAACAGGTGTTCAATATGGATGAGACTGGCTTGTTCTGGAAGACGTCTTCCCAGACATACCTCACAAAGGATGAAGCTGAACCCTCCGGATTCAAGGCCCAGAAGGATAGGGTTACCCTCATAATTTTTGGGAATGCAGCTGGCTTCATGCTCAAACCAGGCCTCATTTACAAGGCTGCAAACCCCAGGGCCCTCAAGAATAAGGACAAGGCGTTGCTGCCTGTATTCTGGATGCATAACCATACGGCCTGGATCACCAAAATCCTTACAGAGTACTGTTTCTATCAGAGCTTCATCCCTCAAGTTAGGTAATACCTGAGTGACTTGGGCATTGAGTTCAACAAGTTGCTGATCATGGATAATGCTGGTGGCCACCCTCTCAATCTTTATTACAAGGGAGTCTGGCTCAAGTTCCTCCCTCTCAACACCACTTTTCTCCTCCAGCCTATGGACCAAGGTGTGATCCGTGCCTTTAAGGCATTCTACACTGGGAAGTCCCTCCAGCACCTTGTGAATGCAATGGACAATGTCAGTGAATTTACGCTAAAAGACTATTGGTATAAATTAACCATTGCCACGTCTGTCCGTCATCGACCGATCGTTGAATGAAATGAAGGAGATCCTGAATACAGGCTGGAACAAGTTATGACCGGAGTCTGTTCACAATTATAGGGGCTTCTCTCCTGAAGAAATTCAACATTCGGCCATTAATAAGGCAATCCAGTTGGCGAGGTTTCTAGGTGGAGAAGGTTTTGAGGACATCACCGAGGATGAAGTCGGCACCCTAATTGATGCCCACTCTGACCCCCTGACAGACCAAGATTTGGAAGACCTGACGAAGTCTGCCAGAGAGGAAGAAGATACGCCAGGTTCAGAGGAGGAGCAAGAGGAGGAGGAGGGCCTGACTTTGGAACGTCTGTCCCATATTAGGAGAATGATCAAGGATATGCAGGAGTTTGTTTCAACATGGGATCCTTATATGGAACGCTCCTAAAGTTTTCCAGCATCCTTGATTTGGCACTGGAGCCCTATAATCAAGCCCTCACCACCATGAAGCAGCAGCGACAGCAGCTGCCTATCACCATGTTCATCACATGGATGACAAAGGACCCTCCAAAACCTCCTAAATCACCTGAAGTAGTGCCTCTTGAATCGCCTGAAGTAGTGCCTCCCAAATCGCCTGAAGAAGTGCCTCCTGAAGCACCTCCTGAAGGTGAAGAGGCACCCTCAGAGGAGATGTAACTCCTCTGCCTTGCTGTGCAGTCATATCTTCATTACTCATCGGACTGCACAGCTATTCATCATCATCATCTTTAATCAACATTCATCACCGGTGAGTACCCATATGATTTACGTATGTAGTAGTTTTAATATGTCTGTAGTATTACATTTTTTAAAATGTGTATATGTATTTTTAATTCTCTCTCTCTCTTTGTGAATTACGTAAAAATGTTTCCCCTGTAAAAAAAAATGGGACGGCTTGTAACTGTAAGAAAGAAAATGTGCGTGGCTGAATACCCAGGAGGGACTGGATTATTTTCACACGTAGTTGTAAGCCATACAGTACGTACGTATAATTTTAACGATAAAATGTTTAAGATGACTTTGAAATGATATTAATATCATTTCAAAGATTAATACAGTAATAGGATAACAGTTTAATGTATATTTCATGTAGGATGGTATTTTTAAGCATACTTTGGTGTTTAAACTTTCAAGATAGGCAGCTATAAGCATTTTTAGAGGGGGGGGACCTAAGTATTCGCAGATTTTAACTATTCGCAGGGAGTCTGAAATTCATCCCCTGGGAATATGGGGGATTTACTGTATACTGATATTTTGGACGACCTTTCAAATGAAAGTCAAAATTTTGTATTTCACTTCTTTGTGAATAAAATTATTCAGTAATTATCTCCAACTGTAGAAATATACATCTATTAAGACTGTAGTCATCCAACTTTATTTGTCAATTCTTTCGCATAAAATCTTTAGTACATTATACATAAACTTTATGGATACATTTCCAAAAGTATGCATTTTTGTTTTGATAGCTGTACTGAATAAAATTATTTCTATTTTGTCACTTTTCCACTGTAAGCTACATAACAACTCTCTATGCCACCTGCAACATCAGCTCAACCCAACTTTATGACCTGAATCCCTACACAGCAGCTTAACAAAACCCATTTTCATCACAGTTGATAAAACAAACTCAAACTGATCATCCGGCCTTAAGTGTGATTCTGCCAAACAATAAATTATACTGTACAGTAAATTTTTACTTAATAGTACTGTAATCTTCTTTCAGCATTATTTCTATGAAATTCCATTATTTTTGTGAGCAAATTTTTCCCTCAACAAAGTTAAAGAAAATAAAACCAAACTCTCTTACCTCTAAGAATTTTTTCTTCATAACAACGGTAAAAGTCCCATATTCTAACGGTCCCATCATCAGAACCGGTGGCAAACTTCTGGTCACTCGGGGAAAAACTGTGGAGAATAGTTTTGGAAAATGGTACACTAAATGAAGTGAAAGATAGTAAATTTATTAGATAGAAAAAAATCATCAAATCAGTTCTCAGCGCAGTAACAGAAATATTTTACAAATGACCATTACCTAAAAATTCCAAGTTTTATGACAGATGCAAAATAAAAAATACCAGATCAAAACTTTCTTTCTTTTCTTTCACAGAACAACCAATATCCTCATGTTACTTGTTACAAAAAAGCATGAAATGTGTTTCCAGTTACCACTCAGTCCAAAGACAACTCTTGATGCAATTAAACATTATGCTTAAAAGCAAATGGTTCATACAATTACAAATCTTATGAATAATGACAATATTCAGCTGTGTCCTTAAAATTAAATACGGGATCAAACTCACATTTCCTTTTTATTTATTTACTTAATGTTTATAAAAACAAAAAACCAAGAGAAAAACCTGAAAATGTTATAAAACAATCACACTTTTACTGTATTTTTCATGCGTACAATCAGCTTACTCTGCTAGCACATATTACTCACTGTATGACTAGTTAGCTGAGATACATTATTGTTTTACATAACCACACATTCACATGAAAACAGCCATAAAATTCCTAAGCAACCTCCTGGTGAATAAGACCAACACCTGACTGTGATAAAAAACACTGATAAAGATGAGGCTTCTTTTTGAGGGTTTGAACTGTTGACTTGTAAATTGCCAGACCAAAGCTATCTCAAAAATAACAATGCAAGGCGTAGCATACATGTAGTAAAAATAAAGATGACTACACTGTCTGAGCTCCACACAGCCCTTTGCCATCTTGGTGTCACTAGACATTTTCTTTATATTAAGAGTGAGAGATATTCCTTATCCTATTGAAAGATAAGAGGGTTTCTCTCTCTCTTGAGGAAAATTACAGGAAATATGCTCCATTATTTTCATTTATTATCAAACATTAAAAGACTCTCCATGTAATAATAATTATGTGGAGAGTTTTCTGTGTGCTCAACTACAGTCTCGGTTTTATAAATCAAAACTAACATTTACCATCAAAGCCAATCAGCTCTCTTCCATGTACCTCCAAAAAATTTTATATACTCATGACAGAGGAAAAGTATTCCCTTTTTCTTTTGCATCTGCATGTCCAAAAATATCTACAGGAACCATCATCCTGTGTTTAATCTTCTGAATGTGATATGATTCCTAAACAATGTGAACATTACAGTGGCATAATCTGGAAACCAATTTTACTCGTTTGGAATCTAATAATCTTCAGGAATTTCAGTGGGAGACTGTCCTACACTTTGCACTCACTAAAATCTCTACTGTACCCAGTACTCCTAAAAATGTCACACCTCATGAAAGACTATTGTAGCAGCAAGTAGTGATGTTGAATCCCTAGTGGCTGTACTTGTCAAACTGGGTGTCCATTAACTGGAATTGTCTTGCATTGCCTCATTCATGAAAATAAATATGAACCACTTGTTGACGAAGATAAATTATTTGAAACATGTCCTTAATACACTCGTACAATTTGCTGAGAAAGCGTAAATAACTGTTCAGCATGTGACTTGGCACCCACTTGTAATATGTCACCATGTGATAAACTTACAGAGATATATGATGACCCTTGTACAAAAACTATTATTGCATTGCCTTTTGTTTTTAACAATGGATCATTTGTTCAAGAAAATTCTGGTACGACTGGCCATGCACCTATTAGTGATGGTGGACTAGCACCACAAACCTGTTTAGTAAAGAAAACAATAATGCTGTCAAGATGGGGAAACTATATTCACCTTCCTGTGGTCACCCAGTGACCCATCCCTGCACTGCCTTTCCCACCCGGGTGGTATACCAAGCTTGGTGGGTGCTAATATTGGGATGACGTGGCGGTCGCGTGATGACGCCTAGTGGGTGAGTGGGGAAGCAATCCTTGGTACGGCACACCCAAATTTGGGACTTTGAGAATAGAGAGGTCTATTGGACGAAGACCTGTGATAGTGGAGTCCACTCACCCCTAGTGCATACCGACACCGTTATGGTGATCGATCCGGGGGTAGTAACCCTGGCATTATGGATAGCTTTTTTCTCTGGTATATTTAGCAATAGTTATACCTAGAAATGAGTGCTATTGGAACCATTTCACTGGGTGCCACAGGTCTTCCCCCAGAAATAGATTTTTCCTTTGTCAAAATCCCTTATTTAATCTATATGTTTAACTAAATTTATTTTGTTTAAGGTTTTGTTTTGTTAGTTCAATAAACCTTTGACAAGGTGTCTATTCTTATTTCATCAAAATGGTGAAGCTTTCAATTTGTTCTCAGGTACAGAATTGGAAGCCAGATAACAAGGACCACTTGTTGCAAGCAATGGTTGGTACAAGGGGTTTAAAACAAGCTGATGTTCACTTCTTAATATTTGACTAAGATGCAAGTGCTGATGAGGCTTTCAAAATATTCCCAGCACCATAAAAATTTTGGGCATGGACAAGATGGGCCTCTTCAGGAAGACATCTAATAAGGCTTTCACTGCTGATGAGGAGAAGAATAAACCATGAATCGAGGCTGCTAAGGACTGTAACATCCTTGGTTGGCTCTCAAATGCAAGAGATCTGAAGCTCATGAATTTCTGCTTTATCATTCAGAGAATCCAAGAGCAAGCAAAGGATTCATCATTAGTGCCTCAATTAATTTACAATTCAGAGTCTAACAGCATCGGAGGGATTTATCAAGAAGCAGTTTGCTGTAACTTGGAAGTCCAACTCTAACTGAAATACGGATGACAAAGGCTATTAGCCACATCTACATGTTGCCTATAATTTGTTAGCCTTCTAGCAATATACCCGACAATAAAGTTCCAAAAGGATTTCTTATTCTTGTAGGTATGGTCCCAAGGTCATGAAAAAAATCAGTATGGTATGAGAAAATCGAGGTGCTGTTCTCCTATGACCACCTCTCTCATTCAGCATTAAATCTTCAATGCTAAGCTCTTCAGAAGCTTCTTTCTAACTCTTCTGATGCTTGGTTTCAAACTAAGTAGAGGATACTTTCCAAAATGTTGAACTTGAAGGAAGCTACCTAAAGTTCACTGTCTTGACTTTCACTTTTTTCTCTCTTTAGAACAGAACTCACTTCCTCTTATATGTAACCTGAGATGGCTGTGGGCACTACAGCTGTGGATCAGCTTTGCTCTGTATGCTGAGGTCCCCTTCCCTGACTGGGCTAAAGTCAGGAGTTCTGCGCATAATCAATGACTGAACTTTGAGCTTAATCATGACAATCTTTTAATCACTACTATGACTTTTATAGTCTTATGTACCTGCTCTGTCTTCTCTAATAGTATAAAAAATTTAGACTTAGAGGTTCTATGATGCTTCCACTACCCAGTAAGCCACATCTTGAATAGCTAATGGTAGGTAATGAAATCTGAAACATTACAATTCTACCCAGCCAACAAGGCTGTTCATTGCCAACACCATATCCCCTCTTGTACGCAGTCATAAAAAAAACTAATTTACTTACAGTACTTTGTATTTTATCCTGCTAATAAGTAATTCTAAAAACTAGACTTGCAGAGTGGGACAGTCAGTCAGTTCTAATGATGTTCATCAATGACTTCATGTCTGATCCACAGGGTCAGGTAAGGAAGGTATTCAGTGTGGTTGAACTTCATAAAAGTGGGCACTGAGAAAAACTTGTGGGTGAACAAGGTTCTTGGTAATAATTCTGATCTGAATATTGGTTTGTGAGTTCAAACTTGAGAATTTTATTCCTGGCTTATCTGATACTTAAATTTTGAACAGCATATTGAAATAGAAATCCTAAGCTTGATATTTTTGGTGCTTTGGAAATTTATGAATGTCTAAGTCTGGGGTGCCAACATTTTTCACTAGTGCTACTAAATATGAAACATTTTTCTTAACAAAGTCATGATGGAAAACAAAGGTAAGCAAGGGTCAACTGCTACATGCAGGTGTATTTTCCTATTTTTTAATCCTATGTTCTTTTAGAATGCTGGGGCATACAACTGCATCATCCTTGGTATGGAGGCCACCATATGGATGGGGCATGCGGCTTTCAATCCCATGCTCTGCAAACATGTTGCAAAATCTACCCCACCCACACAAATATATAAATATAGTATATATATAGTATATATATATATATATATATATATCTACTGGTCATTTTACCAGACACATATGTAATTCTAATAGCCACAATGCCCTCTTAACTTCTCGAATTCTTGGCTTTTTTGGATATATATGACATCCAAACACAAGAAATTGAAGAGACTTCTGATTTGCCAGTATATATAACACGGTCACCTTAATCACAAGGAGGTCACGTTGCCGACCTGGCCACGAGAAGGATAAAAGTCTATTACCTGTCGTACATATATATATACCTGTCGTTTTCAGATATATTTATTAGAGCTGGAATAGACCCATCACAATCGTTTTTATTGCTTTTTAGGCTGAAATATATATGAAGAATCTACTGGTCACACATATGTAATTCTAATAGCCACAATGGCCTCTTAACTTCTCGAATTCTTGGCTTTTTTGGATATGCTTGTAACTACGAAGTCGTGACATCCAAACACAAGAAATTGAAGAGACTTGTGATTTGCCGGTCGCGGGAGACGAACCTGGGTCACCTTAATCACAAGGAGGTCACGTTGCAATAAAAACGATTGCCCACTTGGCTACAATGGTGAAGACCTCCAGGCTTTGCAAGCCTCCATATTATTTACCTTTCCATTTCTTTTGATCCTATTTTTGTAAATACAGTCACTTTTGTTAACCCCAGTGTTTACGTAACATTCCCTCACGAAGTAGAGCCCTAAGCTCATATGAAACATCCCCTTTTCTTTACTTTTTATGATTCCCTGGACAGTAAAGTCAGATTTCAAGGCATATATATATATATATATATATATATATATATATATATATATATATATATATATATATATATATATATATATATATATATATATATATATATATATATATATATATATATATATATCGGGCAGTCCCCGGTTAATGGCGATCCAGTTTTAAGGCTCTTGTCTAGCAACGGAAATTGGCAATTTTCAGCGCTGACAATCGCTGACTTCTGCTTATAGGCGCCGATAATTGGGTATTGGCGCTGATACATACCTAACAGAGGTGCCGATAACTGAAAATCAGCACTTTTCTGAACTGCTAAGCCCCAAAACTTGCTGTTTCCTATATTAATTTCTTTAGCTCCCCAAAACTTGCTGTTTCCTATATTAATTTCTTTAGCTAACACGATGTCTCCGTAAAGATCATGGTAGGGTGCAACTTATTCCTCAGGGGGGCTTAGAATATGTTCAAATGAGTACCTCTATAAAGAATTCAACATGATCCGCCAACACCTAACGCAACTGCTCTACCCACCACACATTATCGTGAAGGCTATTAACAAAACAAATAAATTATACTACAAAGGTCCCACTCACAACAGACAAATAGATTTTAACAACAAAA
>NC_089744.1:29712500-29845000 GCF_040412425.1 Macrobrachium rosenbergii | reverse complement strand
TATCCAATTCACTCTATATATATATATATATATATATATATATATATATATATATATATATATATATATATATATATATATATATATAATATATATATATATGTGTGTGTGTGTGTAGTATATATACTGTATATAATAAACCCCCTTATTCGCATTGAATTACTGTACTGTATTTTCATATCATTTTCATGACTAAATGCACTTTTTGTGATAAAACTATTAAAATACTCAGGTATAAGCATTTATAGAGGGTTTTTCTTGTGTTTAAACTATCAAAATAGGCTGTTCTAAGTGTTTTTAGAGGGCTTTTAAGTATTTGCGGATTTTAACTATTCGCGGGGGGGTGCAGTACGCATCCCCTGTGAATACAGGGGTTTACTGTATATATATACACACACAGTCGACCCTCATTAAACTGGACCCCGTTAATCCGGATATCAGATAGGTCAGACACCGAAGATGGTCAGCCAATTTAAAATATTTAACGTTCGACCACGATTTAAGATAGTTACTGTTCCTCCGCTCATTGGGTACCATTTTCCTATTTATTTACAAAATTAAAGTAAAAAATTTTCATTTATATTTTTATTTTATATATAGTGTTCTGTATTTATACTGTACTAAACTGAAATGCTTTTAACTTGTAACCTATTTAACTTGCGCACAGTACGTACCGTCATTAAGGAACGCTATTGTTTGGAGCGGTAGGAAGTTATTGTTGCCAATCACTGAGAATGAACAATTTACCTATTTGGTGCCTGACTGGTAGCTACAGTATGATGCTTTGTACGTTTTTAGGAAAGAAAAGACATGACAAAGGTAAACTTTATGAAGACAAAAGCTGAGTCACTGAACAGGCAGACCCCACTTTACGACGGGTCCAGCTTACGATGTTCCGAGGTTACAAGGCTTTTCAAATATATTAATCAGAAATGATTTCCCGGTTTACGACGCATATTCCGGGGTTACAATGCGTTGTACACCGATCCGACGGAAGAAATATGGCTCCAAAATGGCAGAATAATAAAAATTTGGAGGCTTTTTTGATGAAAAACTCAATAAAAATAAAAATGCAGTTTACATCATTTTCAATCCACCCAAAGCATTAAAAGTAAGGTTTTCTTAGGATTTTTATGATTTTCGACGATTTTTCGGTTTACGATGCGGCATAAAAACGGAACCCCCGTTGTAAACCGGGGACTGCCTGTACAGTACTTGTGTTTATGTGGCAAATGACATGAGAGAGAGAGAGAGAGAGAGAGAGAGAGAGAGAGAGAGAGAGAGAGAGAGAGAGAGAGAGAGAGAGAGAGAGAGAGAGAGAGAGAGAGAGAGAGAGAGAGAGAGAGAGAGAGAGAGAGAGAGAGAGAGAGAGAGAGAGAGAGAGAGAGAGAGAGAGAGAATTGCCAGTTTCCTCTATGCAGCATACTTCTATCCTTGAGAGATTAAAGAGAAGAATTTTGTTTTAAAAGTATGTCAGTACAGTGTTACTAAATACCTTTTGAAGAAGAGAGAGAGAAAAAGAAACTGTTGTTGAAGAATCTCTAAACCAACAATTTTGCACTCAAGTAATAAGAAGGAGTTCATTCTTTTCTTTATGTAATCAGTAAAATGCATACACTATTAAAAACTACATATTGTATTCAAAACACAGGCACCTAGGTCATCGTCAACTTCCCTGTGTGTGTTCTTTTCTCAAACAGAATACAGCTAAAACCTGATTGGCTGGCTGGTTGCCATGGAGATCTGCTAGCCAATGACAGCCCTCTACTTCTGTTCTATTTATAGACATACGTCATGATGGCACTAAGTTTGAACGTTGCCATGATTGTGATTATTTGACTGGTTAGGGCAAAAATTACTCAGTAATGTGCTTTATATAATTATTTCTTCAAGAAAACAAGAATTCAACAGTAACTTTAACTTTAACAGAGTGGTATGAAAAATCCCACAAGTCTGTCGTGGTGATGCGTCATCACTTGCAAACCCTATTCCCTATTCCCGGACCGTCCTCAGATTTACGACTGCAAACTGATGATGACTTTGGTAACAATAAAAAACAACCCTCTCCAAGATCGATATGATGAAATGTATTTTATAGTCTCAATTAAATGTTAAAATCCACAAGTTGAATTACAATTTTGATCATGTATGTTTTTAGGTTTTACGAAAAGTTTTTGTTGAAAACAGAATGTGTTAGTAAACTTACGGTCTTAATTGTCCCAATATTTTTTACTGATGATCTTAATTATCTCACATTCATTTAACAGTATATTAATATAAATATAAATAATAATAAACCATAATGAATAAATAACTAAAATGAAAAAACAAGAAAAAAGGGAAAAAATGTTTTTGCTGCAATAGTGATGTTTGATTATGCTCCTGACCCCAGTTCTGAAATCTGAAAAATTCCAAAAACCGAAACACATCTGACCCCGAGGATTTTAGGTAAAGGGTTGTGTACCTTTAATCTAAATTTCATTATTTTACTTTTTGCTTTAGAGACTACACTTCTTTTTACTTAACAATTATGCGTTCATGTCTTGACCTAGGCATCTACATATGCGGCTGAATTCAATGTTAACGAAAACAAACAAAATGTTTGGACAGGCATGTAGCCAATTTTCCCTCTGCAAATCTTGGGAATTAGGATAAAAACTGGGCAACAAAAGGAAAAAGACTTCAGTGTGGAATTAATCTTCTGGCAGATTGTCAATATGGTAGAGATTCATCAAATTGTGGTAAGGACACAGTAAATGCATCTTAATCTTTACCACAATTGCAGGATGCTACTAAGTAAATGCTTAATCTTTAGTTTATAACCGATAAAATTTGTACCTTGGGTAATGTCTCATACATCAATAGTATACAAAAAGGCTGGTCTTTTAGTGGCTCCCATATTTAGGGAAACAATTTAGTGAATGACCCACAGGCTGAAGTAGGCAGAAACCATAACCTAACCAATACATGTCAGTTAGCCTATCGGACCTGGCTAAATTTATAAGTTCCAAAAGCTTATGCTAATGTATCCTTGAACTTGAAACTAATTTTCTTAAGTAAATTTACCTCAAGGTTAACTTACTTGTTGTTGTGAACTTCACTTACTTCACCCTATGGGTCATTCACTAAATTTATTACTTCTGTAAATATGGGAGGCATTTAAGGACCAACTTTTTTATGCCTATATATTTTTTACTACTGATGTATGAGACATATGATATATAATTTTCTCACTAAATGCATGAACAATTTGCTGACTCCTGATGCAATCATAAATACCATCACCGGATAAGTATATGCCACTAGTGCCCAAGTAGGATGTATGTTTTATAATACAAATGTGCCACTCTTGAAGTAGGGAAGACCTAGGAAAAAGCAACCTGGATTTGCCACGTGTATTGCTGATGGGAATGCACTGAAAAAAGGAAAGAATATTTTGAAAATGAATAGAAATGCTTGAAAAGGAACTGAAAAGTGTAATTATTGCTCATGATTGATCTTATTTGGGTAAAGGTTGATGAAAAGAGGAGTTCACCAGCAAGATTGGAGAGTTATACAATGCTGACACACTGAACTTTTCTTACACTGATATGATCCAAAGGATTACAAATGCTGGGAAGAATTTTCTATTCAGTCTGAAGGAGTAGAATGCTCATGAAAAAGATGTAGCTGATGCTTTGGAAAGAATACAGATTTACAAAGAAGAAAATGGTTACAAACTTTAGTCAGGGTGAGAGAAATAATGTTACACATAAAATTTGTTATGCTGATAAAGTAAATGTAAAAAATGTGAAGAAGCTTTAACCCAAAATCATATGTAAACTATCACGTGAAGAGTCAAAAGATCTCACAGGTAGCCTGACTGCAAGAAATGAATATTTTTAGCCAGAAAATAATATTTTGATATGCTAGCTGGTTGGAGTACTAAGCATTACATACTGAAATATGACCAACTTGTGAAAGACTTAATTCTTAAGTATCATGGCAGCATAAAACTAGAGTACGGGACATAAATAATATATGAGACAGAGATCATAAAATTGTTTCTACAATTAAAATGCATGGTTACACAAATTATATGCCCTGGTAGAGAGAAAAATGACAAATTTTTTAAGTAATTTGTATTTTTCCTAACATACAAACCCTTGGTCTTTACATATGGGAGACTTGATAACAAGGCTCCCATTAAGAAATCCAGGGTATTGAAAACTTGGAAGTTCAGCCATTTTCTTCTGGGTCCTGCAATTCTGTGACTGATGTGAGATATTCTGCATGGCCGTGGATGTGTTTCCAGCCTAGGATGCTGTCACCTCGTCGCTCACACGTCCATGGCATTAATCTCCATCATTCCAGAACTCCCTGTTCATGCTCTCCCAAGAGACCCTCCGATTGTCGTGCCAGCTCCCACGTCCACATCCTGTCGAACGTCCAAGTCTGTGAACACATGCACATATGTGTGGTTACTTCAATCTAGTCAGCCATTCAATCTTGCTCCTCAGTGTCTTGTCATCTCTTGCGTTCTTGCTCTCCTAGGAGAGATCCGGTTCGTGCTGCTGCGGACGTGACAGTATGGTCGTATAATGACATCATGGCTGTTTAATGGGGGGGTTGTGGAAGTTGTCTCACGTTGGCATGTCTGGGAATGGAACATCGACCTCGCTCACGTGAAGGTTTGGGAAGAGAATGGGATGGTCTACGGCCATGCCACATTGAAGAACCGGTGCCCGTCCAATCACCGCCTTGTTCAATTCTGTCAAGTGAAGAGCATTGATAGATCTTTTGTAGACATCTAGAATGGCGCTGAATCACGTCCACAGCCATGCAAGTCACAACCACAGCCATGCGAGTCTCATTCGGGGGTGCCGAATTTGAGCGGTGGTCGCAGTTTCTCCTAGGGTAATACGAAACAGAATGATGGAGAGGCGGCAAAAACCCACATACAAGTGCATTAACAGGACGTCTGTGCAATGGCTTTCGATCACATACGTGTTTTTTAGTTCATCATCTGCTAACAGCCAATGGACATTACCATATGAGCAAACAGGATTGTTCTGCCAACTTTTACGTTCTTTATAACATAAATTGATGGGGTCTTTTTTCACAGTTGGGGTCTTTTTTCACAATCTAATGAATTCTTTTATCAGACCCATACAGCCATCATTGCGGGAACTGACAGTCTTTCTAATGTGTTCAGCCAGACACTTGAACATTTTCAGGTAGGAAGAAATCTGTTTCATTGTTCACATTTGAACATTGAGTCTTGACTGTTCCTAAACTGATATTAACCTTCGACTCCATGAACCAAGATAGTTACAGTTCGTCAGCATGGATTTCTGATTAATTTTCGACTACAGGTTGGTCTCGTTTACAGTGAAGTTCTTTAGAACCATACCGTCCTGCACTTCCGAAACAATACAGTAGTCAATCAATTCTGATTGTGCAACGTTTTTTCCAAGCGCAATCAGAATTATTTTTTAACTCAGTAGGTCTATGGATCAGGCCTACTCCTCGATACAACTAGTTCAGTGTTCTCTTCTGCAATAGTACTCTTCTTAGCAAGGATGAAGACTACTTCTTGAAGATGGAAAGGGGGGTCCTAGTCTTCATCAAGGTCTCCCAATTCCTTCCCATCCTCTTTCAGAGAGGTGAGAGGACTTAGCCTATGGTGAGACAACTACTCCCCATTCCTTCCCATTGGGGTGTTGTACACTTCCTCCAAAGATACTTCATGCCTCAAAGCATCAACCAAAGGACATTTACATACACTTGAAGAGGTTATGTTGGGTACTTAAACCCTTAACGGATGGACTAATTATATATCATGCAACCCCCAAACCCTGCAAACTTTAAGGTTGGCCAGTGTAAGAAAAAACACATCAATGGAAAGTGGAAAATATGCATATGCACAATGTAAGAAAAAAAATTCACAAAACACTTGTAAATTTCACCAAGTTATACATGTTTTTTCTATTAATTTTGTTATTTTTTGTAAAATTATAATTACAGCTCACAAAATATCATAACAGATAAGAAATAAAATCAGTAACAAATTCTGAGCATATTTGTTGTAAAATATTTACGTAAATTTACTGAGATCGAGAAATGCAGTAACTTTTTTTGGATTTATACATGTTTTTTCTAATGTTTCTTTACAAAATAACTGACATCATATTGTAAAAGATATCTAAAACCAACAGCAATCCCTGGGTATATTTATGAGCAAATAAATAAAAAGACGTCATGGGAGAGAAAGGGTCAAGACATTTTCCCTTCAAGGCAAGAACAATACTAAATTCCATGAGATGCCCACAACTGAGCTGAGCTGAATTCTTTAGCTGCCACAATTCATTTATGGGCCATTGAAGTATTGGAATATCTTTCCTGCTCAATACAGCCAAATCTTATGACACATAATATTAATACTCCTCAGAGGGGATCCATCCACCACCCAAACCTGTTTTAGCTCCTCCATTTTGGGGATCTGTCCATTAAAGGTTAACCTAACTTAGCCTAGCCTAACTAGTTCTAGTTTAACCTTACCACACCTGCATTCCAATAACCTGCAGCTACTTGTCTAATGACATTCACCATGAGGTAGTCTCTTACTCTACAAGGGAACAGGTTGGGTTACGTACGTAGCATAGCCTAAGTAGTTCTAGCTTAACCTTACCAATCCTGCGCTTCAGTATCCTGGAACTCCTTGTTTAATGGCTTCAGCCAGAAGGTAGTTACCTGTATTTCAAGGGTCTGGGTTTGGTTAGGTATGTTGGGTACTTCACCCAACCTAACCTAGCCAAGCCTAGCTTGACCTAATCGGCACCTCAATAACCTGGATCTTCTTAGATCTCCAAGCCTCAGGATCCAAGGATAGGTGGTCTGCAGTGCTGTTGAAGAACGGTATCATGGTAGTTCCTTAGTCAACGAGAGAGGGGAGCTTGTGTCCTATCATCTCCTCAATTGACATTGAGGGTGCATGGGCTTGTAGTGGTACACCCAGCAGAGAAGTCAAACATACACACTCCAGGATGATGGGTGTATGACAAACAAGTCCAGTTTTGCATCCATGATTTAAGTCTTGTGCTTGCAACTTCCAGTCATTTTGCCTGATTCACCGGGAGATCAACAATACCCACTAACTAAGTTCCAACAACTTGTGTTTGGTTCCTACTCAGTCACACAGTGGTGTCTAGGAGCTCTATTTCTTTGACTTGATGTAGTTACGCTTCCCTTGTGGGTAGTGAGAGATGTAGGCAGTAGCTGCTGCTGCTGTAATTACCAGTTGATCCACAACCTGAGGAGAGTATTATCTGGATCTTAAGACAGTTTCAGGAGTCTCAGTGCCCAAATAGGCACACCTTTGACTGCAATGACACCAAGGTAGTGCTTTGGTTACACTATCCTCCTCCAGATACTTTTCATTCTTAGGACCGTTGACCAGGGCAGCAATCTCCTACACTTACTTTATGGTACTTAAGCACAGTTGTTTTTAGACTTTCAAGAGTCTCAAGATCCAAGATAGACACTCCTTAGTGTGATGGCAACGACACCACAGTAATGCCATGGTCAACAAAAGGTCCTAGTGTCCTTTCATATGCTCTATTGCAATGCAAGTACACGAGCAGACAAAAGAACATTCAGCGCAGTGGCCAATCATACATCCCAAGCAAGATGGGTGTCATTACAACATTTATTTGCTGAAGTCTGAGATAAGGACAGTTAATCGAGACCCTGACTTCTGGATTCATTCAACCTCTGAAGAAGCTTGGTCATAGCCCTTCTTTCTCGACTTACTGAAGTTGGGGCTGTTCTGTCTTCTCGCACCTTTTCATAAAGTAGGACACCTTTGTACCCATTTACATTGACATTAAGAAATTCAAGACATTATTTATGAAAATTTTTAATGATTTAGCACTGGCTTATTTGGGTGAGTATGATACTAAAATTTGTGATTTGAAACTAAAAACACATACATATACACATAACCAAAGGATAGATGGCTGGGTTAGAAGTTTCAAGTGTAAGTACAGTATATCTACTAGAATTTGAAGGGAGAAAGTTAGTATTTATTAAGGTATACAAACAATAAGATATAAGAACTAGCATGCTTCATGAAGACTCAAAGTTGTACTTGAAGGGAGTTGACAAAGTGAGAGCAAATATCTACACTTCCCTGTTCAAGGATACCATAGTCATAGAATCCGCCAGTAAATTTTTTTCAAGATACAGTGCTACAGCAACTTCTCTGAAGAAGTGGGCTGGAGTCTTCAATAGCCTAGGTTACAATAACCCAGAACACACATTTGCCTTGTGAAATAACTACAACTTGAAGGGGTAACCAGCAGGGTAATTGTATCATATAACAATTGCACACCAAATGCATGAATCTTAAATTTTTCAGATTGTTTAACTTGCGTTGTTGACAATTATTACTAGTGTACACCAACTGTTTTTGCATTTCTTCTATCCCTAAAGCCAAGAATTATGGAGGGACCCCTAGAGGAAAACGGGTCCTGGGTGCTTCTAGTCTCGGGCAATTACTCCAGTCGTTACCATTGATAATTCTATTATCAGCATAATTTTTTTAATTAGTGTTACTCAGAAGATAAATTCATAGGGAAGAAGTGTACTGAGGCCACTTACTTGAAATTCAAGCTTCTGAAGAACATGGTGTTCATTTGAAAGAAGTTAAAGAAGATAATAGGAAATATATATGAGATCAGTTATTAAAAAAAAAAAAGGTAAATAGATAAAAATATAAATAAATTAGTAAAATACAAGGTGAACTGCTTTAGGGTAATAATATATTATATCTTTGCTTGAACTTTTGAGGTTCTAATTGCACAAGATCCTCAGGGAGACTATTCCACAGTCCAGTAGTGTGAGGAATAAAAGATCAATTGTTAAACCAAAGTGCTCTGTTAAAATACAACTTTGAAAAGTTGGCAAACAAGAGACCATCCGTTGAGGGCCCAAGTTGCAACTGCTAGTGTTAGGAAACAGAAATCTACCACCACAAACCATTCTATCTAAAAAGAGATAAACCTTTGGCAGAAGCAGTCATCCACACCAGGGAACATCATTCTAGTAAAGGAAGTACATATGACCTAAATCAGGTTGCACTGATTACTGTAAAGTCAAGTTTAATTTGCTGTCCAATCACTCATTTATAAGAAAACAGCCTGATTGAGGTTTATTTCATTCATATACAATTTGTCATATACAACGCTTGTTAATTACTTAAATATGACTTTTCTGTAACATTTTCACAAAATCTGTGATTCTTGTGCAGTTTCTGATGTGCTGCTGTTTGTTACGTTGTATTCTTTTTTCTTATTCATGAAAGTCCACATATTTTGTACATAGGTCATTCCTAAAGCAGGTTCTGTCCCATGAATTACGTTATTTATTTAATTGCACAATATAATTAGCATTTATGAAGTATTTTGAGTGTGTCAAACAATTACCAAGCATGAATTACACTGTGCTTAAATTCTGTCATCTGTATTTTGAATGATATTTGGTAAAACAGGTTCATTCATCGGCAAAGGCATGACTTAGTATATGGTACAATTTTTAATCTCATTCTAAACCAGAGGATATAACACCCCTTTTCTTTATAGGATTTAATAAGTTTTGTAGATAAAAAATATTTTATAAAACAATGTCTTACTTATCACAGGTTGATCTATATCTAGTTCAGACTGCAAAGCTTATTAGAGATTACAGATTTGTGATCTTATAATACAAGGTACTAGGCTATTTTTCAAGTCAAGCATTTTCCAGTAAAACTGGAGACTACCACCGCACCCCTTTGGTTCAATAACTACCAGTTTACATGCAAAATGGGTGCTTTGGGGATGAATGTAAACACATATATATATATATATATATATATAAAAAAAAGCCAGTATCATAATAAAAAACAAAGAATACGTAGTCAATGTCCTTAAGGTGGGCAACTGGTGTGAACTGGGCCACAGTATTATTCTTCAGTTTTACCCACTCTCTATATTTGGCGTCAACACACTGAAATGTCTACAAACAAATGAACAACTCCAATATTAAATAAACCCATGAATACATCAGCATAGTACCAAGAATCTTCTGTGCACACTGGCATAAGTATTGTGGCCAAATATGCTGCTAACCTGATAAATATTTGGAAAAGTGAATGGCTGCAGGGAAAACAAATCCATGGTTAAATCATCTAGTTAACATTCCTAAGTCCAAACGCTTCTCCCTTATATTTTAATTAAGATGCTCCGTCTCTTTCGTTTTTGTACTGATGCGTGCAGAAAACTTAATATGATCATAATTAGCCTAGGCTAAGCTAATATCTAATTCCTTGGAAAATGGACAAAAAATATACTACCCTTGGATAATAGAAAAAGATATATTAATTGCTGATGAACGAAAATAAAACTCAATCAGGGATATTTCAACTTATTTTTGTGGCCGTTTTGGTTTGAATGGTGACCGTCAAAACCTGAAACAATGGGCCTTTCTTATACTGTATTGGCTACCATGAATTGCATAGTTTACACCCACAACCCAACATTTACTTTATTTTTAAAAGTCTAATACGCTACACAACCCTTCGTAAGGATCTCTTGTATATCTGTGTAGTATCGAAGCCTAAATGGACCTCTTGTTAATCTAGGTTAACCACCCAGTTTCAGCCCAGCCCACCGTGTCTACAGCCATTAGCCCAGCCTATAAAATCTTTCATTTCGATTATATCTGCATTCACTCTCGCCCGAGGAGATATTTTCATTGCGTGCTGCGTGAAATGGGAGGGGCATCACAGGTTTATTTGCCTGGATGCCACTCCTTCCCAGATACTCGGTCTGCATGAGCGCGAGATGTGGGAGAATTTTTTATTCTTTTGCACCTGTCGCTGTCTGCGTTCTCTTACCTCTATCTGGCGGAGGAAAAGAGGAGCTTATTTGGTCCTCATCGCGAGAAACTTGCGTAATAATCGACGAGGCATCCATTGACTCATTTGTTACGAAAGTCACTATGTCAAAGAGAAATTTACGGCCACTTCAAGCATTTAGAATTCCATCTCGCAATCATCACCATCGCACCAGAACTAAGATGGCAGCTGAACTTCTGTCTACGGTGTTCCAACAACGTTGCAACAATCAAGATATTTGTAAACAAACGCCCATCAGGACTTTTAAAGTTAATGAATATGACTGTTATTAGTGTATATAGACAATTTTATATTTTATACTGAAACATGAGAATTAATTGTTGTGTCTTTGCGCTTCTTTCGGCATAGCCCACTCATGTTTCCATAGTTTTAGAAGGGTGTCGATTTATATCAAGGGAGTTCACTACTTCCCATTTTCTTTCATTTCAAGGACAATATTGGGTTACCAAGAATAAAGACCTGTCTTGGTAAGTTGGTTTGCTTGTTTAAGAAAGGGACATTAAAGTGGCACTAAAGACCGAAATTTGATTAGCGCTTATACAATGAAATGGAATAAGTCTCTCCCCTTCTTATTAAGACAAGCGATTCCACGTATACACGCCATATATATAATTTAAAAGTTTATGCATGGCTCTGCTGTAGCTGTGAAACTTACGATAGCCTCTTATAAACTTAATGGTATCTCAGTCTGGCGCGTGAAGGCTCTTAAAGTTATTTCATTAGTAGTTTAAAAAGTTAGATGACATCTAAAATCCTAAAGTTTTCCAGGGTTAGGTTGTAGCGGCCCGAATCCACTGATCTGACGATATGGAAGGTGTAGATGAGGTGAGCGGTAATTTTTTTTTTTTTTTTTTGCAACCAGGTCTCTTTAGCCTATTTTCATTTATTCCTACATTTAGTTACACATGTTATATGCTGAACTTAGCTGACTGTGAAATATGTCTTTCAACTGTGGAGAAAACTTTCCTGTACGCGGATGGTCTGAATCACCTTTATATCCTGACCCTCTAGTGTATAATGTAAGACATTAACATTTGTATTCATGATCATGATTTACGTCTGCTCTCTCTATTTTTTTATCCAAAGCTTTGCAAGCTCTCGAATTCACACTATGTTTAGTATCTTGTCTTCTCAATCTCATACAGCTGGTACATTTGACCAACTTCGAGAGTACATTTTTCATCATATTGTTACCACAAACTTTATCATCATTTTTTAACTTATATTCTTCTTCAGTATGACCATATTCCTGATCTATTGAGAATTTTAAGATGAGAACAAATGTTGAGAAAAAAACTCCAGCCCCTTCCCTATACCTTCTCTTGGAATATGAAAGAGATATTAAAGTTATTTAAACCATTAGTTTTTCAGTACCAGGTAGTATACCAAATGATACCTCCTAGGGGACTTTGCCTAATCCAACCACCATCTCCAGTTTTCGAGAAACACTCGAGGGCTTCCTGGTGCTGAATACGCTGCGGCTAAAAAAAAAAATCTTTACTTTCAGCCAAGTTCAGTTAAAATCAGTTGATTTTTTTCGCTTGTTTAAACGAAATCAAGTTATTCTTGGATCATCTAATTTCATGTAGCAAGGTGACCGGCGAGTGAAGAGCAAGCAACAGGTCAGTGCTAGGCCCCAGGTCACGTCAATTGAAGGCTAATTTGCGTTTAAATAACCTTTCAGCTATATTAGAAAAAATACAGGTAGTAGAATCTAACTAAAACAAACACCCCAAAAAGACATTAGGTTTTAAGTTTACAGTATTCTGATAATCTCCAGAACAGTTTAGCAACATAAAATTATCTAAAATAAATGAGATGAAGACTGAATTATAGCGATTATAAAGGCACTGTCGAATCTTGACATTTAAAAAATTAGATGAGCTTATTAGTCTAAGATAAAACAACTTACTAATAAGGTTTTAGAGAGTCCTTAGTGGCCCTTTTCTTCAACATCGATAAGTGGGATTTTAACTTCATGCAAGTTGACCCTGATAGGATGAACATTGCTTATTGGTTCACCTACTTTTATGATCAGAGGTTTTAAAGGTGACAGCACGCTTCACCTATACCCGGTTCCTGCCTCTGGACTCGTTCTGAAAGCGCATAACACAATCGTTCTAAGCATATACATTTCCTTCTTTATGTTCTTTGATCAGTGAGTTAACGCTTCTAATGCTCACCTGTTAGAAATCTGTCTCCTTTATGCTTGTACTCTTCTCTCTTTAATTCCTTGCATCTAAGCTTTATTTTGACTTTCTATGGACGTTTTCATACACCTTTCTCTCATTTGTTAATGAGTTGCAGTCAAGGAAAGTGTATTTAGGAATGAAGGGAATTAGAGTGGTTGGATAGCGGGATAAAGAGCTCCAGAAAATAAATCAGGTGAAGCAAGTAGGCATCCAGTTCAATATATTAATTTATATTGTGAGAATACTCAGAGCAGATTCTCTTTTTAAGTCTGTTGGACTGGTTCTACACAGCTACTTCTGGGCATTGCCATGGTGACAACTTTACTTGACTGATAACTGCATAACAAATAAGGTACCCGTGGCTCACTAAAGAAGTAATGTTCTTCACTAAAGTGCCGAGATTTCGATATAACTGGTTTGCATGTTGGTGGCAGACTGATGACGAAGGTACTTCAGCTACAGGTAATGAGTACTTCTTACAAAATCAAATGCCGGCCTTTTAGCTGTCTCTGAAAGTCTTGTCTTATAATGGAAGAAGATTATGCAACAGAAACTTCCCTGTTGACATAAGCACTGCACCTTTAAATTCAGATTCCTCGCAGTTTGGTTATTTATGGAGTTATCATCACTTCGTGAACTTGTAAGTGCAGTAAGCTTACCGCTGTTTACGCTAATATTCATCGCTGCTCATAAGAGATGGTGGAATTTTTGTTGAGAAAGTAATACAGTGCACTAAAGGCTTGATGGGGGACGAACAGCGTTGGGGTGGACAGGGATGTGTGTTCCTAGCTTTTGTTATTAAACAGTTATGTGAGAAGTTTGAAAGTAAAGCTTTTCGGAAACGCTTTATGAGGCTTACATGGACCTGGAGAAAGCTTGTGTCGGATCTGACAAGAAGAAGTAATGTGGAAGGTGTTGAAGATGCTTATATGATAAGTTACCTAGAACACTAAAAAGCGTTTTAATATTCTTGTGAAGTATGTGTTAGATTTTATAGGCGACATATAATGACTGACTTAGCGTAAAAAAATGGTGCTGAGAGAAGGGCATATTACGTTGTTTAGTACCTTTCAGAATCGAATGTTGTACAAAATCAGAGAAAGGACAATAAATGTAGATACAAAGTAGTGGGATAAGAAGATGGGTTGTGAATGCAGTATAAAGTAGCTGGTGCCTCCCAGAACCTTGTGAAGTAGTTAAAATGTGTTTATAAGAAGAGAAAAAGAGGTTAAAAGTAAATATGAGCGAGCATACGGTCTGAAGAGGTTAAAAGGAACCAGAAAGATGGAGCGATGACTGTTGATATGGAATAAAACAAGGTTGTAGTGTATGGAGGAAGGATTGTTGAACCAACTTTCTTTCACTGAAGTGGAGTGCGGAAGTTGAATGCAAATAGAAGACAACAGGTTCTAGATACAGATATGGCAGATGAAAATATGAAAGGGAAAAAATATAGAGGTATGCACAAAAGGTAACAAGGTCAAAGGTGAGGAAGATTTAAAAAGGAATGGATAGACGGCATGAAAGAGGTATTAGAAAGGAGGATCTGTAGCATCTAGTAAAGTTCATCCTTCCTCTGTAGAGTTGCGATGTAAAACCGAACTTTGACAAAAATCTCTATGATTGCGTAAATACTTGGCAGATTTTCAATTTTTAAATGTCCCTAGATTTGGTAAATATATCCCCCGTCTTAACAGACTGATAAGATAACAATAACAGACCAGTCATAACAAAAAATAGCATAGAAATTGTATTAAAACTTTGGTCTTGGTCTTTCTGTAATTGCCGTCCTCTCACTCTTCATTAGGATGGTAATAGTCCCACCTGGTTTCTTCTGTGATACTTTCATAAATAATTTTTATTGGAACCACAGACATAAGGCTACTACAACCTGATGCCATATAACGCAGCATTATGTGTCCTATGATGTTCTAAAATGTGAGCGTTATGTAATGCTGAGAATATTCAATCTGATGTGTGTGATCTAACAGTGTGTTCTAATACTACCCCTAGTTAAAATATACGTCTGTATAATATAGCCATTAAGACATTAGAGTATTGAGCTGAGCCCTCATTTCTATGCAATATGATAATGTTCTTATGACATTGCAACCCGCCCAAGACAAGATGGAGTCAACCATGTCATCACCGTCGCATTTATTCTGTTCATCTCTATGATGGCGAGGTTTACCTTTCCTGAGGTTTATGGCTTAACGCTTCAGGCGAAACACCAGAGCATTAACCACCGAGGAGACTTGTGATTGTTGTTGTCGTTTACAACTACGAGAGTCGTCGAGGTCTGTGAAAAGTCTATGACGAATTTCTGGAGTTACATGTGAGTTACTTAACGAAGTTTGGGTAGAACTATATAAGACGTATCCTGACCCAACTTAGGCTAAGGCTAAGGCTTCGGGACCCTTCTATTTGACCCGGGGTGAACACCCTAAATCATAAACAACTTCCTTCGTTACCTTGGGTGTAAGATGGCTTAATATTTGTTATACAAAACGCAAAGATCACCATAGGCCTATCGCGTCAGAGGCCTTCACAGAGGCTATTCACGAGATGAAAATACGTTGACTTCATACTGGCAATATAAATCTTGAGTGTGACAATGATATCTTCTTGATGACCAGATTTTAGATCTACCATTCCCCAGGGGGAAAGTGCCGTCAGTGCGCCTCATACGGTGCACTGTAGGCATTACCTAAGGGTCTTTGCAGCGACCCTTCGGCCCCTAGCTGCAACCCGTTTCATTCCTTTTACTGTACCTCCGTTTAGGCTAGCCTATATTTTCTTTCACCTGTCTGACTCCGTCCTCTCAACTGCAAAGTTTTCCCCGTTACACCTTTCAAACCTTTTGTAAACGTAACGGTGACGGCCACTGTATGTGTAGTTATTTAGTATAATTGTTTGGCTAGGCTAAATGTTGAAAATGCTGAATAGGAGTATAGGCCAATTCAGTACAGGTGTGATAATGTGAGAGATTTACAGAGGTAATAAGAAATTCACAGTCTTTTATCTATATTTTTACTTGAATCCCCAAGGGACTGTACTAAACACGGCGTCCTGCAGAGCTTCCAACTTGTTTAATACCAGCCACCAAAGGATGAACATAAAAACCTAAGCAAAAGACAGCAAATTTCTCATGATCTTGGTATTGTTCTCATATTGTCCCGCCAAAAAATTATATTAATAAAGGCCTTCTCTGTTGCATTTACCAAATCTTTTGACTGTCAGTTTTCCCTTTTAGTGTTGAATGACCTCATAAGTTCCAGTGCTTGGCCCATGGCCTAAATTCTGTATTCTATTCTGTTCTATTTTAGATCTACAGTTGATTGCGTAAACACATTGCCCTTAGTCAGCCAGTTAGCTTAGTAATTCACTTCTTTTTATTTGCCGTTAGTCAGCCAGTTAGCTTAGTAATTCACTTCTTTTTATTTGCCGTTAGTCAGCCAGTTAGCTTAGTAATTCACTTCTTTTTATTTGCCGTTAGTCAGCCAGTTAGCTTAGTAATTCACTTCTTTTTATTTATCTCAGATAACAAGATACTTCTTGTATACCTTAAGGATAATTGAAACTAGGGTAAATGTAAAGGAGACAGCCTCATGTTGATGTTTATTAATGTAATATTTTAGCAAGATAGTTGAGAAAAGTGTATGTAATACAGTACAGGTTAGATAATTTGAAAAATTTGCCGAGATAATGAGAAATGAACTGTGTTTTGTGTATACTTTAAATTTTCATCCCTGAGCTAACATCAAGATTAGTACTAGTTCCTTGGGGATGAAACAAAAACATGAGCAAAGGATGGAAAATTTTCTTGGTAAATTCTCAAATGATCTGACCTGTACTGCAGTAAATAAGTACATCCTTTTCCATGTTGTTTAGCCCAAAAATTATATTAACAAACGATAGCATCATGCTTCCGTCTCCTATTCATTTACCAAAACTAGCAACTTTAATTTTTAACTTAATGTACGCCAATGTAAACAGAGGAATCACATAGTATGGCCTAGCTACCCCTTAACTGAGGGAGGCATTTCAGAGAGAATACAACCTAACCAAACCTACTTTTACCAAATCTAACCTTGGATGCCGTGCCCAACTAAGCCATGACCCTTCCATCTACATACTACCAACTTAATATCACTTCTAATCTAACATAATCAAATCTAGGACAGTATATCCTATTTGACCAAGGGTGACCCAACTGACAATTGATGATGACACACAGCAACAGGCTCTGTGTTTAGTTATAGTATATTTATGTTTGGCCTTCTGCAACAGTGTAAGAAAACTGAGGTAATTTGCAGCATGACAGGATCAGGCTTTAATATTATCTCTGAATGGAAGCTTAGTCCATTGTTTCCAATGTTTATTGTTACTTGGGGGGGGTCCAGGTTTGGGCAAGGCCTCCACGGCCAGGTCAGGGCACAGTACCCTAAGAGAGGTTAGGAAGGTAAGGTCTGGTTAGGTCAGGACACAAGACATTCTAGGAAAGGTTAGGTTTGTTTTTATCTGCTGAACCTAATCCCATTGTTTTACACTTGCCTCAAAAACTGTCTAAGAATAGATATACTTTTTATTAAACAACCATAGTTGTAAAGTTTACAAAGAAGTTATGTAAGCAAGGTTTTTCACCGAAGTACAGTACCGTAACTAATTGGGTCCCCCTTAAGTTCTGTCAGATAGCCTTTGACGAGTGATGATAGACTAGGTCAACGTGTCATGTTTAGGTATTGAGGAGTGAGTACACAAAGCAGTTATCACTTTGTACTAATGTTGACCATCGTACTTAAGAGTAATAAGACAGACCACCTCTAGGGCTTTGAACTGCTGACTTGTGATTTACCAGTCCAACACTATATCTTCTCAGTCATGAAGGGCATGAAAGGAGTGTTTCTAGGAGTTGTTCCTGTACCACCTGGTGTTTATCAGTTCCAAGACTGGCTGGAATATTTGTATGCAAACCAGATCCATATGGAAGCAAGAATTTTGCTTAGCTTTTAGAAGAATGAGAGCAACCAAGATGCAACTTAGGAAGGCATAATTGTGATCAGTACAGTCAGTTATCAGAAAGCAAGGGAAAAATTTTAGGTCAGAAAACAAGAAATCCCTTAATAGTTGCATGTCTGTATTTTCATCTGTTTTTTTCATCAATATTGTAAACCCAAAATCCTTTCTCACTCTGGTGTGGAAAAAGTTTTCAAGGTAAAAACTGGTAAATGTGTACCTTTCAACACTTAGTATTAAGGTCTGTGATGTAAAACTATCAACTGAGAGAGGAGAAAAATTTAATTGCCTTCACCCCACACATTGAAGAACCGTAGAAAATGTAATTTAACAAGAAAGCTACTGTAGATTGTAAAGTATGGCTTGATGAGGATGAAGATAAATTCTAAGAAAAGTGTGACTTGCCAAACATTGATGCAAAATTTTTATGTAAGTCATCATAAATGTTTTTTAAGTCGCATTTTCTCTCTGTGGGATTAAACGTGAAAAGGGTTTTCTTGAATCTCTGCAGTCGTCTGTGCAGTTTCTGCATTAATACTATCTGGTATTGGCTTTCATTTGCATTCTTTTCCTATAGCTACCTTGGCCATCTAATTTTGGATCTACTGTGCTTTGGATCTACTTCAGTACTTCATTTATTTAATAACTTTCCATCACACACTGGCCATGAATCTTAATTACTGTGGTCAGTCCTTTTCCAAATCTCCATTTTCTTTATTCAGTTCCCCAGTTCCATTGCGTAGAGTATAGGCTTTACATACCCACTACAGGTCTTTGCTCTCTCATCTAATGGAATAGTTTTATTTACCAGTAGTCTATCTTTTTTTTCCATTTCTTCTTTGTTGCAGGTACTCTCAATCCTGCTTCAGAACTGGCCACCTACCACATCGTTCTCTGCATGCTCTCTTCCCCATTTGCTTGTGTAATGCCTCTTATTTGACGTTGAAACTATTTTACTTCATGTACAAGTACAAGTGTAGATCTGAGTCTGAAGTATAGCCTACTGTGCCATCATAGAGGTTTTGTGTTACTTTTTCCTGACAGTTCTCTGATTTTTCTGTTTCAGGTAATGATTTCTTAGGGAAAATTTGGAAATTATGTCTGATGATGAAACTAGCAAGTTCAAGAGAAGGAAGTCTGGAACAACCCTAACTAAAACTGAGGTTTGTGGATTGCTTGTTATTACTTTGTGAAGTACGGTACCTATGTACACATATATTTTATAAACCATGATTTTCAACTAAAAATGGGAAATAGTAGACCTAAGCTATTTGTGTAATAATTTTACCTTGATGTACCTTGGTTGTGCTGACTTCTGTGTCATATACAGTACATATTAATCACTGCCAATATGATAACCTATGCTGAGTGTTGTGAAATTTATGACATGAAACCATATTGAAACAGAAACTGATATGATATCTTAAAATACACAGAAAATTCTTCTTGAAAGACTAATCACATTGTGAGAAAGAGGCAAACAGGTTGGGAACCTTCAGGGTAAGGGTTTTAGAGAAGATTGATGCCTTTTATCGGCAAGACTTGCACAGTAGTATAAAAACTCTGACCAAGGCGTAAACAAAGTGACAGATGACACAGACAGACAGAGATAGAAAGAACTCTTGAGTATTCAGATAAAATGCATTCAAAACCTGGATTAACACAAAGAAAAAGGTGTGAAAAAGGTGTGAAGTGAAAAAATGTCCAGGACCAAGATCATCAGTGCCAAGGAGGAGTCCAATAAGAAAGCCAAGACTTAGGAAGACAAATACCTGGTCAGAAATGGAAGAGCTTGAGGTGCAGCATAACCAAAACCAGCTTAATATACTAGAGCATAACCATGGCCGTGCTTGAGGACCCAGGCATTTTGATTGAGAGATGCTTCAGAATGAGAATGACATGAGGATGAACTTTTGAGAATTCTTGCTTATGAGCGAAGGAAGCAGGGGTTTTGTGCTCTTTGTCCAGTTTTATTTCAAATAAGTTGACAGTGATAGTCATGGTGAGATGTGCCTTAGTAGATTCTTTCAGAACAATGTAAGGCAGGAGGTCTTATCCTCCTACCTGACTACTTTGCATAATTGACAGTATTTTGCACCAGGTAAGCAGCAGTGACTGGGAATGAGTGAGTCCACTTTCAGCCTTTGTTTCATATTTCAAGTATCTGGCAGGAAGAAGACTAAAGTGCATAGTAGCCTTCATTAGATTTAACCTAATATGGCAGTGCGAGTCTGGCTGACCAGAAGTGAGGCTGCCTACTTGATCACAGTTGATGTATTGTGTTTTGCCTTTTACTTTTGATTCAGTCCTTTGGCCCCTTACTATTTAGCTTTAATAATACCATGCTCCAGTTTTAAACACATTAAGGAGTAGCTCTTTTGGCCAAGCCCAGGAAGAGTTTTGAATTGTAACTCAGTGGTTATGGTAAACTACAGTAATTAGTTTGATTATTAGAAGTAAAAACTCCGTTATGCACACCAAGAGATCCAAGGATAGAGGAAATTTCTGTGAAGTGGGAATAGAGTATCGTAATATGCTTAGTTTACACTAAGCCACCCAAAAATTGTAGCATTGAGAACTAATGAAAACATATGTTCCAACCAGAATATGACCCATGTCTTTTATTTATGAATAGTTATTGGGCCAGGCTGGTGTTTGGCACAGAGCTCAGTTAAGCTGGTACACCTGTGTTTGCAAACAGTACAGCACACTAACATTCATAATTTTATCAAGATACACATAAGCAATATGATGAACTTAATTAAAAAGGATTTAGTTGTACCAGTGAAGGAAACATGTTATTGAAAACATGAAAACACACTTTCAAAGGCAGCCATCACTAGCAATACAGAAGTACAGAAAAAGGAAAAATGAGATATTTGGCTTGTAATCTTACACAGGGACAGTTAATACCTAATCATATGCAGTGGACCCCCGCCTGTTCGCTTTTCTGGATTCGTGGCTTCAGCTGTTTGATGATTTCTCCTTAGAACATATATACACGTTATTCGCGGAAAATTTGCCTATTCGTGGTATTTTTCATAGAGAAATATTCACAAATTACTGCATTTCCATATTTTTGTGACTAAATGCACTTTTGTCCCTACATGATATACAAACCATCGGTCCTTTACATTAGGAATTACCTACAGCGAAGCTGGAAACAGCAATTAAAACTCTTGATCAAGGTGGTTAGGCAGATGTAAACATTCCAGTCTGCTTTCGGCCGTCATGCTGTGCAGACGTGTTTTCGGAGCTCTCTGCCTGATTGTCATTAACCCTTTAACGCCGAAGCCCTATTTTCAAAAAAGTCTCCCGTATGCCGGCGACCTCCGAGAGGTAGCGCCGAAGCGGAAAAAAAGTTTTTTCAAAAAATCACAGCGCACTTAGTTTTCAAGATTAAGAGTTCATTTTTGGCTCCTTTTTTTCTCATTGCCTGAAGTTTAGTATGCAACCATCAGAAATAAAAAAAGATATCATTATCATATATAAATATTGGAATATATGACAGCGAAAAAAAAAAAACATATATAATTGTATACAAATCGCGCTGTAAGGAAAACGGTTGAAGCTAATGAGTTAATTTTTTTTAGTTGTATTGTACACTAAATTGCGATGAATTTGTTATATAACAGATTGTAAAACGATAAAGCAACACAGAAAAATATTATCACAAAATGATGCATGAATTAAACGCAGGACGTAAAAAAATTTTTTCAAAAATTCACCAAAAATCAAAATATTGTGGTAGAGACTTTCCAATTGTGGCAAAATGAAGGAAATTGATTGAATATTACTAGGCTGTAAGTTATTTAGCTTACAATTGCATTTTGAACCATTTCGATCGAGTTAAAGTTGACGAAGGTTGATTTTTTCTATTTATCGTTATTTCGATGTAAATATAAAAAAACTGTGAAGAGCTAAAGGAATGATATATTTTTTGTTGTATTCTACATGAAATTGTGCACATTTTGATGTATAACACTTTATGTAACGAATAATATGAAACGGCGAAAAACTTACGGCAAGCTGACGCAAGAAATGACGATTTCAGCGGAGTCCGCGCGCGCGGAGCGAAGGAAAATTTTTTTTTTCAAAAATTCACCAAAAATCTACATATTGTGCTAGAGACTTTCCGTTTGTTGCAAAATGAAGGTAAATGATTGATTGTTACTCGAATGTAATAATTATGGCTTACGGATGCGTTTTTCGATCATTTCGGTCGAGTCAAAGTTGACCGAATGTTAAAATTTTGTCAGTTATCGTGATTTCGGCGAAAATATTAAAAAACTGTGAAGAGCTAAAGGAATGACATATTTTTGTTGTATTCTACATGAAATTGCACACATTTTGATGTATAACACTTTATGTAACAAATAATATGAAACGGCGAAAAAATTACGGCAAGCTGACGCAAGAAATGACAGGATTTTCAGTGTAGTCCGCACGCGCGGAGCGAAGGAAAAATTTTTTTTTTTTTTCAAAAATTCACCAAAAATCTAAATAATGTGCTAGAGACTTTCCGTTTGTTGCAAAATGAAGGTAAATGATTGATTGTTACTCGAATGTAATAATTATGGCTTACGGATGCGTTTTTTTATCATTTCGGTCGAATCAAAGTTGACCGAATGTTAAAATTTTGTCAGTTATCGTGATTTCGATGTAAATATTAAAAAACTCTGAAGAGCTAAAGGAATGATATATTTTTTGTTGTATTCTACATGAAATTGTGCACATTTTGATGTATAACACTTTATGTAACGAATAATATGAAATGGCGAAAAAATTACGGCAAGCTGACGCAAGAAATGACAGGATTTTCAGCGGAGTTCGCGCGACGCGGAGCGGAGGAAAATTTTTTCAAAAATTCACCAAAATTCTAAATATTGTGCTAGAGACTTTCCGTTTGTTGCAAAATGAAGGTAAATGATTGATTGTTACTCGAATGTAATAATTATGGCTTACGGATGCGTTTTTCGATCATTTCGGTCGAGTCAAAGTTGACCGAATGTTAAAATTTTGTCAGTTATCGTGATTTCGATGTAAATATTAAAACACTGTGAAGAGCTAAAGGAATGATATATTTTTTGTTGTATTCTACATGAAATTGCGCACATTTTGATGTATAACACTTTATGTAACGAATAATATGAAACGGCGAAAAAATTACGGCAAGCTGACGCAAGAAATGACGGGATTTTCAGCGGAGTTCGCGCATGCGGAGCGGAGGAAAATTTTTTTTTCAAAAATTCACCAAAATTCTAAATATTGTGCTAGAGACTTTCCGTTTGTTGCAAAATGAAGGTAAATGATTGATTGTTACTCGAATGTAATAATTATGGCTTACGGATGCGTTTTTCGATCATTTCGGTCGAGTCAAAGTTGACCGAATATTAAAATTCACTTTGGTTGCTGGGTCCTTCTCCAGCATCCCAGTCTAAAACTCGCCTCACACGCTCACTTCCGACAGGCAGCATGCGCCTTTCACGGTCCTGACGCCTTTGTGACATATCTACAAACGTCCTGTTGCAGCACGAATACGCAAACACTCGCCAAAGTTCTGCAAAACACGCCTGCGTCAAAATATCGCTCCCCCGCAAGGTCCGATGCTGATGCTATCTGGCGTGAGTAGGAGGGAATTCGCGCATGCGCGTCTGGGTGACGCTCAAAAACAACACAACACCTGGATCTGTGAACTCCCAGTATCTGCCAAGGCTCGTGATTTGAAATCTTCCGCAAACTAGGCCTATAATTATTTTTCCGCGAATATTTAAAAAAAGCATTTTCAGTCGACGTTTGCAACGTCCACTCGGCATTCGACAGACAATTTTTGACGACGTTTAAAACGTCCAACAGGCGTTTAAGGGTTAAGCTCTTCTTCCCCAGTATTGTGTTTTTGTGTATATGTTGTGTTTGATATTACAGGCAGTCCTCGGTTATCAGCGATCCGGTTTTACGGTGCCAAAAATCGCTGATTTCCGTAATCCGATAATTGGGTATTGGTGCCAATACATATCTAACAAAAGCGCCGATAACCAAATATCGGCGATTTTCAGTTGTTGTCACGCCGTCAGAACGGAACTCCTGCTGATAACCGGGGACTGCCTGTATTTAATATACAAACCCACGATTTGGTAGCCTTGCAGTAAGATTGTCTTTCCCCAGTGTGTTTCTTGGGGTCGGCAGCCAGGGGCGTAAATTTTCGCTCCTCTCTCATTTGGGCCTCGTGCCCTTCTCTCCTTGTATGGGAGCGTGACTGTAAATTTCTGTCTTGTGTGAGTGTTGCTCTTCACTGCCTGCAACATGGGTGGCTTTGCTGGGAGGAACTTTATCGACGGGTTTGCCAGGTGTTACGGAGGGCTGTCGGACGACCTCTTCTCAGGGGCCTCCTCTTGCTTTGTAGGACCATCCCCCTCGGAGCAAGAGAAGTCTCCTTTTACTACTCTTTTATGCTTTTTTCTCCAGGTTGATAGCGAGCATTATAAGGCACAGCTGAAGTTCCCCTGTGGCAGGAAGGCTGCCCTCATACAGTGGTACTTCGACGACAACCATGTTGGTGTCAACATGTGCCTTGATAGGGGGGACCTACTGCTGTTCGTTCTGTGGCACTTCAATATGCTGTGCACTGCCTCCTGTTGTACTTGTGGTCAGAAGTGGTCCCATCTGCTCCTGCTGTGCCTCATGTAATTTTGCTCCTGTTGCCCTGGCGGCCCGTCATTGGGCCACTCCTGCTGTGCCTCCTGCCCCAGCTACCTGGTTGCCCCTGTCACTGCTGCTGGTGATCCTGAAGCTCCTGTTGTGCCTCCTGCCTCGGTTGCCTTGGTCGCTCCTGTTGCTTCTCTTGGTGTTCCTGTCGGCTGGGCTGCTCCCCGTTGCGCTTCCTGATTTAGCTGGCCCGGCAGTTCCTGTGTTTCCTGACCACCATCCTGTAGAAGATGTCAGAGAAGAGATCGAGGAAGAAGTCCTGATCTTTGACTTTGTCTTTTGCTGCCTTCTCCCTTTGGGGTCGGGAACTGATTCGCAATCCCCATTGGGGTCTCGTGTCTCGGGTGCCTCAAGTGTGCAGCCTTTTGAGGCTTAGCTTTTGATTCCAGTTCTTAGAAGTCTGTCTCTAAGGCTGTTTCTGTGCCTGTCCCTCCTCGGTTTTCATCGGAAGCTGAGAGGAGCTTACTCTCGTCTGATGAGATTTGGGAGTCTCGCCAAGCGCTCGGACTCCTTGGAATCTTGAGTTTTCGACTAGCGAGTCGTTGAGTGTCCGGGATTCTGCTGAATCTTGGGCACTCCCCAAACCAGTACTAGGGAGTTTTGCTCTCTGGTCTGGCTTAGGCACAGGATGAGAGAAGGTGTCTAAACATTCAGATGTTTCGACACTTCCTGCCTGCTTTGTTTTGACTGCTCGATCAGTTCCGAAACTCATGTCTCAGACCCATGCGTCGGGCACTTGTG
The DNA here is from genome assembly GCF_040412425.1 of Macrobrachium rosenbergii. Classification (NCBI taxonomy): domain Eukaryota; kingdom Metazoa; phylum Arthropoda; class Malacostraca; order Decapoda; family Palaemonidae; genus Macrobrachium; species Macrobrachium rosenbergii. The sequence continues at coordinate 29,819,410 of NC_089744.1, read as the reverse complement.
TCAGTAGACAAGAATCCCCTTTAAACCTTCTCGAGGAGCTTTGGCCTTGGAGGAGATTAAAGCATGTCTTGAGGACAGCACTAGTTCACGCCAAGCTGTCCTGGCTTGGTTCGGGTGAACCCTGCTTGCTCGCCCCTCCCAGCCACTGATCGCGTTTACGTGATCGGTTCAGATCGGCTTGGCCCGCTCGCCCAGCCCCTGATTGCCTTTCGAGACTGGCTTGTTATGCTCAGCTTGCTCATCTGGTCCGTGAACTTGATCAGCTCGGCTTGTGCGGTTCGGCTTGCGCGCCCAGCCTCCAATCACGTCTACATGATTGTCTCAGCTCACTCGGTTCGGTGAACTGAATGCTGTCAAGGTTCTCCTTCCTTCAGGAAACTCAGCTCAAGTGAACTTTTGCCCTCTTCAGTTCAGTGCTTCACCTTGGCGTTAGTGCTCTCCTTCCTCCGTGCTACCGTCATCACGTCTGGTTGATGATCACCCGCTGGTTCTTCTAGCAGGACAGGTAAGAGTGCTTTTCTCCTCTCCTCTTCCATCAGACCCTTTCAGTTGCTGCTGGGGGATGCGAGTCGGATAGAGAGGACTCCGATGAGTTTTGTTTCTTATCGGAGTTCCACTACAAGGATCTACGTCTTGGGCTCGGTTCTTGGATCGGCTCGCTGTACATCCGAGTACTCGAGGATGGTTTTCTGGGTTCTGGCCAGGTTATCCCTCCAAGGAGAAGAGATCGGGAGTGTCGTGCCCCAGGAGGACTCTAGGGTCATCTTCTTCGGGATGCGGACACCCTCGATTTTCTTTTCACAGAGATCTTCATGCTGATTCGTCAGCACTGTGATCTCAGGGAGAGGACTACGGCATCCCTCGTTAATAACTCCTTGCAGGAGTTTGGTTGGGGCTGATGCGATATTTGCTTGGTATAAGGGTTTTCTCGACCAGATGAATGCTTTTTCCCTGGATAAAGAGTTCATTTTGGTTGAGCCACCCAGTCAAGCTCCTTCCCCCTTTCCTCTTCCTTGACAGAAGCGATTCGTCTTGCCTTGGAGGGGTCTTATGCCGACTAGCAGATTGCCCTGGCTCTGGCTTGTCCGGACTCGGATTTCTCGCTGTTTCTCTTTGCCGTGAAGGGTGTTCCCTCTCGCAACAAGAGATGGTGAACCTGGAAGACACTGCTTGGTGTCCCTCCAGGTAGTCTCCTGATGAATTTGTGATCCTTCACTTTTTCAAGGCTTTGCCTCCTCGGATGTGATCATTCCTGAAGAGTACACTGCCTTCTAGAGACTGTTCCAGTTGGAGGGTGGGTTCACCTACCCAGCACTAGACAGCAACCTGTGGGCAATTCTGGTGCTAAGAAGAAGGATGCTGTCCTGATTCCGATCTCCGGTCTTGTAAGTGCTGAGTCGTCACATTCCCTCAAGAACGGACCTTTACTCTATTCTGCCTCCTTCGTTCACAGAAAGTAGGTAGATACTGCAGTAGTCAAGGAATGTACCAGGTCAACTACCTTGCTGCCCTTCCTCAGCCCCTAAGAAGTCGCAGGCTTCAAAGGGTCGCTGCAGAACACCCAGCCTTCCTCATTCTCTTCTTAGAAAGTGCGCGTACGTGTGGCTCTTTCAACTGTCTTTCCAATTGGGAAGAGGGCAGAGGAAGGAGAGGAAGAGAGAACGCTCGGAACGGCGTTCTCCTCTTGCTGGTGCCATGATGAAGGAATAACTGTCAAGTCATTGGACTATATGACAGCAACATAGCTGAGACCTGGTAGTGGATAGCCTTCAGGAGAAGTATTTGTTTTCCTCCAGGTCTCGGCCATCTTTCATCGAACTTCCGCTTTGTTTCTTCTCCCATGTTCCTGACTTCAGGAGCAGCCAGCCCGGCTAGAGCTAGTCGTCTTCGGTGTCCTGTCGTTGCTGCAGAAGCTGTCCCCTCGGGCAGCTTCACCTTCGATTCTCTTCTGGGGAATGAAGGAAATCTGCTTCCAGTTCTTAATCCTTTCCTCTCTCAAAGGATGAGGGAGGATTTAGGCTGGTGCTTGATCGACAGGAACCTCTGAATATGCCTGCATATTCTCCTCGCAACATGCTTCTTTTCTCAGATGCACTGACCGGGGAATAGGCGCACACCTGTAAGACCGTTGTCTTCAAGGTTTGCAGTCGAGACGATACATACCTTCTCACTGACATCCTGGAACTCGAAGGCAGTTTCCTGGCCCTCCGAGAGTTTCAGGATTTTTTTTTATTTGAGATACTCTGTGATGTTGTCAGGCAACAACACCACAGTAGTGGCATATGTCAACAAACAAGAGTCTTGTTTCCCTACTGTTGCTTTGGTTGACTTTGCGGGTGCTCGAGTGAACTTTGGCACACACTGCACTCTGTAGAGCCATCAGCCAGATACATTCCAGGCAATGGGATGTATTGGCAGGGAAGCTCGGCCTCTGGCATCGAGTGACAGGGACAGAGAGCTCGCATCACTCAATTCTTCACAGAGAGGTTGCTCAACTTGAGGGCTCCCCCTATCATCTTTCTGTTTGCCTACTGCCTCAACAGAAGTCTGCAGGTCTTCTGCTTCATTGTACCAGACCCACAGACCGCTACGGTGATGCATGCTGTCATGGTGGGACAACCTCGACATCTTCATCTTCTCTTCGTATTTGTCTAATTTGCAAGGAGTTTAGCAAAGTGTTGTTCACTCTGAATCTAGATGAATGCTGGAAGACTTCGCCTTTTGCCCGACCCGCTAGCTCTGCTTCCGAGGCACTGAGAAGAGTTCCTCCCTGATCTGACCTTCTGTGCCAGCGACACGTGAAGCGGCTTCTCAGGCAGTACAATCCTTGTGCCTTCACGACTAGAGACTATCCGGCTTTCCTTGCAAGCAAAGGCTTCTCGCCAGGCGGCAACAGAGATAGCTGGATATCCCTATCAATCCTCTGTAGCAGTACTCAGGGATTGGAGCCGTCTTTGCTGGTTGGTGTCATTGACGGGAGTTTTTCTCTTGTCAGATCTGCTCTTCAGCAGGTTGCAGACTTCCTTGTCTTCTTCGCCGAGAGTTGCTTCTCTCCGGTTTAGTCATAAAGACTTAGGTCCACATTTGGCCTAGTCTTTCACCTGAAAGTAGCCTTTTTCTCCTCAGTTGAGATTTAGCTACTAATGAGAAGCTCTGATTGGTCTTGGTCTCCCAAGGACCTCAGGCCCCTGGGCATCATGTGATTCTCGTTTAGGGTTTGTGTCTCGTGCTGTGCACACGCCCTTGCGAGAGTCGTCAGACAGAGTTCCAACTCTCAGAACCATTTCTTGTCTCATTCTGGCATCGGAGAAGATGATGATCTTCATGGACCTTCTTTGCTGTGAGCGTTCAAGGGATTTGGATAATTAGCTCGACTCTGTCTTGGATGTCGTAGTGAACTCCTAACCTGTCGGCACCTGTTGCCAGGGTTGAGTTCTTTGTGATCCCCTCCCCCTTGGACTTTGCAGTCGATGATCCAGATCAGTCGCTGCTTTGTCCTGTTAGGGTGCTGTGGTGCTTTCCGAAGAAGTCTCGACATCTTTAATGGGTGTCAATGACTTTGTGCTAGTACTAACTCGCCCAAGAAAGAAGTGTCCAAGGACACGTCTTTCTTTCTGGCCTCGTGTGATGGTCGGAAGGGTACTGTACTCCGCAGCTGATGTTGACGACACCTGTACACTCCACCTGAGAGCTCACGAAGTCAGTGGCTTGGCCCATCCCTCACATTCCAGAAGTTTCTGTTGGCCTGAAAGCAGAACTGTGGTCTCATCAGACATTCATGCCTTTCTACCTTCGGGTTTTTGCCCATGAGTCTTTGGAACCCCCTTTCCTTGGACCTGTGGTGGCTGCTCAACAAGTTGTGTTTTCTTACCCGGCTCCTATAAGAGGACAGGTAGCATCTCACCTAAGGTGTGCGATTCTGGAATTGAGAGGGAATACGAGACTGACTGGCGTCTCCTCCTCCTCCTTCCTCATCCCCCTGCTTCTCTTCCTTCAGGCAGAGGATGGGACCTGAACTGACACTTAATGGAACTGGCGTCTGATGCGGTAAGCTTACACATCAAGCACCCGTTCTATAGAATCACATCAGCAATCCTGCTCCTTCCTCTAGCAAAGGGAGGAAGGAGGCCCTGGCAATAAGAAAAACCTTTTTCTGGTTTTTGCGTTACTGCCTCCGACTCTAGATTCTTCCGTGCCTATTTTTATATGAGTTATGATTCTTCACTCATTTGAAAATGTCTGACAGTTGATCTCGCAGTTCCTGTACTCTGATCAGTATGTCAGAGGCATGTTACTCCTTGCTCTTTTGACCAGGAGTAGCAGCCCAGGTGTGGCAAACTCCAGTCTCCACAGAGACTCATTCAGATTCCTCCCTCCAACAAGTGAGTCTTCGAATGTAAAGGACTGCTGGTTTGTATTTCGTGTAGGAACAAATCACAATTTTTAAAGTAAATTGTGTTTTTCCTAACTATACAAACCTGAGGTCCTTTAGATTACATTTATGCCCACCTCATGCCACCTCTCAGTCTGAAACCTGGGCTGAATGTTTACATTCAGGCAGGTGGGATTCCCACCTACCAGATGGTAGTTACTGCCTAACCACCTCGTTCAAGAGTTTTAATAACTGTTTCCAGCTTTGCTGTAAGTAATTCCTAATGTAAAGGACCTCAGGTTGTATGCTGTAGTTAGGAAAAATACAATTTACTTTAAGAAATGATTTTGTGATCAAACTTTTAAAATATTCAGGTTTGTAGAGAGATTTTTGGTGTTTTGAACTATCAAAATAGGCAGTTATAAGCATTTTTAGAGGTTTTAAGTATTCGGATATGAGCTATTTGGGGGCGGGGGGTGGGTAGTGATAAGCATCCCCAGCAAATACGGGGGTCGACTGTATAGCAATTGGTAATAACATGTTAATCAAACAGGGCTATTTAGTTATCAAGTTGATTATAACTGCCCAGCTTTGCCAGAGAGAACAAGACTGAAAATTCAATGAAATGAAATAACCCACACATAAATAATAAGAAGTTTATCAATGAAAATCACTCAGTGGAAGTAAAATTAGAAAGAGAAAAGAAGCATAAATGAATGCAAAGAAAGGATGTTTTATATAAGCTACTTACCAAGTAATTACATAGCTATTAGTTTCTATTTACCGGCAACTAGAATTTTGAAATTCGTGGTAGCGCTACTTTTGTTTTGGCTAGGCAAGTGACCCTGCCCACTTTCGAGATAAGAGAGGAATCAGCTTAGCAGACGAGCTCAATATGTTTCTGCCGGCTGATGGCTGTGGTTACAGTGATTGGCAGTAGCGGTTATTTGAAATTTCTCTTCTCTGTTGATCTTGGATCATTGGTGAAGTATTTGCTTTATGGTAGCCTTTTCAGCACAATTAGTTAGTGTCAGGTTTTCTCTTAAGACTTGTATTACCAAATTTGATAATTTTTTGGACTTACTTTGACTCAACTTGTTAGCATGTCCGACTCGGGCTTTCAGAGTGTTAGGTATTGCAGTAAAGGCTGCAATACGAGACTGATTAAGCATGTTATGACCCTCATAATCTCTGTTCTTCTTGCAGGGGTCAAGTTTGTTCCCCTGAGTTTACCTGTAATGAGTGTGTCTCTTGGGATCCAAAAATGTGGAAGAATAGTCATTTAATGAAATTAGACAGGGATAAAAAGAGAAAAGCAGCATCTAGGGCTACTAGTAAGAAGACTTTAGCTAGTCAGGTGTCGGAAAAATCTTTGTCTGATGTTTCTGATTCTGTATCCTTTGTTCCACCTGATCCCATGTCTCAATCTGTACCGATTACTCTGCACCCTGGCTCCCTTACTCCCGATCCTGACCTCATTACCAGCCTTGAATCAAGAATTAATCTTAAGTTTGGATTACTCGTTGACACAATGGAAAAAATTGGTGCTTCCGTTAAAGTCCTAATGGACAAAGTGAATGTGAAAGGTGATAGTGAAGTGTTAGTGGAGGAGGTGGCTGTCTGTCCTGCTGATTCTCCTAGGCCAAGGTCCCTGGCAAACTCCCCTAAACCTGGGAGGAGCCAAACTGGCAGCCCAGAGAAGGTCAGTGGGGTCTGCCCAGAGGCAGTCGCCCCCTCAGTCGTACCTGTTGCCAATTCCCAGGTTACGACAGAGCGCTGCTGGAAACGGGTGTCTATGGAAGTGGATCACCTGTCCTCTAGTATTTCCAGCAGTGACTCCAGTCCTAGGCGCCAGTGGCTAGGCGAATCTCGTCCTCTGAAAAGATGCGCCGCGGCCGCTTCTCAACCTTCTGCTGTTCCGATTAAGAAGGCTAAAGAGGCTTCTCCAGAACGTCTTCCTTCCTGTAGCTTATGGGACAGTCCGGAACGTTTCTCCCAGGATCATCCAGCGTTTATGGGACAAGTTCTACCTTCTAAGCACGCTACTTCTTGGAAGCGCTCTTCGGCGTTGAGAGCTTCGTCTTCTAAGCACTCATCTTTAGCTTCGGAGGACTTGCAGAGGCAGGTCGTGATGTCGGAGGGTTCTCCAGCGCCCATGTGCCCAACTCCTGTTCTTGTAGTGCCTGTACAGTCTGCTGTTCCTGAATCTTCGTTGGTGGAGAAGTTGTCGGTGGCGCCAGATCTTCCTTCTCCAGTGGTTCATGGTGCTTCTTCTGTTGCGGCTCCCTCCGAGCGCCATTCATCTGTTGTGTGCCCATCATCTCCTGAGCGCCTCTTTGCTGAGCGCTCTTTGGCTCCCGAGTGTCCATCAACTCCGAGCGCCCACTGGCATCTGAGCGCCCGTCGGCTCCCAAGCGCTCACCGACTTCTGAGCGCCCGTTGGCGCCCATTTCTGTTTTGCAGCAAGACGCTCCTTTGGTGCCCAAGGCTAATGCTGCTTCCAAGCGCCCGATTTCATCGATTTCTTTGTTAGAGCCTGTGTCTTCCTTGGTTCTACCTACTACGACAGTTGCGGCTTCTGTATTGGATCCTTGTGTTCAGGCGATCCAGCGCAATTGGACAATATCCTGGGCTTAATTCAGAAAGCCCCATCGGTCCCCCAGCCCATTGCGGATCTGTCACCAATCTCTTCAGAGGAAGAGGAAGTAGCGGACCCTGTTTCTCCTCCGTTGGCGTACGCCTCCTTACTCAATTTTCTGCTGGTGACCTTTCCTGATCACTTCTCTCCTGCAGCTCCGGCATCTCCTGCTTCAACTTATATTATGGATAACCCGACGCCTTCCTCAAGACTTCCTAAAATGGTTTTGTCCGCTTCAGCTAAGAAGGCTCTCCGTGAAGTGGAGAACTGGCTCTCGAGCATGAGGGAGCAGGGAAGAGCCTCCTTTTCTTGCCCTCCGTCTAGGCTGTCGCAGAGACGATATCTTCGTTTGTGACCAGAGAGGGAGGCTTCTTCCATGGGAGCTCCTGCCTCCTTCCAGGGAGACTTCTCTGGTTTAGTTGACTCTTCCAGGCGGTCGGCGTTCAATGCAGCCAAGATTTTGTTCTCGTCCTCGGAGATGGACCATCTGACCAAGCATTTGTTCAGAGTCTTGGAAGTGCTCAGCTTTCTCGACTGGGCAGTAGGAGCTCTTGCTCATAAAGTGAAGGAGTGCCCTCATATCCCTGAAGACTTCTCTTCGGATTTTTTGGGAGTCATCTCTTGCCTGGATGGGGTAGTAGAGACGGCTCTTTTGAGTTATCCTCCCTTTTTGCAAAGGGTATCCTCAAGAAAAGGGGGCTTTGGTGTTCATACACCACGAAGGGAGTTTCTCCTTCCCAGAAGTCTGCACTCCTTTTCTCGCCTCTGGACAAGATTCCCCTCAATCGACTCTGCTACAAATTGCGACTGATCTTCAACAGAAATCTACGCAGGATCTCCTCACACAATCAATGAGACGGCCTAGAGAGACTCTGGCTTTTCCCCCTAGGGCAATTTCTCCTGTCCAACCCCAGCCCTTTGGGGTAGAGGCAGACAAAGAGGCTTCCCTAGACCTCGCGGAAACACTCGTTTCACCCCCAGAGCTATAAAAAAATCCTACTACAAACCACCCGCACATAAGTGAGGATCTAGTCCTCCTCACACCTTTGGGGGCAAGGCTCCTACTTTTCTGGGAGCATTGGAAAGCAAGAGGAGCTGAGAATTGGATTGTCCAAGTTCTAAGAGGGGGCTACTCGATCCCGTTTCTGAAAAACCCTCTTTGAGCTACAAGCCTTTTTCATTGACGGCTTACTTGGCAAACTCTTGAGAAATTTTCAGCCATTTTGCAAGAAGTGACAGCTCTCCTCGTAAAAGAAGCAATCAAACTAGCCGAGGACATCTCATCTCCGGGGTTCTACAATCAACTGTTTGTAGTCCCCAAAGCGTCGGGGGCTGGAGGCCAGTTGTGGATGTAAGCGCTCTGAGCTTGCATGTACAGAAAACCAAATTCAAGGTGGAGACGTCCCAGTCCGTCCTTGCATCCATTCATCTGGAGGATTGGATGATCTTGATAGACATGGAAGACGCCTACATCCATGTCCCAATCCATTGGGATTCGAGGAAATTTTTAAGGTTTGTGTTCCAGCGAAAAGTGTACCAGTTCAGAGCCCTTTGCTTCGATTAGTTGACAGCTCCACAGGTATTCACGCGTGTTCTTGCCCCAATGGCAAAATGGTTACATCTGATGGGAGTCAACGTTTCGTTGTATCTCGACAGTTGGCTTATTCACTTCCAGTCGAAGGAAAAATGTGCGGAGGACCTTCACAAGACCCTTCTTCTCACCCAGGATTTAGGCCTCTTGTTGAATTTCCAAAAATCTCAACTGACTCCTTCTCAGGAGATGACTTATTTGGGATGAGGATAAACTCTTGGAGTTTTCAGGTTTTTCCCTCCCCCCAAAGGATAAACCCCTGCCTTCAGAAAATAAACGAGTTTCTCACCATTCAGTCCTGTTCTGCAAACAGTTGGATGAGCCTGTTGGGGACTCTCTCGTCCATGGAGCAGTTCGTGTCCCAAGGAAGGCTTCACATGAGAAACCTACAGTTCTTCCTGAAAGTCAACTAGAACAGGAAGAAACACCCGGATTCCTTCGTTTTTCCAATAACGAAGGAAATAAAAGATCTGGCCTCTGGCCTGGTGGAAGTCACTTCTCTCTCTGAACCCCGACCTAGTTTTTATTCAGACGCGCCAGACCTGGGTTGGGGAGCCCTCCTGGGAGACAAAGAAGTTTCAGGCCTGTGGACTTTGGAACAGATAAAGTGGCACATCAACACAAATTGACGGCAATTCACTGGGGATTGCAAGCGTTTGCATCGGAGGTGTCCAGGAGACAGTGTCCGTCCATTCGGACAACACAACAGCTCTATCTCATATAAGAAAACAAGGGGGAACTTATTCTTTCTCCCTTTGCCAAGCAGCAAGAGCCCTTCTTCTCATTTGGGTGGATCAGAATTGAACCCAGATCCTGACCAGATTAATTCAAGGGAATGCAACGTTTTAGCAGATGAACCCAGCTGTCAAAGACAAGTTCTCCCCACGGAGTGGACTCTAGACCTTCTAGTTTGCATAGAGTTATGGAAATGGTGGGGAAGACTGATTCTAGATCTGTTTGCGACTGCAAAAAATCATCGCCTCCCCCTGTATTGTTCGCCAGCGCCAGATCCACAAGCTTGGGCGACAGACACGATGCTTCTGGATTGGTTGAACATGGACGTTTATGCCTTTCCCCCATTCAAGATGGTGAGAGAAGTGTTAAACAAGTTCCTAAGTCATCGGAATGTAAAGATGACATTAGTAGCCCATCCTGGCCAGCCCGAGAATGGTTCCCAGACTTGCTGGAGCTTCTAGTAGATTTTCCAAGACTATTACCTCAAAAACCCAGTCTACTCAGGCAACCACATTTCAGAAGGTTCCATCAAGGACTGTCCACTCTAGCTCTAACCGCATTCAGACTGTCATCAGATTGGTGCGAGCGAAAGGATTTTCAAACGCAGTTGTGAACACTATTGCTCGGTGTAGACGACTTTCCTCAAGCAAAGTTTACCAAGCCAAGTGGTCAATCTTCCGTGACTGGTGCAGGAGAAACAACATCTCGTCTTCTAAGGTGTCTAGTGGAAATCGGTGACTATAGCGGAAATTGGTGATTTCCTTCTATATTTGAAGTCTACCAGGAACCTTTCCACCGCAGCCATTAAAGGATACAAAGCAATGTTGAGCTCTGTTTTTAGACATAGAGGTTTAGATCTCTCCACTGATAAGGACCTTTCTGATCTTATCAAGTCGTTTGATACGACCAAGCAAAAAGATTAGTAGCCTGGAATTTAGACGTGGTACTGAAGTAGCTATTGCAACCACGCTTTGAACCTACGCAATCTCTCTCCTTAAGGGACCTTATAGGAAAACTCTGTTCATAGTACAGGCAGTCCCCGGTTTACGACGGTTCCGACTTCTGACGTTCGAGGTTCTGACGCTTTTCAAATATATTCATCAGAAATTATTTCCCGACTTACGACGCATGTTCGGGGTTACGACGCGTCGTCGAATCCGACGGAAGAAATATGGCCCCAAAACAGCATAATAATCATAATTTGAAGGTTTTTTTGATGTAAAACTCAATAATAATGCAGTTTACGTCGTTTTCAATGCACCCAGAGCATTAAAAGTAAGGTTTTCTTATGATTTTTGACGATTTTCGACGATTTTCCAGCTTCGACGATTTTGGGTTACGACGTAGGCAAACGGAACCCCGTCGTAAACCGGGGACCGCCTGTAGTGTTAGCGATGGCCAAGAAAGTCAGTGAGCTTCACGCTTTGGATAAAAAGGTTGGTTTCTCTCAAGGTAATGCCATCTGCTCATTTACCTTAGGGTTTTTAGCCAAGAATAAGTCCCCTGCCAACCTCACTCATTCATTGTTAAAAGTTTAATAGATATCTTGGGTCCTGACGAAGTAGAAAGAACCCTTTGCCCTGTAAGGGCGTTAAAGATACTATTTACTGAACAGAAAAGATCCGTGGGACATTGAGCCACCTTTGTTGCTCAGTTAAGGATCCTTCTCTCCCTCTTTCAAAAAATGCCTTGGCGTTTTTCATCAAGGATTTAATTCTAGAAGCACACTCACAAATTGACGAAGATACGTTGCCCATAGAGAAAGTCAAAATGCATGAAGTAAGGGCAGTTGCCATGTCCCTGGCTTTTAGGCATAATTTGTCTATTGCCTGTATCATTCTGACAACATTTTGGAAATGCAAATAGGTTTTTGCAACTCATTATTTGCGTGACATTGAAACTGTCTATGGAGATTGCAGTACCTTTGGGCCTATTTCAATTGCTGGTATGGTGTTGGGAGGAGTGTAGGAAGCTTCCTTCATTCTTCCTTTTTTTTTTTTTGCCTTGAGTCATGGTATTGAGTTGCAGGGGAGCTTGGGGGTACTTGGTATTTGGAGTGCTCACCAGTTTTATCCACATGTTGGGTAATGGTATGCTGTAATGTTTGGCTATGGGCAAATGTGTTTTGTTTTATATATTCTCTGGTTGTGTTTTTTCTGGTACTATGCCCAGGGCAGGGGCAAACTGTTTAATCTTTGTATGCAATCGGACACTCCTTTGAAACAAAGGAATCCTGCTATGTAGCAGGCGACTCTTGGCTATACCGCCATGCCGCTATGCGTTGAGAAGAGTGCCATCCAGAGGCAGTACTTTCCTGTAGCAGCTCTCTCAACAGGTAAGGGACCAGCAAGCATTTTTACTAATGCTAGCAATATTGTGTTTCTTTACATTACTAATTTTAATGTATTAGGATAGATAACCCATGCATCCCACCTCCTATAATGTGGGATTCAGCAATGTAATTACTTGGTAAGTAGCTTATATAAAAAAGGGATTTTGACGAAGGAAAAATCTATTTCTGGAGAGGGGCCCGTGTCACCCGGTGAAAAAGTCCATTCAGCACTTATTTCTAGGTAATTCCGTTGCTAGATACCAGAGAAAGCTAAATGAAACGCTGGAGTTATTACCCCCAGAGCGAGCTCCATTAGATGGAGTCGTGTATGGAAAAGGGTGAACTATAAAAACACGGAACCCTGTCCTACAGAGATTCCCAAAGTCAAAAGTCCCACCGAGAGGTGCCGCTACAAACCCATGCACCACTCGCTGATTGTACATAAAGCATCGCTAGCCGCATTCCATGAAAGCACCACCCCACTAGAATGATGTTTACTATGGGAGGGAGACAACATAAAATAGGGGTGGGTCACCGGGTGACACGGGCCCCTCTCCAGAAATAGATTTTTCCTTCGTCAAAATCCCTTTTCTGGATCGGGTCCCGTGTCAGCCGGTGAAAAAATAACAGAGAAATAAATATCATTCTTATGCTGTAAGAGACAACGAAATGTTAGGGGAACAGAAGACCATAAGTCCACCGAACAGGTTTAATTGCTAGCACTAATTACAAGTAATGTACAAATGGAACTGGTGGGAGCTTAAAATTAACATGACAATGTATAAAATATACTTAAACAAAACAATTATACAAAATTTGTAAAAATTATAAAATAAATGTGTCACTCGGACAAATATACAGATAAAACGGTCAGGGGACAAGATCAAGGTATGCCTGACTGGGATGAATGTAAGGGGATAACTGAGGCAGTGGAGGAAGAACTGACTAGGAATCAGAAAGGGTTCTAGAGGAGGACAACGTTCCCTGCCGCTACTGTTGAGAATTTAAGGGCTTCTAAAGATTTCAAATAGTGACGTTTGAAAACTAAGGGAGACTTCCAACCAGTGTACTTGGTAAGATCCGCGAAATTCATGTAATGGAAGTAGTTAATGGAGGTGGCCACAGTTCTAATATCATGAACTCTTGGGACTGAATCTAGCTTTCTCTGGTATCTAGCAACGGAATTACCTAGAAATAAGTGCTGAATGGACTTTTTCACCGGCTGACACGGGACCCGATCCAGAAATGACATTTTTATAATAAAATAAACTTTTATATATACTTACCAAGTAATTACATGATCAAAGCCCTCCCTCCCCCCCCTCACATGGTTGGAAAGCATAAACATATTGAGTTTGTTTGCTAAGCTGGTTCCTCTCTTACCCTGAAAGTGGGTGGGGTCACTCGGCTAGCCAAAACAAAAGTAGTGCTACTGTGAATTTCAAAATTCTAGCTGTTGTTAAATGGAAACTAACCCTTAAACGCCAAGCCTCTATTTACAAAAGTGTCTATCGTATGCTGGTGGCGTTCGGGAGTTAGCGCCGAAGTGGATAAAAGGTTTTTTCAAAAATCACAGCACCCTTAGTTTTTAAGATTAAGAGTTCATTTTTGGCTCCTTTTTTTGTCATTGCCTGAAGTTTAGTATGCAACCATCAAAAATGAAAAAAATATCATTATCATATATAAATATTGAAATATATGACAGCACAAAAAAAAAAATTTCATATATAATTGTATGCAAATCGCGCTGTAAGCAAAACGGTTAAAGCTAACGAGTTATTTTTTGTTTCTTTGTATTGTACACTAAATTGCAATGATTTTGGTATATAGCAAATTGTAAAACGATCAAAGCAACACAGAGAAAATATTATCATAAAATGATGCATGAATTCGTAACGTGCGGACGTAAAAAAAAGGTTTTTTTCAAAAATTCACCATAAATCGAAATATTGTGCTAGAGACATCCCGTTTGTTGCAAAATGAAGGTAATTGATTGAATATTACTAGACTGTAAGTGTTTTAGCTTACAATTGCAGTTTTTGACCATTTCGTTCGAGTTAAAGTTGACCGAAGGTAGAATTTTTTCTATCGTGATTTATATGAAAATATTTCAAAACTGATAAAAGCTACAACCATGAGTTATTTTTTGTTGTATTCTACATGAAAATGCACACATTTTCATATAAAACTTTATGTAACGACTAATATAAAACGGTGCAAACATTACGACAAAGTGACGAAAGAATTTCTGAGATGTTCGGCCGAGTTACCACACGGACGTAAGGAAAAAGTTTTTTTAAAAAATTCACCATAAATCGAAATATTGTGCTAGACTTCCCGTTTGTTGCAAAATGAAGGTAAATGATTGAATATTACTAGAATGTAAGAGTTTTAGCTTACAATTGTGTTTTCGACCATTTCGGTCGAGTTAAAGTTGACTGAAGGTTGAAATTTTGGCACTTATCGTTATTTATATGAAAATATTTCCAAACTGATAAAAGCTACAACCATGGGTTGTTTTTTTTTTGTATTTTATATGAAATTGCACACATTTTCACATATAAAACTTTATGTAACGGCTAATATAAAACGGTGCAAGAATTACGACAAAATGACGAAAGAATTTCTGAAATTTTCGGCCGAGTTACCGCGCGGACGTAAGGAAAAAGTTTTTCAAAAATTCACCATAAATCGAAATATTGTGCTAGAGACTTCCAATTTGTTGCAAAATGAAGGTAAATGATTGAATATTACTAGAATGTAAGAGTTTTAGCTTACAATTGCATTTTTCGACCATTTCGGTCGAGTCAATGTTGACCGAAGGTTGAAGTTTTTTGTAGTTGACCTACCGTACGTCCACTCGGTACCCAACAGACAATTTTAGTCGACGTATGGTACGTCCAGTTAGCGTTTAAGGGCTAATAGCTATGTAATTACTTAGTAAGTATATATAAAACTTTATTTTATTATAAAAATGTCATATTTACTGGCAAACCAGTGGGCAGACACACAAGAAGTGAAACAGCTATCAACTAAGACTTATGGGATTGGTTGCACATACGCTCATCTACTTGGAGCTGTCGACATTCTTCTTTTTCTTTGTTTGGAATGTGGTGTCTGGGATTTCATAGATTCACAAATCTGGCAGTGTTAAAAATAAATGTTTTGGGTTTGTGGTGATATGAATTGATTCTGTGGTCAATCCATCACCATAGCTTTCTTAATAAACTAACCATATCTTCCAGATTGCTGATCATCATTTAAGTAACTTTGAGTATTATCTTCAAGAAAGGGACTTCGGCCAAAGCTTTTCAAGTTTGTCCTCTGCCCTGTCCACTTTGCCAAGTCTTAAGGAAGCTTATTATTCATCATTTTTGGAAGTTTTTGGTAAGTACTTTATATTATTTAATAGAATTGTTGCCTAGATATCACAGCAATATAAAAAATTCGGTGCTATAGTTAAAACTTATATATGATAAAATAAGAAATATTTTCATAATCCCATTGATAGTGTAGCCCTCTTTCATAATTTGAATGTTCCAGATGGATGTTCTTTTTTCTTATAGACAGGAGAAGCAGAAGACTTCTAACTGTGTCATGCATGTGCACCTTTGACCTACCACTATGTAGTAACTGTTCTTAGTGTTCATATAGGTTGGGTGTGGCACAGCAAAAATGAAGGGATTGGATTAAGGCATTTAGTCTATTTCATGTGCAGGGAGACTTCTACAGCAAATGCAGTACATTTCAGAAAGTGCATAATTGTGTCAATATTGCCATGACTAACATTACTCGGCTGACTGCCGTGGGAGTATTAATAATAAATGAGGCCTTGTATGTCAGAACCATGCTTAAGCATCATCAACATGTTTTTTCACATTATGTTAAATAACATTATTTCAACCCCAATGCTAACCATCCATGGTGTCATAAAACAGGCATTATGTTTGTACTGGGCTACATTTATTGATGATTATTATTATTTTAATTGTATACAGTACATATCACACTGGTTATAGCAGAAGAAAAGGACAGTTGACAACATGAAATGAATGGTTAAATCATATTTTTAAGTGAATATGGCAGGCCCTGGAAAACAGTGAGCTTGTAATATTTCTGAAGGCAGACCTATAAGCATATATTTTATCTTACAAACCAGTTCTACTAATGCTTCACAGCTGGATTGGATGGCAAAATATTTGAAGCTGTTCCTTACAAAGACCTTGGGATCCACCTGTGCATTCTCATTCCAGCTTGACTGCTGTTCTTTCTTTTTCTCCAAAGAGATTAAATGTTTGAGACAGTTTCTTGGCATACTTATTTGCAATCAGTAGTACAGTACTGGTTTCGTTTAAAAAATTGATTTTGTCTTCCAAAAATGATCAGTTCATATAAGTAACCTACCAAGTAATTATGTACATAGCTATAGTTTTAACCTTGCTGGCAGCCTTTTATTTAAAAAGTGCAGTAGCACTCTGATAGTTAATGTAGGTGACAAGCCCTGCCCACTTAACGGGGGTGTTGGAACAACTTAGCTGGTAGCGTCATTCTCTTTTTGCCGCTCAAATGGTCAACATCGTTGAGCTTGCAACAGCCTTTTTCACTGGTTTTTGGTTATTCTTGCAGGAATTCTGTGAAGTATTGTCGCTTTTGTGCTGCCTTCAAGCTTTTGTTTGCTTTTGTCAGCTTTTTGAATTAGTTATGCCTGATTCGAGTGCTTCTAGTGTTTGCTATTGTAGTGAAGGCTGTAGAACTAGACAGAGTAAGGTATATTATGATTCACACACTATTTGCAGCAGTTCTAGAGGGCAAGTATGTTCTAAGGAGAATAGTGATTCTCACCTTAGTAAGCTTGAAAGGAATAGAAAAGAAAGGTGACTTCTAGGGCCGAGAGTAGGGCTCCTGTTAACGTAGATTCTACCCTTAAATCTAAGTCAGATCTTAGTCCTGGTATTCCTTCTTCCCCTGTTCCCACCTTTTCTCCTATTCCCAACCCTCCTGCACTCAATCCACTTACTCCCATGCCTGGCTCCCATACTTCCCACCCTGATGCCATTGCCAACCTTGAATACAGGTTTGATAAGAAGGTAAACCTGGTAGTGCATGTGCATACTGTGTCTGAGATAGGGGCATCTGTGAAAGTCCTAATGGACAAAGTGTTTTGTGATGAAGTGACTAGTGAAGTGCAAGTGGAGGAGGTGGCTACCTGTCCCACCGGCTCTCCGAGACAAAGGTCCCTGTCCCACTCACCTAACCCTGGGAGAAGGCGTACCGGAAATCCAAGGGAGGCTGGTGGGGTTTGCCCATGGGTAGTTGCCCCCTCACTCAAGCCTGTTGCATGAACCCAGGTTTCGACAGATGGCCATTGGGAAGGCATGTCTCTGGATGTGCATCATTTATCGTCAAGTTTGGACTCCTGTTCCAATCACAGGCACCACGGGCGCCTTCTCGATTTGTCCTGGCCATGGAAGAGGCATGTGGACAACGTCAGTGGCTCTTCTCCGCTGCCTGTTAAGTGGTACAAAGAGGTGCTTTGTAGTCCACATCCTTCCTGCAGCTATGCTGTAGATCCTTCCGTCTTTGCCGCGGCCTGACTTCCTTCTCACCCATAGGATTCTCCAGAAGTATTCTCTCCTGAATGCCCGTCTGTTGAGCACCCTCCTTTGGATCACAAGCTCCCAAAGGACCACTTCATGTCCCCATCGTCTAAGCGCCTGTCTCTCCCCGAGTGCCTGGCGCCAACTCTTGAGCTCCTGGCTCTAACTCTTGAGTGCCTGGCACCAACTCTTCATCACCTATCTACTTCTCCTGAGTGCCAAGCGCCCACCTTTGATCAAGATGAGCCTTCTTTGGCACCCGTTGGGCAACAGTTATCTGAAATCATGAGCTTCCTCAAGAAGGCCTCCACCTCCAAGTTGTCCTTCTATTTTTGCTCGAGCTGCCCGGTCTCACCTGCTTCTTCCTTTCTGATGAGGAACCTCCCAGAAGATAGCTCCAGGCTTCCCAAGATGGTTCTTTCCTTGTCATGTAAAAAGGAGATCAAAGCTACCTTCACCCATCCTCCCTCTCATCTGGTTAAGAGGAGATACCTGTTGTACGCCACCAGGGAAGCTCCCTCTCTAGGAGCTGCTGCCTCCTCCCAAGGGGACTTCTCTGGCCTCATCGACTCTTCCCGTTGCTTGGGATTCACTTTGGTGAAGATTATGTTCTCTTCGACAGAGCTGGACCACCTAGACCCTAGATCACCAGTGTCGTCCGGAATCCCATCAAGAGGCCTATTTGGGATCACTGAGAAAAGGATGCTAGGCCTATGAGGCTGGGGGCCCCTGACATCTCAGTTTAGGTTGTGGTCTTGCCCTGTGAGGTGCTTTCGTGGGGCTTATGTGTGTGCCATAGATATAGGGCGCCATTGTCCAAGATTCCGGACATGTCTGGTGAATTAGGATAAAAATTTCTGCCGGGATTCCGGACATGTCTGGTGAATTAGGATAAAAATTTCTGCCAAGATTCCGGACATGTCTGGTGAATTAGGGTAAAAAAAATTCTGCCGGGATTCTGGACATGTCTGGTGAATTAGGATAAAATTTCTGGTGAAATAGGACATGTAATGGTGTTTAGCAATTTTGGCTTTTGTTTTATGGACACACACATGTTCTAGTAATTGTACATTTTGTTTCAGATTATGTATATTGTATATTACATAAAGTTTTTGTTTCAGATGTTCCAACATTTTTCTTTTTTTTTTGGGCAGAGAAGAACTGGTGAATCCACAGGTAGAAAAAAATAAGACAGTGAACATAAGATTAACGAAATAACTGTGGCATCAAAAGACAGGAACTGGGACTTCAATGAAAGTGCAGAAATAAGGGAATACCTTGAGACACTAACTGATGAAGAGACCTGCAGTGATGAAAGAGAGGAGGACAGTGACATAGAAGAGAGTGACGGGAAAACCCAAGGAGACATGAACCTGACAGTGAAGAGGAAATGGTGTATGTGCTTCAGTCTACGGCTGTTTCTTCCACACCTAAGAAACATGCACCTTACACTGACACAGATGAACCACCGTCAACTCCGATCAACCACAACTGAGCATCAGCCGAAGAGAATGATGACAAAAAAACGAACCTTGACCCAACACCCCAGCAGGAAGTGTACTCAGGAGTCACAGCCGCAACAAGTTTGACGCTCTTGTGATGCAAGTCCTACCCCACCTTGCATTATCAACTTCGGTGTCAGGACTAAAAAGTGCATCTGGCGGTGAGTGGCAGTGCAAGCCAAACAGCTCTTATGTCTCACAGACCCCTGCTAGGAACAAGCCAAACCGCTCTCATGTCTCACAGACCCCTGCTAGGAACATCATTCACTATGCCCCAGGTCCCACCCCACAGGCAAGGGGAGCAACCACCCCAACTTCAGCATTTGATTTGTTTTTTACTGATGAGCTCATCACTGAAATTGTCCAGTGGACAAATAAAAAAATCGCCGTTGCTAGACAGAGATACAAGAAAAAAGACTCAAATATTGCAGACACACACCCCCTTGAGATTCGAGCTTTGCTCGGCCTGCTCCTGGTGTCAGGTGCACAGAGAAGCAATCACCTCCACATCCACAAGTTATTTAACCGAAGTATGGGTTGTCCCATTTACAGGGCTGCCATGTCTGCCACAAGGTTTAGTTTTTTGCTCAGTTGTCTGCGATTTGACAACACAGAAACTCGCGATGAGAGCCAGTCAACAGGTAAGTTTGCCCCAACCAGGAAAGTTTGGGAATGCTTCAGTAGGGGCTGTAGCCAGATGTTCATCCCTGGAGATACTCTCACTATCAATGAACAATTACTTGCTTTCCGTGGGAGGTGGATCTTTAGAATGTATATACCTAGCAAGCCGGCTAAGTACGGAATAAAGCTTGTGCTGTGTTGCGATAACAGAACTAAATATATGCTTGGGGGGGGATTCCTTATATTGGGAAGCAAGACCCTCCACCTCAGGGGAACCTGTCCCTGGCTCACTACTATGTCTGGGAACTCACCTGACCGTACCACAACACTAATAGGAACGTCACAGTGGACAATTGGTTCACGTCAGTTCCTCTTGCAATGGACCTGCTGTCAGCTTGTGGTCTAACCCTTGTGGGCACAATAAAAAAAAACAAGATAGAAATCCCCTGCGAGATGCGCTCGCTGGAAGGGCATGTACCTGGGTCTAGTGCCTTTATCTACACGGAGGCGATGATTTTGGTGTCCTACGCACCACTCAGTCAGACAAGGAGACCCAAGAAATTAGTACACCTTGTGTCCACAATGCATAGCCAGCCAACTCTGGATGATCAAGGAAAGCCTGAGGTCATACTCTGCTACAATAAGACCAAAGGAGGGGTTGATGCCTTCAATCAAATGTGTGCCACATATTCCTGCAGTAGGAAAACTTAGAGATGGTCACTCTGCATCTTCTATGGGCTGCTCAATTGTGCAGGCATCAATTCCTGGGTGATCCATAGTGTAAATATTCAGTCCTTAGACCGACATCCACTACGTAGGTGGACATTCCTTTCTGAGTTGGCCATGGCCCTCATCTGCCCATGGGCAAAGCATTGGCTGTCTCTCCCCACTTTGTCTCGGAACCTGAGGTACCTCATCTTCGACACATTCAACATGCCCCAAATGGCACAACCCACATCTGCAGTACAGGGGCCAGAGAGTGACACATCACTTCTGTACAACTCCCGTTTGAATGCTGAGAAGCGATGCAAGGAGTGCTGCGAGGGATCAAAGAAGAGCAGATACACTTGCAGGGGCTGCAAGGTCAGCCTGTGCGCCGCCACCTGTGCACATGCTACATCACCTGTATATCGAGGGGATGAGTAGAAAAATATGTACTAATATTGTTTTCACAACTCATTATTTTCCTTCCTATTTTTTATTCTGCATTTCTAATATTGTGTCGAATGCTTATCTTATTTGCACATATACAATTTATCTTTACTCTTCCATTTCCAGCATGTTTCATTTATAATTTCCACATTTCTTTACTGTTCACCCTGCTCGGTTTGCGGCCAGGCTGCTCGGGAGGAAGACAGTGATTGGGACTAGTGATGCTTGGCTGTGCACTGCCCCAAATGCCAGTTAGTGTATATTACATATTTTTGTTGCTTTGTTTCCTCTTTCTTGTTATTGTTTTCACTTCCTCAAATGCAAGTTAGTGCATATTACATATATTTTTTGTTTTACACATTTGTGTTCGGATTCCTGGACAAGTCTAAAACATAGCCTTACTTTTACAGCATGGCCCAAAGCAACCAGCAGGGCACAAGGCCTAGGGGTCCTGGAGAATCATTGTGGACATTGAAACTAAACATGTCGGAAATTTGAGCAGCCTACCTCAAAACTGTGGCTAGCTGCAAATTTTGTTATGGAGTTTTTTTTTTTTTTTTTTTGTGCCTTTTTTACCACTTTTTTATGATTTTTTTCCTAATGCTAATTTCATGGCCCTATTTCATTATTACATAAATCACTCAAGAATAGGATCTATTTGATGTAAAAAATATAATAATAAATATGGTTTCAGTTCTATAGTTGTTTCTATGCCCAGAAAAATGTGTCTGGAATCCCGGACAAGCCTGGTAATATGGTATTATTTCCAACCCTGGTGATGTAGGGTTAAGGACCTCTTCAAGGAGGTTTCTAAGGTTTTCAGCTTCCTAGACTGGACAGTAGGAGCCCTTGCTAAGAAGATTGAAGACCACAAGGGCCTGGGTCAGCACTTTGGAGTTCTGTCATGCGCATACAAAGCCATCAGGGATGGCTCTTTGGAACTTCGGCTCTGTTCTCTTTTGGGGCTCTGAAGAAAAGAGAACTGTGGTGCTCCTTCACCACCAGAGGACTTACACAGTTACAGAGGTTAGCGTTATTATATTCAACTTTGGATTCCCTTCACCTTTTCCCTCAGCCAATAGTGGAAGAAATTGCTTCGGACCTCCAGAAGAAGTCAACCCAAGACCTCTTAGCACAGTCTTCTAAGCACCCCAAGGTTTTGCCGTCGTCGTTTGTGCCTAAGACGGTCTTTCCACTTCAACAATTTCCCTTTTGTGGAAATAAGCCCAAGTGGCAACCCAGACTTCGCTCCAATGTCCGGTACTCATCTAGAGCCATCAAGAGGGGCTCCTCCAAGGCTGTGCCTAAGAAGTGAACAAGAAGTCCTTAAAGATTCTTAAGGAGGGCTACTCCATCCCCTTCAGGGAGAGCCCTCCTTTGATCACTTCTCCCATCGTCTTGACGACCTACTCAAAAGGCTCAGAGAAGCATTTGGCCCTTTTGAAGGAAGTATCCTCTCTCCTTCTAAAGAGAGCCATAGAAGAAGTCAAGGACATCTGCACAGAGGACTTCTACAATCATCTGTTTGTAGTCCCCAAAGTGTCAGGGGTTGGAGACCAGTCCTCGATGTAAGTTCCCTGAATATCTTCATAAGGAAGACGAAGTTCAAGATGGAGACGAACCAGTCAGTCATATCATCCATTCACCTGGGTGGTTGGATGATAACGTTGGGTAAGCAGGATGCATACCTCCATATCCCCATCCACCCAGACTCCAGGAAGTATCTCATGTTCATCTTTCAGGGCAAAGTATTTCAGTTTCGGGGTCTCTGCTTTGGCCTCTCCACAGCACCTTAAGTGTTTACTTGAGTCCTCGCCCCTCTCGCAAAATGGCTTCATCTGATCAGCACCAACATCAGTCTTTACCTGGATGACTGGCTTCCTCGATTCCCTCTGAAGGAGAAGTGCACGAAGGACATGCAGACCATTCTTCGCCTCACTCAGGAACTAGGAATACTCTTAAATCTCCAAAAGTCCCAGTTAGCCCCAACACAAGAGATTCTCTATTTGGGGATGATTCTCAATTCTTGGACTTTTTGGGCTTTTCCATCCCCCAAGAGAATAATCGCCAGTTGCTTCAAGATGATCTGCAGTTTCCTTGCCCTCTCGTCTGTTTGGGCCATCAGTGGATGAGTCTACTAGGGACGTTAGCATCCATCAAGATGCTCATCAGATTGGGCAGACTCCACATGAAAGACCTCCAATTCTACCTAAAAGCCAACTGGGACAGGAAAACCCAACCAGACTCTGTCGTGTTTCCCATCACTCGGGAAATCAAATCGGACCTCCAGTGGTGGCTGTCCAAAGGAAGACTTTCGCAGGGAAAGTCTCTTCTTCCTCTGAGCCCCAACCTAGATTTTTACTCAAATGCCTCTGCTCTAGGTTGGAGCATCTAGGACGTAAGAAAGTTCCCAGGACGTGGTCCCCAGAAGAACGGAACCTTCATATCAGTGTCAGGGAGTTAAAGGCCATTCATCTAGGTCTTCAAGTGCTTCTCAACCATGACCTACAACAGGACATTGGCAGTCCATGTGGGCAACACCATCGCACTGACATATATTCGAAAGCAGGGAGGCACTCATTCCTTTTCTTTCTGCCAGGCGGCAAAGGATTTTCTATGGGCAGATCAGAATCGATTGACGCTGGTCATTCGATTTATTCCAGGGAAACTGAACGTTCTGGCAGACAAACTGAGCCGTCAGAAGTAGATCCTTCCCACCGAGTGGACCTTGGATCCCATGGTCTGTCTCAACCTTTAGAGATTATGGCCAAACCAATGTCGGACATGTTTGCCACCTCAAGAAACCATTGTCTTCCTCTCTTCTGCTCTCCAGCCCCTATCCCCTGGCATGGGCAACAGACGCCATGCTCCAGGACTGGTCAGGCCTGGATCTGTATGCCTTCCTGCCCTTCAGCATGGTGAGAGAAGTGCTGAACAAGTTTGTCTTGCACCACAACGTCTCGATCACCCTCGTAACGCCGTTTTGACCCATGAAGGAGTGGTCTCTGGACCTTCCATGGCTTTTGGTTGACTTCCCAAGCCTACTTACCCAAAAACTGTGGCTACTCAACCTCACTTCAAGAGATACCACCAAAGGTTGTCCACTCTTGCTCTAACAGGATTCAGACTCAGGAAGCTGGTCAGAGGGAAAGGCTTTTCAAGAGCAGCTGCGGGAGCTATTGCAAGATGGAGATGACAGTCTTCTTGCAACGCCTACCAAGCAAAGTGGACAGTTTTCATAGATGGTGTCTCAGACATAATGTCTTGTTGTGTGAGATATATTTAACACAAATAGCAGACTTCCTCCTCTATCTGAGGACCTCTAGAGGTCTGTCCTCTTCCACCATTAAAGGATATCGAGCTACGCTTAGCTCGGTTTTTAAGCATAGAGGTCTGGACATGTCCTCAAACCCGGATCATAATGACCTCATCAAGTCATTCAAAACTTCTAACTAGAAGGCCAATCTGGTTTCCAGGAACCTAGATGTCATGCTAAGGTGGTTCACATGCCCTCCTTTTAAACCCCTCTGTTCCGCTCCCCTAAGGGACCTCACTTGGAAGACACTCCTCCTCATGGCTTTGGCGACTGCCAAGTGTGTAAGTGACCTGCAAGCTATTGACAGGAGGGTAGGCTTCTCCCAAGGAGACACAGTGTGCTCTTTTACCCTAGGTTTCTTAGTCAAGAACGAGGACCCATCTAAGCCCTGGCCTCATTCCTTCCACCTTAAGAGTTTAATGGAGATCCTGGGCCCGGAGGAAGAGGAAAGGATTCTTTGCCCTGTCAGAACCCTAAGATATCTGCAAAGGACCGAGAAGATCAGAGGGCCATCCAGCAACTTCTGGTGTTCTGTCAAGAATCTATCTCGCCCTCTTTCGAAGAACGCTTTGTCATTCTTCCTACGGGACCTGATTTCTGTGGCACATTCTTGGATTTAGGGGGACACTTTGCCTTCGTTCAAAGTGAAAGCGCATGAAGTCCAAGCAGTCGCTACCTCTCTCGGCTTCAAGCATAAATTGTTCTTTGTGTCTCATTGCTCAAAAGAAGTCGAAACAGTTTGAGAATTGCAGTACCCTTGGGCCATTATCAGTGGCTGGCATGCTGTTGGGGGAAGAAGCTTAGGAAGCATTCTTTCTCTCATGTCTCTTAGCCTTGACATAGGGTGTCGAGTTTTGGGGAGCCTGGGGATACTTTGTACCTGGAGTGCCCACCAGTCAAATTTGGATGGGTAGTGGATTTTTTGTCAGCATAGGTGACAGCATTGTCTGGTTGTTTGTCTTAATGGTAATGTGCCCAGGGCAAGGGCACTTATTATATATGTCTTGTCAGCGATCAGGCCTACCCTCCGTTGCACAACTCCCACTTATGTAGAGGCAACCCTCAGCTCAACTGCCATGCCAGTACAGGTTAAGATGAGCACCACCCAGAGGCAGTATTCACTTGCAGTAGCTCTCTTACCAGGTAAGGAAACAACAAGCATTGTTTCAATGCTAGCCATCCTTTCTATTTCAAAGTAACTATCTCACCTCAATGTTTTGGAGCAGAATATGTCCATTCATCCCACCCCCTATCAATGTGGGATTCAGCTATGTAATTCCTTGGTAAGTTACTTATATGAAAATGATATTTTCATAATAAAATTAAGATTCATATATACTTACCAAGTAATTACAGAATCAGAGCCCTTCCTCCTCCCCTCTAATGGACATAAGGGCACAAACAGAATGATGCTACTAGCTAAGTCATTCCAACACTCATGTTAAGTGGGCGGGGCTTGTCACCCACACTAACTATCAAAGTGCTACTGCGATTTCTAAATAAAAGGCTGCCGAGTGAGTTAAAACTATAGCTGTGTAATTACTTGGTAATTGTATATGAAACTTAATTTTATTATGAGAATATTTTTTAAGTAGAGATGTTCTACATGAGAGAGTTGAAAAGACAACTAAATCACATTTCTGCCATAATTACTAGCTTATAGTTAGTGATCATTGTAATTTTAATGTTGATAAATAGAATCTGATAGATTTAGTACTAGTTTAGAGTGATAATCTATGATGAATTAGCAGTATATATGATTGTGTTGGTGAAGTGATTACTGTATTAAGTTAAACCCAGTTACTTCCTTCTTTAGTTTACATATCAAGAAAACAAGTTTCTTATTTACCTTTGATATAAGAGTAAGGTCGGCTTGCTATGTGCTTAGATCAGGAAATCTTCTAAATTGATGATCTTATTTGTGTTTGTCTACCATAGCTGGTACCAGTGTTTGTATTGAGTTTATTCTTTGCCATTTTTAAGCTGTATGAATATGTTCTTTAATTTCAGAGCCATGGAGTACTGCTGTTGAAGAGGACCATGGTTTCCAAGAGGCTGTAAAGTTGTACAAAGTAGCTCTGAAGCTTTATCCAGAATCCCCAGATGTAAATTATCTGCTTGCAAAAATTTTGTACAGGTATATCTGAATTAAAATTTTTCAAATAAGTGCATTGAAAAACTTCCCATATAAGGGGCATTTTTCAACAAAATTTTTTTTAGTTCTTCCAAGAAATATATGTCAAAGTACTTGGAAAATTAATTACAATGGGTTGTGTAATTTATTCTTGTTACTTTTAGCTTCCTTTCATTAGCTGAGGACCTGTGTTTGAGTTTATTTAATTGCAAGTCAAGAGTGCATCATGTCTCAGGATGTGTGGCGTGCATTATTTCGCGAGTGTCTAAATGGAAGGGGAAGTCAGTATTGTGACGAAGTTGCTCCTCTTTTGGTGGCAGTAGATCAGGGAATCAAGCCATCTCTCCTCTGGGATGTGTGCACAGCTGACACATCAGCTCTTCTCTGTCTCCTTAATCAGGCTCAGTCTAAAGGTTTGCTGATTTCCAAATTAGCTTTGATAGAACTTGATTTAGATGTGTTGATTGTAAATATTGATGCCTTAACGCAGACTCTTACTAGCATCACAAGTGCTAGTCCAACGTGGTTAATTGACATTAGTGAAGCAACACCAAAAGTTTCCAGCAGTGAAAATCACCAGAAATTCCGTGTTCACCTTAACTCTCTCATTTCTCAGCTTGGAGTACTTGATTGTAAAACATCAGAATCATCTGAAAGTTCTGCCAAAGTGGTATCCCAGAGTGCTAGTAATAGTTGTAGCAGTGGTAGTAGGAGCAGCAGAACTGTAAATACAGAAGCGAGCCAACACACTGCCTCAGCTAATCCACCAGGAGTCAAAGCTATCCAGGTCAAGTTACCAAGTGATATTAATTTAAGTACAGTATTTGGATGTATGTTAGGTTATCCTCATATTTATTGGTGGGAAGGGGAATCGGATGGTAAAAGTTTGTCAGGGATGCCTCTGAAAGTATTCAAGTTCAGTGCAAATTGTTCCATTGATGGATCACTAATTGAATTGTTTTCCTTTAGTATACCAGAAGCAATGGAAATTGAACTCCGTCCAGGTATTGAGCACTGGGGTAATGTGATGAATATGAAAGTGGAGGAAGCTGGTAGCTTTTCCAGTGCTAAATTCAAGTGTGATTCTGTTTTATGTCTTTCCGTTGCCTTATAACTTGCTTTTGTGGGATATTTTTAGCTTCCAATGTCACACCTTTCATACTTGTGAAAGTTGGGAATTTCTTTATGATTTTTTCCTTGCAATATCCTCAGAATTGAGGTTTTGACAGCCTTGAGGTCCATGTAAGCAATTCAAGAAACTACTCATCATTCTTTAGTTATAAAGTAGACCAGCTTTGAGCTAGGGTTTTAAAATGTATACTAAACTGTTTTCATTGATTTAAATAATATTTTGACTAATGAATTATAAAAAATGGCAAGTTTAGAATTCTAAATTCAAAAAGATGTAATAGTAATAAGGACATATCAGCTTATATTGCTCAAAATAACAACAAAATTGGCGTCAGGATTCTCAGCAAAGAACTACAAGGTAATTTGGCATGGGTATGAGCCAAACTTATTAAAGCCAGGAAGGACAGATAAGTGGTCAGAGATGGTAACTGAAAATACAATTTTTTTAGAACTTCTACAGTATTTTTATTTCTTTAGATGATTCATATCTTGTTATGCATACTGCATAACTTGCCCCTTTGGATAAAATTTTTTGTTCCTAGAAATTTATTGTGCAGGGTATGGTTTTATTTAACTGAATTTATTTCATTAGTTTTAGTTCCTGAATCTTTCAAGCTGCAAAAGTATGATGTAAGAATAGTTTCATTAAACCAACTTTTTTTTTTTTTTTACATCGTAAGCAGTCCTAGAAATTTATTTTCAATTAATTATTGTTCCTACACAAATACAAACCTTCGGTCTTTACATAGAAGCTAAATCCTATGTCAAGACCTTCAGGTTTGTATGTTATGAAAAATACAAATTACTTAAAAAAAATTTGCTGTTTGTTCCTGACATACAAACCTGAAGGTCTTTACATAGGATTTAGTTTCTATGTAAAGACCTGGAGGTTTGTATGTTAGGAAAAATACAAATTACTTTAAAAATTTGCTATTTTTTGCATGCTTGACCATAGATTTTTATTTTCACCACATTTTATAGTGGCTTACATGTACATTTCTAAGTTTTATAGTTCAGGTATGTCATGAAGTCCATCCCCTTCTAACTGATGAATTTGGACTAGCAGGTGGGAGTTGTATGCAGGAAAATAACCCTCCTATCTTGAAGATGATTTGAAACCTAGAATAAAAATATAGGTGTAGAGCATTAATTTATGAAGTAGAAGACAGCTTGAATTGTATGAAAGCTGTAAGGTGTAATTCTGTTTGAGTAATGCTCAGTTGGTCCCAATAAGAGGATGTACATATTATGAAAACAAGGAAAAAATGATATAGTAAAAACTGACTCAAGAGGGAGTATACAGAAATGTATCAATCTAGTACTCCACAGGTGAAATGGATAGGTTAGGTTATTTATGAAGTTTTTTGTAGCAATCCATCAACTTCAGCTATTGCATTGCATTGTTTTTAAAGTGTTCATCTGTTTCCTTATGCTGTTTTCCTGCTTTGTTGTCCAACATCTTAAACTTTACTGTTTTCCTATGTTTAGTTATCATTGAAGAACCAAGCTTTAGGCAAGCCCCAGGAGAGTCAGATTGTAATTCAGTCATCTTGTTAAACTCCCATAATACTGTAATATGACAGTATAGTCTGTTTTATTTAGAAGTACTTATTAGCCTTGAGGTAATGATGCAATTATTAATCCTCACTATCTTTGACTGGACAGTTTTTATGGCAAAATAATCTTTTAGTTGTTTGTAATCACAATGCTCTGGAAGGCATGTTATGCCAGTTTCATTGCTGATGTGGCACTCTCAGGATTTTGTAGGAGATTGGATGTTCTCCCAGGAGACTTTTTTCCTCACTCCTATGGTGTTGGCATCAAATAGCATTTTATATCCTTTATAACTTTTTACACTCATTTTGTGCAGTATGTCCTTTTCATTTAGGCCACTGAACTCAGTCCAGTGGAGGTACTATTGTTTCTTACAGAAAAATATAGATTATGTTAACAGCTGAAACCTTTGATACCTCCATTCCATTATATGTAATGTATAAATTTATTGCAATTTAAGAAACAATTGGACTTCTGTGTTTCATCTTTTAGTGTTTCATTGTTTATGGGTACATGAACATGTCTCGGCAAAATTGTGTATGGGTACATGAACATGTCTCGGCAAAATTGTTTATGGGTACATGAACATGTCTCAGCTTTTTCTGCATGTTTCTCCTGTATATCACTTCCATAACATCTGTCTTCATTTGTAATTGAAGGGATGGGATAGTAATGACAGGACTCGTTTTTGTTTTTTCCTTTCGTTTCAAATCTGACACAACTCCAATTGTACTATCTTGACTCTTGAGTAGTGTCATTGGCAGTTGGAAAATCTTCAGAACTGCCTGTGAGATGGCTTTTTGGAAAGTTGTAGATTTCCCATATGGTGAACTGAAGCTGCATTTGCAGCAACTTTTTGTTCAAACTGCAGAGTGCATTTAAGGACAAGAGCCCATGCTGGCACTGGTGTAAGAGTTAAATAAAAAAAAAATGGCTTTACATTTGTCTTTGTATTATCTGGAATGATTTAGTGACAGTCACAGACCTTGTAGACTGGGTATCTTTTATTGGGAAGATCTGTGGAAAGTAATTCACCATTGTTATGTATTACTAACCTTTTCTTTGAGTACTCTCTTTAGATGTACTCATTGCTCAAAAATTAAGTAATGAAGTATCTAAATTTAAAGGTTTTCTGAAGGCCACTCAAAATGGTGACATGTGATAAACTGTTTTGTGATAATTTATATGTGATTTATGCTTTTATCATTTGGGTGAGGTCTATGATAGTTGTGTTAGAAGCTCAGTATGGCCTGTTAAAATTCATGAACACTGTTATGCTGACATGGAACTAAATTTCCTTAAGATTTTGTTTTTCATTCATTTTTGTCCTTGTGACTTTATTTATGCATCATGACTGCATAATTTTTTTTTTATTTTAAAATAAAGTTTTTTATTGTAAATACAGTGTACTTAATTTTCATGGAATTAATGATTATGATTAGAAGGTTCAAGTATGGTAGCTTTTTATGATGGATGTCAGAGGAGTTTTGCATCTGTTAGAAAAATCAGGTGCAAGCATCATTCAAGCTGGAAAACTGGTCAGTTACTTCTAGACAGTAATGCATATTGAAATGAGGGAAAGTTAGATGATATATGACATGTGATGTTGAAATACTATAAATATTTTAGTGCATTAACTGTTAGTATAGCTTAAAAAAATAGTATTTTTGGATAGCTGTGTATGTGGATACAGTTATTGTAATTTGTTTCTTAAATGTATAGAAGGTTTGAAGAGAAAGATGCAGCTGGTATGTAGTTTCATTTAGTGTAAATTGTGAAGAAGTGTATTTAGCTTGATTTTCTGAGATTTAGAGGTATTTTTGAGTTACAAAGGATCATTGATTTTTTGGAGTCTATTTTAGTGGAATAAGTTTAGTAGTTACATGTTCAAGGATAGGTGACAATATTTACCATATTGGGTAACTGTAATAGTTGGCTGGATGAATATACAGTTGACCCCCGGTATTCGCTGGGGATGCGTACCACTACCTCCTGCGAATAGCTTAAATCCACGAATACTTCAAACCCCCCTAAAAATGCTTATAACTGCTTATTTTGATAGTTCAAAACACCAAAAAACCCTCGAAAAATGCTTATACCAGAATATTTTAATAGTTTTATCACAAAAAGTGCATTTAGTCACGAAAGTTATATGAAAATACAATAATTTTCTCTGAAAAATACTGTGAATAGGCGAATTTTCCACGAATAATGTGTGTATACATGTTCCACAGAGAAATCCGCAAATAGGTGAAGCCACGAATCCGGAACCGCGAATAGGGGGGTCCACTGTATGCGTATGTATGTTCCTGTCAGAAACGTATTTTTTAGGATTGAATGTTAATATTCAGGGACTGTCACATTGTACTGTTATGCTGTATTGTGCTAACTTATTAAGGGTGAAAAGCATATTAACTCCATGACACTTAGGATAAGATTTGATGAGATTACTGCAGAAATTTTTACAACTGTAGGAAACGTTGTCAAAGAAGAAAACAGAGTTTGTTTGAAGAGACTTTGAGCTTTGCCTTTTTCTTTTTTTATTTTACTGCACAATAACTAGCACAGGTTTTCACTTTTTTATAAGAACATTAATTATTTTCACATGGCATTTAGTAAAGGTTTTAGACATTTTGCTAATCATAGGTTTTGTTGGCATTTCTTTGTTGAATGAATGTGGTATGATAAATTGTACAGTGCTGCTTTCTGGGTTTCTCGATATATAAGTGTATGTTTTGTATTGCAGTATAAAGCGTTTGGTAAAGGCTCCAAATTTTCATATTTTAAGATATTTTTGTATATCAAAGAATATACTCAATAGGTTGTGGCTTTATCATTAGTTCACGTGAGTAAACAGTAAACATGGATTTAGGATGAACAGACTTCTTAAATTTTAGATTTAGGTATTCAT
Source organism: Macrobrachium rosenbergii (assembly GCF_040412425.1). Lineage (NCBI taxonomy): Eukaryota > Metazoa > Arthropoda > Malacostraca > Decapoda > Palaemonidae > Macrobrachium > Macrobrachium rosenbergii. The sequence goes on along the minus strand of NC_089744.1, from coordinate 29,787,824 downwards.
ACCTAAGTTTCCCCCAAAACGTTTATAAACTATGTACAGAATAAACATCTAATAGATACTGAGTTTTATTTACCTGGGTTCTTGCAGACATGGAAGCATATATGAAGCTTGGAGTTGCGCTTGCTTGTCCCATAGTGAGTGTACTCAAGATCCTAATGCCCAGGAAACTCGTGGTCGCCTTGCAAATGCCCTCATTGATAGGTGGCATTTGCCAATGCTGAATGATATTCAGAGGAACCATTCCTTTAAATGTGCAATTGAAGCAGCTGTTAAGGAAGGTTACAATAAGGTGCTTGATATAGGTTCAGGCACAAACTTGCTGAGGTAAGTTAGTTTTCTTCTATAAAGTTAGAATACTTTTGATAGGACGCATTTAGACATTTACAAATACCTGTACTACGATTATGGACTGTGGTATTTTCTTACTAAAAAGAGCATCACATGAAGTTAATTGTTTCATGTATTCAAACATCATACTCATTTGGCATACAAATATATGATGAATAGCCAACATGACCCAATCCCAGATGCAAATATTATGATGATAAACATGTTTTATGGGATTGTCTAAACTTTAACTGATGGCAGATGTCAAATTTTGAAAACAAATCAGGGAAATTTTTTAAGAATCAGTAAACTTGAACTAGTTAATCAATTGAAATTTATATACATAGTAAACTAGAATGAGGGTTTATGGTTACCTGCAACCTGTAGAGGAATTGATAATTGCCAGTGGTGGGATATTTGTCATGCATTCATAAGTTTTGGAGTGGTTTTTATTGATTTTTATCACATTTAAACTTTTGTTGTTTGGAAATTGCTAATGTTTGGAAAACTTTAGCTGCTGACCATGAGGCAGTGTGTGAATATTTTGGCTGTTATCAAGTAGCTGAGCTAAACCATTTAGTTAAAAATACAACACTCACTGGGTCTGCCCAATTAGATCATTCTTATTGTGTTTTGTCCATAATCTCCCCGGACTGATCATTTTGGGTTTTCTTGTAACATTATCGAAAGAGAAGTACTGTAGTGTAGCTATAGTCATTGCAAGGTTCAAGGCATCATTTTATATGCATCTGGAGGTCATTAAGGTCTTGTGTATTACAGGTTTTTTTCTATTTGCAGTCTTTATGCAAAATGGGCAGGTGCAAAGATTGTGTATGGATGTGAAACTGATAAATTCATGTATGAAATTGGAAAGGATGTCCTCAAGTCGAATGGTGCAACAGAGGGGATAACAATTTTCAACCTTCACAGCCACAATTTAAGTATACCCTCAGATATTCCAGAGAGGTAAGATTTTATAATTTGCAAGTTACTTCATTTAATCGTGTGTGTGTGTGTGTACCTCTGTTCATATTCTCTTTCTTCCATCTTGCTTGCCACTCTCTCCGAACAATTGATTCATAGTACAACTGCAAGATTTTCCTCCTACACCTTTCAGATTTTTACTGTCAGTTTCCATTTCAGCGCTGAATGACCTCATGTGTCCCAGCACTTGGCCTAAATTTTATATTCTATTCTATTTATTCTTGTGTTACATTTGTTATTGGGTATGAATCTTAAAAATGAGTGTCCATACATTGTACAAAGTTCTTCTTTTGCTTATCCTTTACTGCTAGGAAAATAATTGATTGTTGCCCCACTTGGAGACTACAGCATCCAAGCTCAGATAGGTTGTTCCTCTGAATGATCTCCAGCTGGCAGACCCCTGATTCAGGAGTTAAGCACCAAAAACTGTCTTGTGAAGAAAAGATGGATATATTGGAAAAGATGATGTTGCTAGAAAGGATAATTCAGAGGCAGTTGAGCATACTGTGAAGCGAAGCAGAGGATCATACTGGCATTGTTTTCAGAGGGAAATTGGAGAATTCCACTTAGTGTGAAGGATCCTTTAATGGGATATAAACAGCCATACATCCTTTAATAGGATATAAACAGCCATACAAACAGGATTTTGGAAAAACAGTATTTGAACCAAGTATGCTAAGGATTATAGTCAGTGTACAGAAGTATGTTTGCAAGATTGTCCTAACAATGAAGAGGTAGGTGGAGAGGGTCATACAGAAAAATGGTTAACTGAAACTGGAGAAAGGTAGTAAACAGTTAAGTTCTACCTGAGTAAGGTAGCAAAAACTCAATTTGGAAATGTTCAGATACCAGTTGAGGAACCTGATCTTATAGGACTAACTAGACTTAACAAAATAGTAGAAGATCCAGACTCTTGTTATGGGACCTAAGTCACTGTTGACAATTCTAGTCTCTGCATCTGGGTTATGGATCCTGTATCACAAGTGATAGAGTTAGTGTCGCATAATTTTTTAATTTTTATGAAATTTAGGCTGCCAAACCAAATACTAGGGCACTTTTGACCGTTCACACTCGCGACAGTGAAAAGAGAGAGTTAGAGAGGTTGGACAGCAAGATACAAAGAAGGATTCTGTTTGAAAGCTAAAATTGTATGTGGAGTTCTTGTTGATCAACTTCATTTTTACAAGATGGTCATTAGCTATAATACTTGACAGAGTGACAGTGTCTATTGATGGGTGCTAATTGTAAGTTTGTACCCAAGACTTCCCTCATTATGGCAGAACCTCGGCTTCCAGTTTTTTTGTTTGAGGATGCATATTCTTGCACAATCTCTTGATGGTAAATGGGGTCCATTTTGAATCGAGACTTGGCTTCCTCTGTATCTAGTATTTCAGCAATTAGAGCTCAGCTAGATTTAACTCTGCTTCATTTTCTATGCTCATTTCCAACAAGTGTTTTTGGTTTTTCAGATTTCAGTGTTAGGGATATTCCATATACTTTGTCTTGTTAGGGATCTTATGGGGTTGTTTCTGCCACAAGCAGCAAGGTTCTCTTGGATTGTCAGGGTTTTACTTCTCCACTTGTAAGAGGTTGCTCAAGGCAAATTCTGTTTCAATCTCTTTCTCAGGAAAACACTCATAACTGGTTTTCTGCTTGATTGTGATAGATTAAGGGTACACCTTTATTTCTTTGGTTTGGTTGTCTTCTGCTTTTCATAATATTACATCATGTAAGATCACAAGGATCAGTCTTCTGGCAAGATCTACAAGGGAGAGAGGGAATTCTGCTCCTAGAATGACCATCTTTTCCCTTATGGCACTATTTACCTGTGTTACACAATGCCTGATTTCTTTTGCTTTGACCATCCAGAAATATGATGCTCTCACTGGGTCCCTTACCATTGCATCCAGTTTTAAAAGGATTATAGTTCATTTTGCCTTGGGTATGTCTCCTAAAGTCCTCTTTTCTTTTTGCCAGAGTATGTCTCCTAAGTTCTCTTTTCTTTTTGCCAGAGTATCAGCATCATGATACATCATCTGCCCAAGTTGAATTCATGATATTCAGGTCATTAAAAAGTGAAAAGTTTGTGTTTAAGCATAAACTCATTTTTTAGAAATTACTCAGTTAATGCAAATTACTCTGAATCTGTGAATTACCATCGACTGGTTGGGACCTACATGAATGTGCCAGCCTACTTGAGCTATCTGGCTTGTATCTTCTTTTGGTGGATGTGTGTGGAAATCATCCAGATGGATGATCAAGCTATGTAAAAGTAATGGGTTTAATAATATGAAAAACTTATTTCTTTGAAAATTAACATTTACTTTTTGTTTCAGAGTCTCACTGGTGGTGAGTGAGACCTTGGATGCTGGGTTGTTTGGAGAACATATCCTTTCCACACTGCAGCATGCTTGGACCCATCTTCTTTTACCACCCCCACCTGCTTTGCAGAAAAGTGATCTGAAGCAGGAAAGCACATCTCAAGATTTATCTGTTGAAGGACACATAAAATATGGGAAAGTTATTCCATCAAGTGCTGAAGTGTTTGCAGCTCTTATTAACAGCAAGTACATTGCTAATTGCACTAAACTAGATGACCCTGCACTCATCAGGTACTTTAAAAACAAACAAGTTTTTTTGAAGCTAGACGAACCATACATGTCTGAAAAACTGAATAATATTCCTGGTGGCTTCAAGATGTTATCAGAATGGACACCAATAACTAAAGTAGATTTCAATTCTCCAAACAGCATTGATATGCATCTCAAGGGATTAGTAAATCAAACTTTGGGATTTAAATGTACATCTGAAGGAACTGTTGATGCTTTGGCACTTGCATTCAAATTGAATCTAGATGACACTCATGTCATCAGTACATTTCCAGAATCTTGTGCTGCTGCCTGGGAAAATGCATTGTATCCTGTGTCAATTAATAAATCTCTTAGAGTTAACGACATTGTAAAGATTGACTTCAGTTGCCATGGTGGTATTATAGAGCTTAGTGTCCAGTCAGATACTGCATCAGGTCAAAATATGAAAGAAAATCTTTTTTTATCGCCAAGTGCCATAAACTTTTTAACCAGAAAAAATTTCTTGAGTAACTTTTTACTTGGAGCCAAAGAAGCTGCAGTGAGGATGAAACATTTATCCAAGACTACCCATTCTTATGTGATATGTGATACTAGTCCATTTCCTATTGCTGGTCTCTTGGTCATATCCATGTTTCCTGATTCTAAGCTTTATGTAGAAGAAGAAAGCATCTCAGAAGTTCTTAAGGAGATTGGAATAAGGTCTAAATTAACTGATGACCTTGAAGAAGAGGTGAATCTTCTTTTTCTATGGCCAGTCACAAAAGAAGGAACTTTACAAGATGGCATCATCAAGAAGATTTTAATGTACAGGTAAGCTGAAAACACTACAGTAGCATTCTCCCAACTTAAAATCACTTGATAATTTTTTTAGGTATATTTAATGTTTTTGTCAGTCTGTACATGAAATTAGAAGCAACTAATTCCCAGGATCCCATAGTAGTACTGGATCATATCAAGGTCAAAGCAGTCTTATAAACATTTATCAGTCCCAGAGTGATATAATAGTTTTCAAGTTCAACACAATTTGTAAATGTTTGCTAGCAAGTGAAAATGGTTATATTAGAGAAAACCCTCTGTTATCTACTCATGATGACTGGGTTGAAATTAAAAAAGAATGACATTGAGGGGCCTGCTGTGCAAGCTAACCTGATCCCATGTAAGGGAGAAATAATCACATTTTCAATTGCAAAGTGCAACCCAGTCCTCCCTTCAAGCTCAAGATAAAAGAAGAAGGGAAAGGAAGGATGAAGGGTGGGGTTAACCATGAAGGAGAGACAGACCTGCCTCTTTCAAGGAAGGAAGTTATGAGAATTGAAAAAAAAGAAGTATAACTAATCATGTCATCAGAGGTTGAGGCTGTCATTGAACAGTGCAATCTGAAGCTTATCAAATTCTGCAGAGAAGAACACTGCCACGAATTTGGTCAGGCTTAATCATTTTTTTTTCATTAAGCATGACTAAAATAATTGATTTGTACATTGCATTGACACATAGGTCACCTAACAGTACTTTGGGCAGATTTTGTATATGAAATTTTTTTATAGTGTAGTTTCATTGGAATTATAGCATAATTATTGATAAATCCTATGGTCCAGGCAAGCTATAGTTTAATTTCAGACGAGTGCTTTTCTGAAAGATGAGAGTGTGATCATAATGTTTTGTCTTTTTTTTTGTTTTAATATTACATACAGTACTATGTTTTGATAGGTTGATGATGGCAGAAGATGGAATTGTTTTCCCTGAGCAACTTGATTTAGTGGTGGATGCTATCAATTCTCCTGATGTTGTAGCCATGACTCAAGTGGATGACTCCAACACCTTTGGTGTAAAGGTTGCTGAAGTGTTCAATATTGCAAAGGTAAATATGAAGTTATGTCGGTCCTAGTTTTATTTCCTAGCTTTGGTCTATAGGATATTCTTTTTCATAAAGAAAATGAAGCTTTGGTATTGCAGACTATGTACACTCAGATTAAAGCCCTTTATTTTCATTTTTTTTTTGTTGAGAGTAGTAGTAGTCCAAAACTACAGTTAATGAGACCAAGTCTGCAAGAAAATTTCGTGCATCATGCTTCTCTCCTAGGATGGAACCGGGGATGTAAATGTCGTAGTGCCTTGTAAGAGCCATTGTCCTCCATGCAGGAATGCTTAAGAGCCACTGACCTCCATGCAGGAATGCTTAAGAGCCACTGACCTCCATGCAGGAATGCTTGAAAAGATTTCCCAAACTAGTGGCAATTAAAGGGCTTTTGAAATAACAGTCATTCCTCTACTGTGGTGTTTTTAATACCTTGAAATGGTACCCCAATCCCCTCTGCTTGCAGAGTGCAGAGGCATGTATGGTCATTTTAGATTTTAGTGCAGCCTTTGATAGTGTGGATATGAAACACTTGTCTAAAAGATAATTGGGAGTTAGTGGATCTTCTCAAACTTGTGTCATCAGTCCAACTCTTAACGTTGACTTGTGGTGTCATCAGTCCAACTCTTAACGTTGACTTGTGGCATAGACGCAAAGTGAGTTCATCATGTTTGTTATGAAAATTGAACTACAATGACAAACATCCTCTGCACTCTTTACCTGACCTAGCTGTTTTTGCTTTCAACACTAGGCAGGCAGCTGCTGCAATCATGTTTTCTAGCATTAGGTTTCATACTACTCGGTAGTGTTTTGTCTTGGCTACAACTAAAACGTGGAATAGTTTGCCTAGTGCAGTTGTGGAATCCTCTGATCTACAAATATTTAAGCGAGGAAAAAATTTTTTCCTGCTCTCTGCTGACATCACCTGAATTTGAGGTGTATGTTTCATTTTTTATTCCCTCTATTTATCACCTTTTCCTATAACCTCTCTCTCTCTCAAGGCCGATTTCACTTTGGAACATCTTGAGTTTATAATCTGCTGAATCTATCCATGAAGGTTTTCAGTTTAAAGAAATTCTTGGCATGAGGATAAAGAAGCCAGCCACCTTGGCTGGCAATGTTTGCTTGGATAGTACCATGGTAAAATAAAACTGCTTTTTTTTTATTTATTTTTTTTTTTTTACAAATACTAAATTTAGGTGTAATTAATCCTTAATATAAACTAGATTTTTGTAAAAAATGCAAAGAAAAGCAGTCAGATTGAACCTTGTTTAAATATACAATACAAATTTTCATAAATCACAAACCATATTTTATCCTCCATTGTTAATAAACACAGATTGCTGATGACATGTTCTCTGTAAATGCATTTTAATGGCCACTGAGTTTTGCAGTTTCTTGGCGTATAACATTAATGAGATCAAGGTTTATGAGAAATATAAATCTTAAAGATGCAATTTCAACAACTGAATTGTTATTCAGTTTAATTTTGTTGCCAGCCAAAACTGGTTTACCATCTACGTAAATAGGCCGTTTACCCTCATTTGCTATGAGGAAGTCTCCAGTGTTACGAAGTTTGATTATCCCCTGAAAAGAAAAAGAAATTCTGATAAATGCAGAAAATGTACTATTTTGTTTTAAATTTTTGCTTTTACTTGTTCATTATCTAATAAATCTAATAATCTTTTATTATTCTAAAGCACTTTGGGGTTCTCACTAACATATGCCTAATTCTGGACATTCCTAGACTCTTGCTCATAAGACTGATTCTGAACAATTTGGTGCTTTTACATTTGGGGTGGAAATTGGCTTGACTGTATAGTAGGAAGTGTTTGAAGGAAAAAGATGAAAAGCAGAAGCCTGAAATTAATTGTTTACAAATTTTAATGTTACCAGTCAGACTATCATTCATGTTATAAAACCCAATTGTTCCATGGTATACCAACCATCAGTCCTTTACATTAGGAATTACTGACAGCGGAGCTGGAAACGGCCGTTGAACTTTCAAAAAAGGTGGTTAGGCAGTTAAATACCATCTGTTAGGCTGGGCCGCCCATCTGGATGTTAACATTCCAATTTTCTTTTGGCCGTTGTGCGGTGCAGACGTGTCTTCTCCCTCTCTGCCCTGATTGTCGTTGAGCTGTTTTTTTCTGGTGGGATCTTTCTTTCTTTGTTTTTGCCTGTGATATATGTGTGCTTGTGAGTTTTATAATGCAAACCCACAATCTGACAAGCCTACTCACAAAGCCACCTTCCCTCAGCCCTCTGTTCCTCATGCAGGGGGCATGTGTGCTCATGGACTACATTTGCAGAGTGTTGTTCCTGGTTGGGTGAGCTGTAGGTGAAGTTTGAAGGGAGGAAACTATATCAGAGGAAGACTGCCAAGGTGCTGTCTGAGGGTTATATGCCCCTGACTACACCCTTGGTGGCTAACCCTTCTCCTTGTTTCTCTCTCCCGTCAAGCTTCCCCTTCTGGCTGTCTCGCCTTTGGGAGAGTATTCTTCTTCGTCTTCTTTGCTTGCTTCGTCAGGAACAATTGGGGGGAGCAGGGAGCAGGCAATCAGGACGACCTCCTCCCAGGGGCCTTTCCTTCTTCTGGGGGAGAAGCTTTTCCCTCGGAGTGAGAGGAGTCTCCCTCCACTAAACCACCCTTTTATTCTTTTAGTTTGGCGGTCGAGCAGTGCCTTGGCAAGCAGGGGACTCATTTGAATGCAGCTTGACGATCCTTGGGCCTTTCGGGTCCTCCAACCCTGCAGGGACTCTTTGCGCACCAACCCTGCAGGGCCTCTTTGCGCATCTGATGACAGCTCCAGTGGTGACCCACGCTGCCACTACCACCACGACCACCACAGTGACAATGTCAGTGTTCGCTAAGATGCCGGTGACAGTATCCTCGCACTTCCCTACCCAAGTGACTTCTGTCCTGGCATCCCAGCATATGGCACCCCTGCCTCCAGGTTTTGCTGTGGTCCTGCCGTCTCTCGCTGTTCTGTCCATGATGGTCGCCACCTCTGTGCCCTAGATGTGGTTCCTGCCCCTGCTGCTCCTGTCTCTGCTGTCCAGGCTGCTGCTGCTGCTGCTCCACCTTCCCTGGCTGTCCCGGCCACTCATGTCGCTGCTCCTGTTACTGATACTCCTGCCGCCTGGGCTGCCCTAGCTGCTCCTGTGATGTCTGCTATTCCCTCTCGGATGGGGGACTTGACCGCCATCTTGAAGATGATGACGAAGAAGTCAAGGCGTCATCATCAACTCTGTCTTCTACTACTTCCTCCCCTTCCTCTTCTGGGGCTCGTCGGCCGAAGAAGAGGAAGGCTGCTGCTGCACTGGAAGTCGTGTCGGACTGGTCTTCAGGCTTTACAGCTGTGTCTTTCTTGTAGAGAAAGCCTCAGGGGGGTTGGAGACCGGTCATAGACCTCAGTCCCTTTAACCAATTCGTTCACTAGACTGCTCGCGATGGAGACAGCACATTCTGCGCTTCCTCCATCAGGGAGAACAACTTCATGCTTACGGGACTTGAAGGATGTGCTTCATTTCCAAATACCTATCCATCTGTCCTCTTGCAAGTACCTTCGTTTTATCCTTGGGAGAGCGGTGTTCCAGTTCAGGGCACTCTGCTTCAGGCTCTCGACTGCTCCTCAGGTGTTCACGTGAGTGTTCACCCTGGTAACAGCTTGGGCCCATTCGAACAGGATGCGTCTGTTGAGGTATCTTGACAATTGGCTTGTCCTTTGCTTCAGGACAGGGATCAACTCCTTGAATTTTGCCACGATCTAGGAACTGTAGTAAATCTCGAGAAGTCCGATCTCACTTCCAAGCAGAGGATGAAGTACCTGGGCATGCTGTTAGATACGGTAGCAGCCAGTCTTCCCCTCAGACTCATATCAGCAGGTTCAGGAAGGCAGCACAGCTGTTCCTATCTCGACAGGAGTAGCCGGCTCAGCAATGGCAAGCCGTCATCAGTCATCTGTCGTTGGAGAAGCTGGTCCCTCATGGGCAATTTCACCTTTGTTCTCTTCAGTGGAGACTGAAAGAGTACTGGTCCCACTTGTGAGGCCCCTCAAAGACTGGTGGCTGGACGACAGGAACCTCTTAATAAGAGTTATGCCTGCATACTCCCCTTCCAGACATAATTCCTTCCCAGATGCATCGACCGAGGGATGGGGCACACACCTGGAAGAGTTGCTGACTTTGGGAGTGTGGAATCAAGACGACAAGCACCTTCACATTAACATTCTGGAGCTCAAGACAGCCTTCCTGGCCCTCCAAGAGTTTCAGGATTGAGAGGCGGGACACTCCGTGGTGTTGATGAGCGACAACACCACGGTGGTGGCATATGTCAACAAGCAGGGGGGGGAAGTCTCATATCCCTTCCGCTTCACCAGTTGATGATGCTGGTGCATGAGTGGGTGGTAGCTCACTCAGTACAGCTATCAGGCAGATACACTCCATGCAAGAGGAATGTAGTAGCAGACAAGCTCAGCTGCCAGAATCAAGTGATAGGGACAAAATGGTCCCTTCACTTAGACATCACGGAGAGAGTGTTTGATTTTTGGGGGTGTCCAGTCACAGATCTGTTTGCCACCCGGCACAACAGGAAACCTCGATGTCTATGCTTTCCCTCTGTTTTCTGATTGGCAGGGTAATCAGCCAAGTGTTGGTCACCCTGAATCTCAGGATAATTCTGGTATCCCAACCTGCTAGTTCTGCTTTCTGAGGCACTGAGAGAGCTTCCTCCCTGGCCCAACCTCCTGTGTCAACCACACATTTTCACGGCTGGCGGTTATCCAGCATCTCTTGCAAGTGAGAGGCTTTTTGCGCTGCGCAGCAACAGAGATGGCTGGACACCTCGGACAGTCCTCTGCAGCGGTATACCAGGGAAAGTGGGCTGTCTTCTGTGGTTGGTGTCGTAGATGGGGTCTCTCTCTGGTTGGAGCTACTATTCAGCAGGTCGCAGAATTCCTCGTCTTCTTTCGCCGAGAGAAGCTCTCTGTTTCAGCCGGGAAAGGCTATAGGGCCACACTTGGTCTAGTCTTGCAGCTGAAGGATGTGGACATCTCTTCATTGGAGATTTTGCTACTGATGAGAAGCTTCGAAAGGTCTTGCCCCCCCTGTTTGGGATGCAACTCTCATTTTGAGGAGCCTGACTCTTGCACCGTATGAGCCTTTACGAGAGTTGTCAGACAGGGATCCGACCCTAAAGACCATCTACCTGCTTGCCCTGGCATCAGCAAAGAGAGTTGGAGAACTGCATGGACTTTCCTTCAATATTAACTTGAGGGATGGGGATCAGTTCTGCTCAGTTTCGTCCCGGATTTCATGGCGAAGACTCAAAACCCATTGGTCCCTCATGCTAGGGTTGAGTCCTTCATGATCCCCTCCCTAGAGGACTTTGTAGATAATGACCCAGACGAAATGCTACTTTGTCCTGTTAGAGTGCTGTGGCGCTATCTGAAGAGGACTCTTCATCTCCGGTCTGTTCACGACGGCTCTTCGTTAGCACTGGCTCGTCCAAGAAAGAAGTGTCCAAGAACATGATTTCTTTCTGGCTTTGTGAGATGATCAGGAGAGCGTACTCTGCTGCTAGCAAAGACGGCACCGGTACCTTCCGCCTGAGAGCTCCCGAAGTCAGGGGCATTGGTCCAACCCTCACATTCCGGAAGAACCTGTCAGTTCCTTAGGTACTGAAAGCAGGGGTGTGGTCTCGACAGACCACTTTCACCTTGTTCTACCTTCAGGGCACTGCCCACAAGTCCTTGGACACTTTTTCCTTGGGACCTGTGGAGGCTGCTCAACAAGCTGTGTAGCTTAACCAGCTCCTCTAACATGACAGGGTTGCATCTTGCCTAAGATGTTTGGTTGTGGATGTGAGAATGACTACGGGAGTGACTGGCCTCTCCTTCCTTCGGGCTGAGAGTGGACTTGAGTCGTTGAGTACTGGAACTGGCAGTCGATGCAGATAAGTATATATATCAAGCTTCCATTATATTTTTCTTTCAGGATTATAGAAGCAAACCTGCTCTTTCCTCTAAGGAGGGGGTGGCATGAGGTGGGCACAAAAATGTAATGTAAAGGACCTCAGGTTTGTATAGTTAGGAAAAATACATTTTACTTAAAAAAATTGTGATTTGTTCCTACACGATATACAAACCATCAGTCCTTTACAGTAGGAAGACTCACTGGTTGGAGGGAGGAATCCCAGTGCGTCTCTTGAACTGACCGATTCTTTTCCTGGTAAACAGAGCAAGGACGAGAAACCTGCCTCTGACCAATTGATTGGTGTAGAGCCACATGATCAGCTGTCAGACTTCTGGGTCTCTTTCCCATGAGGAGGAAAATGTAACCTCATACGAAAATAGGCTAGGATGAACCTCAAGAGTCAGAGACAGTAAGGCAAATATTTTCGTATGAGGTTAAGTTTTCCTCCCTCATGCGAAAAAGACCCAGAAGTCTGACAGCTGATCATGCGGCTGTACAACGATCAATTTGTCAGAGGCAGGTTTCTCTTCCTTGCTCTGTCCACCAGGAAAAGAACCAGTCAGTTCAAGACACTTGCTCAGATTCCTCCCTCCAACCAGTGAGTCTTCCTACTGTATAGGACTGATGGTTTGTATATCGTGTAGGAAGAATCAGAGTTTTTTAAAGTAAATTGTATTTTTCCTAACTACACAAACCTGAGGTCCTTTACATTACATTTCTATGCCCACCTCATGCCACCCCCTCAATCTGACACCTGGGCCAAAAGGCAAATTGGAATGTTTATGTCTGGGTGGCCAGGACTCCCTCCTATTGGACGGTAGTTAACTACCTAACCACATTGTTTGAAAGTTCAATGGCTGTTTCCAGCTCTGCTGTAAGTAATTGTAAAGGACCTCAGGTTTGTATAGTTAGGAAAAATACAATTCACTTTAATACATTGTGGTTAACATTACCTACATTGTTAATACTATCAGTCATGTTTTAAACCTAAATTATCATCTATATTATTAATATTGGCTCTGCAAGCGTCATGAAAAAGACAGCTCAGTAACACAAATAGCTTGATGGTAAGGCTTATGAAATGAGATATTTATCTTGCAAAAAACCATGCCTTGTAATCTAAAAAATCAGGTTTGAGAAATATTCATTATATTCAGTCATTCTCTAGCAGAAAAAAAAAAAATATGAGGTCATATGATCGGATTCAAAAGTGGCCCCTATTTTGTTAATGTTGTAAAACCTTTAACCAGACATCTGGACAGAGTAACTTTCATGACCTCTGTAAAAACCAAAGAACCAATATTAACACTATATATGTAATGTAAAACCTATATATGTAATGTAAAACCTAGACCTGAGACAACTCAAAGAGGTCTGGGTTTTACATTTCAGTACATATGTTGTTAATATTGGCTCTTTAAAGAGATCATGAAAGTTACTTTGCCCAGATGTCTGGTTAAACTAAAAGGGCACTTTTGAATCTGATAACTTGACCATGTTCATTATATTTTCATATTTTCTGTGAGAAAATTACATCATGAATAACGAACATTTCTGAAACTTATTTTTGTAGCTTGCAAGGTAAATATCCCATTTCACATGCTTCATAAGCCTTATCATGGGGCTACTTGTGTTATTATACTACACGTCTCATGATAATTACCAGGTTACCTCACCAAGCTCTACTTAGTTTGCTACACATATGCCCATCCACTAGTGATATTCTTTTTCACATTAGCTTTGGTTTGGCATTATCACATGATTTGTAATTGCTTGTATTACACTTTTCTCTTGATTACCCCATCTGAAACCTCTTTTATCAATGTACTGGACATCAGTAATGTAGTAAACATCGAATGGGCTGATTTTTTACTCTTCAGCTTAACTGTTGGGCCTTGGTCTTTTTAGAGCTCCTTTTGTCACTATTTTCAAGATAATCTTTTTTTTAGAAGAGGTGTCAGCTGAGCTGCCATGGTCAACAGCCATACCATGCTGAAAGCTCAAATTCTTTTCCGATCAGCAAGATTAGGCAGTGCAACCCATATTACTAATGCCTTTCCACAGCCAAGCTGGTGCCAAATGCCACTCCCACAGCTCCTCCTCAAACAGTTTGAGCCTAATCCAGAACCTCAACCAAGGCTACCAGATGGAACTGTGAACCACTGCTTCAGTAGCCAGAACCATCACAAGAAACCCTCCAACATTCTTGCCAACACTAATCTGATGACTATGACTGCAAGAGCCTTCTCAGCTTGTAGGGCCAAATCCTCCTTGATGGCTGAAGCTTTAACCATTTAGGAGCTGCAATTAAATCCACATTTGGGTCATAATCATACCACAACTCAAGACCAGACCCAAGCCAATAGATGTAACATCCCAATAACAATCAAACACATCTTGATTGACTGTCCCAGATGGCATCATGAAAGAAAGACTTATTTACAAAATAAATCAATAAAGGATATTCTAGCAGAAGGTAATAACTTTTCAATTAATAATATCATTCTCTTCTTAAACAAAATTAAATTGATAAGTAAAATATAATCTTCCCCCTTTTTTTTTTCTAAATCCCCCCCTTTTTTTATTATTTATTTATTTAGTTAACTACTTAATTTTTTATGTACTCTTTCCCCCATTCTTTTCCCAGCCCGAGAAGAACCCTAAAAGAGTTCAGAGGTCTGGTTAAACAAATCATTTATAACTAACTAACTATGACTCATGCCATCACTGCAGACAGAAACATGCCAAGCCAGGACCACATCAAGACACACACCACCAATGCCAGGAACCTCAAGCAGAGCCTATTTAATTCCACAGCCATGCTTGCTATTATGACTGTGAACCATACCCAGATCAATGCAAAGTGCCAAGACAAAGCCACACTAGAATACAGAACTGCAACCCAAAACCAGTTCCAAGCTAGGCCATGGATATGCCAATGCCAGAAGCCATATTTTTGGGCAGAACCGCACTCAAAGTTCCAATCCTAGCCAGGCCAAGACGTCGCCAGGACCAGCGATGCTAATATCATATTCCAGTCAAAACAGAGACTGAAGCCATTCTAATATTTTCCAGCAAAGCTGCTCAGGGATGAGCCCATGACCAGAGCCAACCTAGAATTCTTGATTAGAATTGCTCCAGCTTCCAGGACTTATCCTAAAGAGGTGGAATCAGAGTATTCTGACCCAAACTCTGATAACCACTATCACAACCAGAGCCACAAGCATAACACTGTTTCATCTAGAGACTGCATGCTCCCCAGTGCCACCCACGATTCTTGTACAGCCAGTCCCTTTGTTGATGACTTTTATGCAAAGCAGAGACAGAATTTTAAAAACATTTATAAGGCACTACAACTGTTACATCGACAGTGTGTACTGGTCTCATGACTAAGGCAAAGACTAGAATACTATAACATCTAGTAATGAAGATTCTAGCCACTCCTTTGGAAGGAATCTTATGAAAGGGAATCCTCAATGCATGGGTTACTATAAAAAAGACAGTACGAACTGGATTATATAAACAACTGCTGGAAATGTCCACAAAAGCAGTGAGTGCCAGATCCAGTGGGCCTGGAGCAGACCTGAAAGTACCCAAGTTAAAATGTGTGGGTTTGTTCATTGAAGCTGGATGCTGGTATACTTCCAGTATCTTTTTCTTCTTCAGACTACAATACTCTTAGTTATATACTGCACCTGTTTACGTGATATTTTCCATGCTGGCCCTTCTAATGATAAATCAACATCCACATTTACACCAGCAGCCTTACGTCCTAAAGTTATCTCTCTTGATCTCATAAGGTATCTGAGAAATAGAAAGATTATAATCAGTATTGTACAGTTTTACTGCATATCATAATTAACTCTACAGCCAACAGTACTTTTGTTTATATATATATATATATATATATATATATATATATATATATATATGTGTGTGTGTGTGTGTGTGTGTGTGTGTATATATATATTTTTTTATATATAACAAAAAATAAATACATATAAAGTCCCCAATTAAAGAAATAACTGACAATTATGCTCCCTCACAAAAAATGAAGAGGTGTACCATCTTTACCAATAATCGCAGAGGAAAACCAATATTGTGGAAATGAACTGGAGAATCTTATGAAGCAGTTGAGAGTGAAGAGGTGGCAGAAAAGGATTTTGCAAAGGTAGAGAGACAGTGTTTGGAGATGGTAGAACATTTCTTACCTGGTGACATACTGGACTTTAGCTACTACTGAGAGAACAATAACTGCAGCTAGTACTAAAAGAATAACGGGAAAGGTTGCAAACAGTCTGAATAATGTGGAAAGAGAATGTTGAATTTCTGGTAACATAATTAAAAAGTATCTATTCATAGAGCAATATGTGTAATGCATGTGCACTTACAAAGTACCTGGATTAGGTTAAAAAAATTATAATAATAATAATAATAATAATAATAATAATTCATGGCCGAGATGCACTGGACATCTTATTATAGTCCGACCTCCAAAATCCAGAATTCTGTGGTCCAGGAACTCCCATATTCCAGGATGTTTTTGAATCAGCTGCCATTAGTTCTTGAGTGGCTACAAGGGCGGTGCCACGTTTCAGTATTTGGATTTTTTGGATTTTGGAATTGAAGCTTGCTCCGTAAATACACGAGCACAATTAATTTCCAACGAAAACATTCTGCGAAACTCAAAAATATACAGGATACCGTAATTAGTATATACTCGTGTATCGTGCGATCATCAAAATTTCATCCAAAAACATGATTTCATCATATACATCATGTACAGTATAGTGTGAGGTGTATTTACAGTAGATTGCACTAGGCTAGGCTATCTATGCCTGTCTCGGTTTTGGTAGATACCATTGATAATGCATATTATATCCGAGTTAGCTTTTCACTAATAAACAGGCCTAGAAGCCAAAGTTCATTAGGTTAAATGCAAATCTTCATACATTAAATCAGGCTTACCAACAATGTGACTTGTCTAAGAATTCATCACTATTTCTTATAATTAACCACCACTTACTACTGTCTGCACGAAACTGGCTTAAACAACAAGTACTGATATAAACATTCGAATCAAGAAACAAACTTTAGCCGATGTCAGTTATCGTAACTAACACACGTTTATTAAGAGTTATGTTACAGTTGATTACTTGTTAAAAATTTGCTGATTTTCAATGGTGACTTTCATAAATAAGACAAGAATAAATCTTTATTCATGCTTTACTCAATGGAGGGGAAAATGTTAAAGTATGCCACTAAATTTACGGTTGTAGCTCTGACAGAAGAAACGAATAATGTGCAGGCCGACAAAACGTTTTGGAAGAGGCAAAGGAAACATCTGATGCTGCCGAATTCACACCTTTACTTTATTTAAAAATAATGTAAGTTGCATTTTTAAACTCTGCTTTGATAATTTACGTTTAAAACGCGTCTCCGAAATGCATATCATTTAGCAAATAATTGCTGTGATGATGTCGGTAAAATACAATCAGCTGATGCTTTTCAGAATGCAAATAGCGCACGTTTGTTTTGTTCATAAATTATAATACGATAATAATAAAACAATAATGCACGAAGTATACCTGCATACAGTATGTAAAACAACAGTTTTCTAAAATTATCATTATTCTTAATACTACTGTATTACAGTATTTGACTTGTGCAAATGGATATCTGTCGGTGTAACAACTTAATCTCACACACACACACACACATGTAGGTTTAAATAAACGAAAGCAGCAGATTTTAGGTTTTTGCTGAAAACGAAAACCATAAGTTTGAATTGCTGAAAAACAATGAAGGGTGTGAGATCTGAATTTGACAGTGCATTTATAAAGAGGTTAAGCTCCAGCATAGTGAAGGTGTAAGCATTTCCAGAGAGATGCATATGGAGCAGGCCAGAATTTTGCTAAGGAACTAACCTAACGAATGACAGTGATTATTCATGAGCTTTGTTCTACTTTTTATATCACTGCAATATACAGTATCTGTGAAATGAGCTGGCAAGACTGTTTACATAGAGGATTTTTTATGGGTAATTTCTAAAATCTGGGATTTTCTGTGGTCTGGCTATGGCCTGGTCCCAAGGGTGCTGGTCTTAGGAGGTCGGACTGTATCAAGAATGTTACTGGGAGACACAGTGTCCATAGGCTTGAAAACTAACTGAAATCTCAGATGGAGATGATGGGCCATAAGATGGGAAGAGAAGGGGAATAATCACTCAAAAGAAGTAGCAGCATTATGATCATTGGGAAAGACCAGAAAATCATTGACAAAGAGCAAATATTTAGACTTGGACCCAATGAAAGTTCTGACTGTGTGTGAACAAGCTAGAAGACTGGGAGAACTTATTGCAAATCTAACCCTATAAAACCATTAATAATGGTGATGCATGGCGATAAACTAAAAGTGAAATCATAGAATGTAACAAAGAAAACAAAGCAACTAAAGACTGCAACAATTAAAGGATAAAGATTCTTATAACCAGAAGGCTTCCCTGAAAACATGTCCCTCACAAAATATTTCATGATTACAAAAAATGATTCAAGTCAAGGGAACAACTTACCATTATTGTAGGATATATTCTTAAACCGTGCAACAGAAGAAAAATTACCATAATTAAACTATGGTATGACAGTGGATACACATACTTAGATATATTTACTGAATAACTGAACATAAAAAAATGAAATTATTAACAATTCATGTAATACAAACTGGTTAATAAGGGCACAGAATTACATTTTTACTAGCACTCACCAAAAGAATTTTTTCTTAAATGAGGTGAAAATTGGAGAATGGTAAATTTAAAGAAACTAGACAGCTTAGTTAGGAGACTCCAGAGAAAGAAAAGTAAACAGCAAAAAGGTATGCAGCTGAGGCCAAAAGTACACAGCACCAATGCCATCTACAGTGTGCTGCACAAAGCCAACTATAAGTGGCAACCTTCTAAGTACACTATTAATCTATCTATATATATAAAAATGGATGTGTGTGTGTTTCACCATAACTCTGAAATGCATTGAGCAATTTCAACCAAACTTGGTATACATATAACTTACTATCTGGAAAAGAATACTGTAGGAGGTAAGATATCACTATCACCAAAGGGCAGCAAAAGGGGTGGGGGTGGGGAGGGCTTCCCTGAAACGGGGGCTGGTTCTGCTTGCAGACTTAGTAACTAAATCAACTCTACAGGTTTATCATACCTCATTTCAGTATACATATTACTTACTATCTGGAAAAGAATACTGTGGGGGGGGGTACATCACTGGCACCAAAGGGGTAGAGGTGGGAAGGGGGTGACATTAAAATAACCAAAAATGACAGATATTAGTGTCTAATCCATAGTTTTCGAGGCTGCTGAGATGAATAGCGACACTCCTGATGCCCTTTTAACCCTTAAACGCCTACTGGACGTATCATATGTCGACTAAAATTGTCTGTTGGGTGCCAAGTGGACGTATCGTACGTCGACTACAAAAAATTTCAACCTTCGGTCAACTTTGACTCTACTGAAATGGTCGAAAAACGCAATTGTAAGCTAAAACTCTTACATTCTAGTAATATTCAATCATGTACCTTCATTTTGCAACAATTTCAAAGCCTCTAGCACAATATTTCGATTTATGGTGAATTTTTGAAAAACTTTTTCTTACGCCCCGCTGTAACTCGCCGAAAATTTCAGAAATTCTTTCTTCATTTTGTTGTAATTTTTGCACTGTTCTATATTAGCCGTTACATAAAGTTTTATGTATGAAAATGTGCTGTACAATACAACAGAAAATAACTCATGGTTGTAGCTTTTATCAGTTTTGAAATATTTTCATATAAATCACGATAACTGCCAAAATTTCAACCTTCGGTCAACTTTGACTCGACCGAAATGGTCAAAAACCGCAATTGTAAGCTAAAACCCTTACATTCTAGTAATATTCAATCATTTACCTTCATTTTGTAACCAATTGGAAGTCTCTAGCACAATATTTCGATTTATGGTGAATTTTTGAAAAAACTTATTCCTTTACGTCCGCATCAGAAATTCTTTCACACGTTGTTGTAATGTTTGCACTGTTTTATATTAGTCGTTACATAAAGTTTTATATATGGAAATGTGTGCAATTTCATGTAGAATACAACAGAAAATAACTCATGGTTGTAGCTTTTATCAGTTTTGAAATATTTTCATATAAATCACGATAACTGCCAAAATTTCAAGCTTGGTCAACTTTAACTCGACCAAATGGTAAAAAACGCAATTATAAGCTAAAACTCTTACATTCTAGTAATATTCAATCATGTACCTTCATTTTGCAACAAACTGGAAGTCTCTAGCACAATATTTCGATTTATGGTGAATTTCTGAAAAAAAAAAAAAAAAAAAAACTTTTTCCTTACGTCTGCGCGGTAACTCGGCCGAACATCTCAGAAATTCTTCCGTCATGTTGTCGTAATGTTTGCATCGTTTTACATTAGTCGTTACATAAACTTTTATATATGAAAATGTGCGCAATTTCATGTAGAATACAACAGAAGATAGCTCATGGTTGTAGCTTTTATCAGTTTTGAAATATTTTCACATAAATCACGATAACTGCCAAAATTTCAACCTTCGGTCAACTTTAACTCGACCGAAATGGTAAAAAAACGCAATTGTAAGCTAAAACTCTTACATTCTAGTAATATTCAATCTTTTACCTTCATTTTGCAATAAATTGGAAGTCTCTAGCACAATATTTCGATTTATGGTGAATTTTTGAAAAAACATTTTCCTTACGTCTGCGCTGTAACTCGGCCAACATCTCAGAAATTCTTTCGTCGTTGTTGTAATATTTGCACCGTTTTATATTAGTCGTTACATAAAGTTTTATATATGAAAATGTGCGCAATTTCATGTACAATACAACAAAAATAACTCATGGTGGTAGCTTTATCAGTTTTGAAATATTTTCATATAAATCACGATAAGTGCAAAAATTTAAACCTACAGTCAACTTTGACTCGACCGAAATGGTTGAAAAATGCAATTGTAAGCTAAACCTCTTACATTTTAGTAATATTCAATCATTTACTTTCATTTTGCAACAAACGAGAAGTCTCTAGAACAATATTTTGATTTATGGTGAATTTTGAAAAAACTATTTTCCTTACGTCCGCCCCTAACTCTGCTGAAAATCTCAGAAATTCTTTAGTCACTTTGTTGTAATTTTTGCACAGTTTTCTATTAGGCATTACATAAAGTTTTATACATGAAAATGTGTGCAATTTCATGTAGAATACAACGAAAAATAACTCATGGTTGTAGCTTTTATCAGTTTTGAAATATTTTCATATAAATCATGATAAGTGCCAAAATTTAAAACCTATGGTCAACTCTGACTCGACCGAAAATGGTAAAAAATGCAATTATAAGCTAAAACTCTTACATTCTAGTAATATTCAATCATGTACCTTCATTTTGCAACAAACTGGAAGTCTCTAGCACAATATTTCGATTTATGGTGAATTTCTGAAAAAAAAAAAAAAAAAAAAAAAAAAAAAACTTTTTTCCTTACGCTCTTGCTGGTAACTCGGCCGAACATCTCAGAAATTCTTCCGTCATGTTGTCGTAATGTTTGCATCGTTTACATTAGTCGTTACATAAACTTTTATTTATGAAAATGTGCGCAATTTCATGTAGAATACAACAGAAGATAGCTCATGGTTGTAGCTTTTATCAGTTTTGAAATATTTTCACATAAATCACGATAACTGCCAAAATTTCAACCTTCGGTCAACTTTAACTCGACCGAAAATGGTAAAAAACGCAATTGTAAGCTAAAACTCTTACATTCTAGTAATATTCAATCTTTTACCTTCATTTTGCAATAAATTGGAAGTCTCTAGCACAATATTTCGATTTATGGTGAATTTTTGAAAAAACATTTTCCTTACGTCTGCGCGCAACTCGGCCGAACATCTCAGAAATTCTTTCGTCTCGTTGTTGTAATATTTGCACCGTTTTATATTAGTCGTTACATAAAGTTTTATATATGAAAATGTGCGCAATTTCATGTACAATACAACAAAAAATAACTCATGGTGGTAGCTTTTATCAGTTTTGAAATATTTTCATATAAATCACGATAAGTGCAAAAATTTAAACCTACAGTCAACTTTGACTCGACCGAAATGGTTGAAAAATGCAATTGTAAGCTAAACCTCTTACATTTTAGTAATATTCAATCATTTACTTTCATTTTGCAACAAACGAGAAGTCTCTAGAACAATATTTTGATTTATGGTGAATTTTTGAAAAAAACTATTTTCCTTACGTCCGCCCTAACTCTGCTGAAAATCTCAGAAATTCTTTAGTCACTTTGTTGTAATTTTTGCACAGTTTTCTATTAGGCATTACATAAAGTTTTATACATGAAAATGTGTGCAATTTCATGTAGAATACAACGAAAAATAACTCATGGTTGTAGCTTTTATCAGTTTTGAAATATTTTCATATAAATCATGATAAGTGCCAAAATTTAAACCTATGGTCAACTTTGACTCGACCGAAATGGTCGAAAAATGCAATTGTAAGCTAAAACTCTTACATTCTAGTAACATTCAATCTTATACCTTCATTTTGCAACAAACGGGAAGTCTCTAGCACAATATTTCGATTTATGGTGAATTTTTTAAAAAACTTTTTCCTTACCTCCTCGCACGGTTACTCTGCTGAAAATCTCAGAATTTCTTTAGTCACCTTGTCGTAATTTTCGCACCCTTTTCTATTAGGTGTTACATAAAGTGTTATACATGAAAATGTGTGCAATTTCATGTAGAATACAACAAAAAATAATTCATGGTTGTAGCTTTTATCAGTTTTAAAATATTTTCATATAAATCACGATAAATAGAAAAAATTCGACCTTCAGTCAACTTTAACTCGACTGAAATGGTCGAAAACTGCAATTGGAAGCTAAAACACTTACAGTCTAGTAATATTCAATCAATTACCTACATTTTGCAACAAATGGGAAGTCTCTAGCGCAATATTTTGATTTATGGTGAATTTTTGAAAAAAACTTTTTTTTACTTTTGCACGTCACAAATTCATGCATCATTTTGTGATAATATTTTCTCTGTGTTGCTTTGATCATTTTACAGTTTGTTATATACCAAAATCATCGCAATTTAGTGTACAATACAATAAAAAAATAACTTATTAGCTTTAACCATTTTTCTCACAGCACGATTTGTATACAATTATATATGAAATTTTTTTTTGTGCTGTCATATATTCCAATATTTATATATGATAATGATATTTTTTTAATTTCTGATGGTTGCATACTAAACTTCGGGCAATGACAAAAAAAGGAGCCAAAAATGAACTCTTAATCTTAAAAACTAAGCGTGTCAGCTGCGGCGCCAACTTCTGAACGCCGCCGGCATACGGCAGACACTTTTGTAAATAGAGGCTCGGCATTTAAGGGTTAACTGCTATATAAAAAATTTTCATAGCTAATACTTATTTAACAAAATTCGTAAATTTGTCAACTCTTCAGGCAGACCTTTTTAGTTACAATTAAATTTAGAATTAAAATGAAAAACTAAACCTGTTCAAGAAAACATGAATAAATGATATATGAAATGCTACTGAAGCACTGATGCATTACTTTTTACACAGAATTCTTCTAACTACCTACCTTTGTACAACAATGTTAACTATTCCCTCTACATAAGAAGGAAAACCACTTATATTACAACTTCATGATCCATTACATTTCTAGTTTCCTCAAAATCTACAATTCCTCTGAAAGCTCAACACATCAGCAAAAATGTCATTTGAAAAGCCAGTATGTTTAAAGTTGATATAACATAGATTTATCAAAATGTGAAAAGGAAGAAAAAATTATTACAGTTAACTCAAGATTTATCAAAATGTGAAAAAGAAAGAGAGAATTCTTACAGTTAACTCTAGATTAAAGCAAGGATTACTTTCCAGTAGAGGTCTTATTATTTGAAATTGTATTTAAAGATAATATTTTCCCATAAGAAACAAACATTAATAAGGAGAGTTACCAATCCTGGACTCTTGAGCAAGTTTGCCAATTTTAAGGTTTACGTCACAATAATATTTAAGAAATATTATTAATACTCTACTGTACTACATTTAAATTCTGCACTGTGGGCTTGAATAAAATCCTTGTGTCAACTGAACACATATAGTTAGACACTTCTTCATAAAACAGTTGAGAGAGAGAATGCAATTTCTTCTCCATTTTTTCATACTGACAAAAATGTTCAAATCATTGTACATTTCCAGTTGATTATTGTACAATTCTGTGAATAATTCCATTAGTGTACACATGGTATCATATATCATACAGAAGGTAAAATTATTGCATTTGTGCAATAATTATGGTACTGTATATCTAGGACCACTGGGTAAACGTTTCCCTCTCCTACCACTAGGCAAAGTGGGTGTTTGTGACATAATCGCCACTCTGGACCATCCTAGATCTGCGGCTGATTTGGAAATGATTTTCAAGAGTAAATTAACTTTAAATGAAAATTACCATGTTACTGTGTCAGTAGAGCATACCTCTATAAATACTTGCTCATGTTAAAACAAAAACACATTATTTAAACTTATTCAAAAAGTGACTGTACTGGTATTAATCTGCACGAAGATGTTTGTATTATACCAATATTCAGCTAAAGACTATGTCTTTAAGAACACAGTAAAATGTTTTAGAGGTAATTCTGCAACATTTGCATTTCTACTACATCATGTAGATGTCACTGGATTTTGTTCCAAACTGAAAGATGAGCAAATCCTACCTTACTAATCGACCACGTAGGACAGCCAATGTCTGGTTGTCAAATTCTGGAGGAGAGATTCCTGTGACTGTATCTACCAAGACTTGCCATTTGGAGACCTGGTCTTCAAGTAACCTTATCTCTCTTTTGCTTCCTCGGCTTGCTATCCCAAGTTCATGCTCCAGCAAGTCATCGCTACTTTCGTATAGTTCTGAATCATGAATCTGTTGGAAAATATCAATGGTTTCACAAAACACTGCAGTACTGTACCTAAAATTTTCAGAAAATTTTAATTTGTGACCGCTATACATTATCAAGACCCCAGTCATAGGTACAATATTCCAATGAAATATTAATAGCTCCCACACCATAGACCCATGATTTCTAATTGAATTGCACTTGTTTCAGACTGTTTGCAATTTTTATAATTCAGCTTGAGTATATTCCCTATAATATAGAATAGGACTTTTGCAGAAAAAATAATTGAACTAATATTTATGTTGATTTTCCAGACAACTCATCACGTGGATGTTCACTTGGATAGCCTACCTCACACTTCAGTAATCCCACAACCACTATCCATGTTACAGCTATCACTTACAACGGGAGATGTAGAACCTTTACAAAAACTTTGCAAGCAAACTGATAAAGAAGAGTTATTAATACTTGGAGGTGATATTGTGACTGTCTTAGCCAATACAAAAGCAATTCAGTCCTCTGTTCTTCATGCAATACCTTATTGGTTTATAATAACGGGGGGCAAAAACTCTCAATTTTCATTTTGTACAAGAGATACAGATTCACCTTGTAAACAGAGCCTATTGGTGCCAGACCATTTTTATAATATAACTAAGGATATTCCATTGGATATTAAATTAATATGGCGTGATGGAATATTTAATGCACTGATTCACACTGGAAGTGCTGACACTTAATGCTACACATGACCATGTAGGAGTATTAAAGCTTTAAAAACTAAATTGTATTAATTTAAACTTAATTTTATATTTTTACTGAAATTTGCTGGTTCAAATGAAATAATTTTGCAGATATACTACCAGAATTTACATTCAGTTGTTCCTACCACATACTTCTGAAAAATGTCATTTTCATGATAAAATTACCAAATAATTACATAGCTATTAGTTTCTACTTTACGCAGCAACTCAAAATTCAAAATTTGCTGTAGTGCTCTTTTGTTTTGGGTGTAGGTAGACTGCCCTGCCCACTTTCAGGGAAGGATAGGTAAAACACAGCTAAAGAGCTCAATTTGTTTATGCTCTACGTCCATGAGAGGGGAGGCGGGAGGACTCCAATCATGTAATTATTTGGTAAGTATATATAAAACTTTATTATAAAAATGTCATTTTCATTTAAGTAACTTAACCAAATAATTACATAGCTGAATCCCACACTGACAGGTGGTGGGATACACAGACAAAACTACTAAAAAAACACTCGGAGATGGAGATGAATTTGAAATAAAGAAATTAGCTAGCATTGTGAAATTCTTGTTGTAACCTTACTTGGTAAGGGAGTTATGGCAGATAGGTACTACCTCAAGTTGGAGTTCCTCTCGACCTGTAGCGATGTGGCAGTAGAGTCAAGAGTCGCCTCTACTTTAGCATGTGTTTTGCAACATAGGAATCAATTGCAGGTTGCCAAAGCTAAAAATCCAAAAAGACACATCAAATATGTGTGTGCCCTTGCCCCGGACGCAGTACAATAAAATATGACCAAATGAAATTTAAAACCTACACCACAAACACGTTAAAATTCAAACAAACTGATGGCACTCACGACACAGTGCCAATCAGGCTTCCCAAGAAAACAATCCTTATTCAAGGAGAGTGGATAAAGGAAAAACAAAGACATTCCTCCTATCCTTCATCCCCCAACACCATGCCAGCTGCAAAGTACGGGTCTAGAGTGCTGCATCTTTCATGTACTGTTTCAACATAGTGTAGGTAGGACATTGCAAACACTGAATTACATTTTCAATATGTGGACTGCAGGATAGAAGCCAGCGATAGGTTACGTCTGAAGGCCAGCGACATTGTGACTGCCCTAATTTCATGTGCCTTGACCTTACATAAAGGCAGGAAATCTCTGAGTGTGATTCAGAAATCACAGTCCTCAAAAAGAACCTTAAGGTGTTTTTAGAAAAAGGACGACTGGGGTCTTTAACTGAACACTACAGGTTCAGGAGAAGAACCTCTAATTCCATTGGTTCTCCTTAAGTACTCGTGAAGAGATCTAACTGGGCAGAGGACTCTCTCCTGATCCGCTTGACCTAGGATGTTAGACAGGCTCTTGCCTGAAAAAGAACGTGGCCAGGGTTTAGTAGGGTCTTCGTTCTTTGCCATGAATCCTAAGGTCAACGAACAAACAGCATCACCTTGAGCAAAGCCTACTCTCTTATCAAGGGAATGCAGCTCATTAGTCCTTTTAGCTGTAGCTATGGCCATCAGAAAAAGGGTCTTCCTCATACTGTCCACTTAGCTTAGTAGACTGCAGCAAAAGATCGTCGCCTACACTTTGCAATAGCTTCTGCAGCCTTCCTTGAAAAACCATTCACTCTGACATGCTTCCTGACAGTCTGAAGCCTGTCAGAGCGAGGGGATAAGCCTAGGTGAAAACGTTGAAAGTGCGGCTGTCTTGAGAAGATTTCTCTTCTGAGGTTTAAGCCTTGGATAATCTACCAACAGACTTAGAAGGCCTGGGAACCATTCCTTGTGGCCAAAAGGTAGCCACCAGGGTCACTGAAGTGTTGCTATGGGTACTGAACTTCAACACTTTCCTTACCATGCTGAAGGGAGGAAAGGCGTAAACGTTGAAATCCGACCAATCCAGCAGCATGGCATCTGTCGCCCAAACTTGCAGATCCAGCGTCGTGGAACAGTACAGAGGGAGACGATGGTTTCTTGACGTTGCAAACAGGTCTACCAAAGGTTCTCCCCACAGCCTCCACAGGTTGGTGCACACCTGTGGACTGAGTGTCCACTCCGCTGGTAGAACCTGTTTGCCGCGACTCAATTCATCCGCAAGGACGTTCCTTGCCCTGGATGAAGCAGGTCACAATGGTGGTCTTGTTGCTCTCTGCCCACAGAATAGAGTCCTTGGCCGCTTCGCACTGCGAAAAGGAGTGGGTCCCTCCATGGTGTTCTTGATGTAGGCCAGTGCGGTCATACTGTCCAAATGGACCGCAACTGTCCTGTCAAAGGTCTCTGTTGCAAAGCACTGAAGAGCAAGGTGTATCGTCTTCAACTCTTTTACATTTATGTGGAGGTTTCTTTCGGTCGGAGACCATAACCCCGACACCTCAAAACCGTTGAGAAGAGCTCCCTAACCCAGATCTGACGCTTTGGAGTAAAACATTAGGTCGGGGTTCACAGGAGACAGCAACATCCCTGTCACAAATCTGTTTTCCACCAGCCACCAAATGAAGGTCCTCCTTGATTTCGGGGGTGATTTCGAAGACGAATGAATCTGGAAAGACTTTCCTCCACCAGTTGGCTCTGAGGTAAAATTGTAGCAGTCTGGTGTGTAATCTGCCCAGAGGAACAAGCTCCTCTATTGAGGACAGTGTTCCTAGAAGGCTCATCCAAGCATTGGCTGAGCAGGATGGGCGAGAAATGAATTTCCAGACTTTCCTGATGCAAGTGAGAATCCTTTGTTGGTACAGAAAAGCCTGAAAATTCTGAAAATCTATCACTATCCCCAAATGTAGAATTGACTGAGTAAATCTTGTGCAAGCTGAAGAGTCTTCTGAAGGTCCTCCGTGCACTGGGATTTCGAGGGGGAGCGTAGGAGCCAGTTGTCCAGGTACAGACGCTTTTATTCCCATGAGGTGCAACCACTTCGCCAATGGAGCGAGAACACGGGTAAAAACTTGAGGAGCTGTGGAGAGGCCGAAGCACAGAGCCTGAAACTGGAAGACCCTGTCCTGGAACATGAATCTCAGATACTTTCTGTAGTTTGGGTGAATTGGAATGTGAAAGTATGTGTCCTGCATATTTACCGTGACCATCCAATCTCCCCGGTGGATGGCTAACAGGACCAACTGATTCGTTTCCATTTTGAACTTCGTAGTTTGAATAAAGAAGTTCAGAGCACTGACGTTCAGGACAGGTCTCCATCCCCCTGATGACCTGAGGACTACGAAGAGGCGATTGTAAAATCCCTCTGTGCTTGTATCCTCGACTTCTTCCACCGCCTGCTTCTCGAGCTCACTAGCGAGGGATGGGCTTGTTGGAAGGCTTCTTGCTGGGTCGCACTGGACGCAGATTGGCTCTCGGACGGGACTGGAACCGGCCTCTACTTCCTCGAAAGAGCTTCTAAGCCAGTGGAGAAGAAGTCCTGACATTTGAAACCGATGAAGAAGAAGGTCATGCAAGAATCCTAGTCCTCTTGGCAGACTGAGGGAGCAGGTCTTGGGTTGACTTCTTCTGCAGTTCGCCCGTCACTCGTTCCAAAGTTTCTTGTGGAAACAAACTGGTGCAATCTAAAGGAGTGAACAACAGGGAAGAATGTTGGGAGGGAGTGACCGAGTGACCCCGCTTAGAAGTGGACGAGCACCACAAATCTCACTTTTTGATAGTGTAGTTGCTTGCTTCGTCCTCAAGGAGTTACCTTCCATGGTCTACCAGAACTCCATGGTGACCAAACTAATATCTAAGAATTCTCTTCCAGTTGGTCTTTTTGGCCAGGTGTTGTGTCGTAATGAATAACATTATAACACGTGATGGAGTATATAATGGACTCAAAGAAGCTGAACCCAGTTTTTCCAACATCAAAAGAACCTGCAAGAAAGAGAAATGACTATTGTGCACATGCATCCGCCCTCGTTTACAACCGGGCCGTTAGAGACCAAGGAGCCATTACTCTCTCTGGTCTACAATAAACCCCCCATATTCGCGGGGGATGCGTACCACACCCTCCCCCGCGAATAGCTAGAACCCGCGAATACTTAAACTTAGAACTGCCTATTTTGATAGTTCAGGGACACAAAAAAATAACTAAAAATGCTTATACAGGTATTATCCTACTTACAATGGGGTTAGGTTCCAAAAATACCCATCGTTTGTTGGGAAAAACGTATCTCGAATATAGCCTAGCCTACATTAGGGTATTCAGTACCACGTATACATATATGGTAACCTAGCCTACACTATAAAGCATACCCTATACATACACAGTATAGTAATTATTAATATCAGCTAATTCTGGAGGTTCATGCAGTGATTTATGATAATTCAATACAAAGAGAAATATAACAAACAAAATTAGCTTAGCCTACACTATAGTATATCGTATACATATACGGTAGCCTAGCCTACATTGTGCTATACTCTATATTCACATATCTTATTATACAAACATCATAACGAATATGCATCTTTTAAAATGTTATGCCTTAATTCACTGTACCCAATAATATTGTATATATATTCTTATATTGCTTTTGTATTATCTATTGCGGTCATAGCCGTCAATGTTTTGGTTTGGAAATCGTTTATTTCACCGTGTTTAACTCAGTTTAGAGTGCTTTTCTTCCTTCTAAATATAACTTAAATACTGTACTTCTCGTTGTGAAATTAATTTAGCTATTTTTTTTTTTTGTTAAGAGATGATGTTGGCCGTTTGGAGGCGTTTATTTTGTGTAAAAAAAATCAAGATTCTGTTTGTTATTTTCACTTGATTTCATCATAAGAGCTTTATGTATTTATTGTTTATCAGCGTAAAAATAGCAGTAATGCATTCTTTCATGCCCAGTAGTGTTGATTAACATACTTTCTCTCCAATTTTAATTACGGTCGAGTTTCATACATGTTGCCGATGCATGATAATTTAGTCATTAGCAGCTTGAACTTGTTTTCTCAGCTTCAGCTACAACTTCCAGCTTAAATTTAGCAGTACACTTCCTTGCCGATCTTTTATCCATACCGAATAAGGGTATAATGTAAAAATATATCACTCCTATTCTAATAAACATCACTTCTACTATAACCTACAGTAATTGTGTATTACCGTACGATGGTTGAAATACAAGCAAAAGGTCTGTTGTTATCCGATTTGGTGATAAACAAAACAACAGTTTCTCGGTCGGTTGTTTATGGCTGTACACATTTATGCAAGAGTATAACATCACTAACAATACTTTTATCATTCTCAGTTACTTTTTTAACTAGATGGGATAAAGAGTTGGAGGAAAAGAAGCTGGTATATTGTAATTTGATCTCTCTCACTGCCTGTATGCTGCTGCCTGCGCCCTCGTGAATTTTAAAATATTTTATAAATATTGTCGTATCGGTATTAATTGCTTACCCCATTGCAAAATCAAATTATCATAAGGTTAAATACCGTAACTCGAGTACTTACTAAGTATTTTAATAGTTTTATCACAAAAAGTGCATTTAGTTATGAAAATGAGATGAAAATACAGTAATTAGTGAATATTTCTCAGTGAAAAATACCGTGAATGGGCGGATTTTCAGCAAATAATGCGTATATATGTTCCACAGAGAAATCTGCAAATAGGTGAGTCTGTGAATCTTGAGACCGCGGATACGGGGGGGAGGGGGGGTTCACTGTATAGCAAACTATTCACATCGTTGCCAGCGCTCCAAAAAAAATTTGACTTTTTCTCCGTTTTCATTATCGAGGATCATGGAAACATCAAAAATAGCAAGATAAGTGCTTAATATTAAGTTCTACAAAAAGTTTTAGTTTTAAACTTTTGAAATTGATAATTTTGTCATGAGAGCCGGGACCCCACTCGTTGATTGCTAGCCTACCTAGTTTCGTAAAGCGTTTATTGCTACCTAGTTTCATAAAGTGAAAATTCTTTCAAATTCCAACTAAATGTTTTAACTAAAAGAAGTGTTCCACAACTTTCCATTAATATAGAAAATCCTTTAAGATTATACGACGTCTACAATAATCTAAGCAGTAAGTGAGGACAATTTAGACTAAGTTAATAGTGGATGTTGTCTGTAGCCTATGTCCTTGGATTACATATCCTTAAGTGGCCTACCTTTGACCCAGGACCCTAGGATTAGATAATAACAATATCTGGGCAAAATAAATTGATAGCCTAACAATAAGGCTACGTATTAGTATAAATTTTTTCCTTTTATATAAGCCTGTGCACTTAAGCATGAGCTAAATAATCCAGGACTAGCCTAGGCATTACTTTATATCAAGTTAAGTGGTAACTTTTTATGAAACATCCCATTTTTGGATAAACTGTTAGCCTAGACCATCTAACCTGGGACTAAATGAAATAGTAATCTGTGCTGGATGAGATGGTAACCTATCATTTAGGCTATATACAAAGGTAAGCTAATTGTGTTTTATGTAACCCATACCCTCAAGTGTGAATTAAATCCAGATTAGGCAGTAGCGTAGATCAGAGTAAGTTATGGCCTGGCTTTAAGGTTACACATTAGTGAGTTATTGTTTTATATAGTAGACCAAATAGCCTAGGATTGGATATAAACAACAACCTCGGTTAGACAAAAAATAGTAGACTTACCTATAAGGTTACATAGTAAGTTTTCTGTTTTTATATAGCCTAGCCTATACATTTAAAAGTGATCTATAATAATCTGGATTAGGCAATACCCTATACTAGGTTAAGAAAGAACAAATAAGCCTATGATTATATATAAACAGTATCCTACACTCAATAAAATAACCTACTTTTTTATGACTCTGTAGCATGTCTGTGAGGCTACATACTAGTAGGGATCTTGTGTAGCCTATATCCTTAAAGGTGATATAAACCTAGAAGAGGCAGTAACCTAACAGATTAAGTAGGAACCCCTTTTTAAGGAATATCCTATTTACCTAAAACAGCGATGGCCGAATATCAGATAAAAGGGTAGTCTTGGCCACAGAAAACCAGATTATAAGAGGATTATTTTCTTTATAGTTTATATCCTTAAGTTTTAAATAATCCTAGAATAGGTTAAGCAAGAACCTTCTAAGAAGTCAGCATCTCCAGCAGTAGAAGGCTCCGTTGTCGAAGATGTAAACGAAGTGGAAGTATCGGCGCTAGCAGACGGTGACATCTTCTTGTTTGACTTACCTAATCGAGTCCAAAGTACCGATCCCAAAGTCAAAACTGGGATAGAAGTTCCAAATCCAATCAATAAAGTATCCATCCAGGAGAAAATGCGTTGAAAACAGTCCAAATCGTAATCTGATATCCAAATTCTTTAAATGGGGGTCGGGCTAAATGACCAAAAGTTTGCCTGATGTGGGACACACCCACACACTGTGGCGAACGAAAAGCAATTGGGGATCTCGGCCTCACTCGGCCGGGACTTGAAGTAGCGTTGCCAACGGTTCTTCAGGTAACTCATTTAACAAGATTTTCCTGTAAGTGTTGGTAACGCTGACAGTTAATCCTTAAATGCCGACTGGACGTATCGTACGTCGACTAAAATTGTCTGTTGGGTGCCGAGTGGACGTACGGTACATCGACTACAAAAAGTTTTTTTAAATATTCGTGGAAAAATAGTTATAGGCCTAGTTTGCGAAAGATTTTAAATCACGCACCTTGAGGGATACTGGGAGTTCACGGATCACGCTGTTGTTTTGTTTACAAGCGTTACCCAGCCGCGCATGCGCGAATTTCTTTCTTCTCGCACTACAGAGCTTCAGCAACACATCTCAGAAATTCTTTTGTCACTTTGTCGTAATTTTTGCACCGTTTTATATTAGGCGTTACATAAAGTGTTATACATGAGAATGTGCACAATTTCATGTAGAATACAACAAAAAATAACTCATGGTTGTAGCTTTTACCAGTTTTGAAATATTTTCATATAAATCACGATAAGTGCCAAAATTTAAACCTAAGGTCAACTTTGACTCGACCGAAATGGTCGAAAAATGCAACTGCAAGCTAAAACTCTTACATTCTAGCAACATTCAATCATTTACCTTCATTTTGTAACAAATTTGAAGTCTCTAGCACAATATTTCGATTTATGGTGAATTTTTGAAAAAACTTCTTCCTTCCCTCCGTGCGCGGTAACTCTGCTGAAAATCTCCGAATTTCTTTAGTCACCTTGTCGTAATTTCTGCACCGTTTTATATTAGTTTACATTAGGCCTTACATAAAATGTTATACATGAAAATGTGTGCAATATCATGTAGAATACAACAAAAAATAACTCATGGTTGTAGCTTTTATCAGTTTTGAAATATTTTCATATCAATCACGATAAATAGAAAAAATTCGACCTTCGGTCAACTTTAACTCGACCGAAATGGTTGAAAACTGCAATTGTAAGCTAAAACACTTACAGTCTAGTAATATTCAATCAATTACCTTCATTTTGCAACAAACGGGAAGTCTCTAGCACAATATTTTGATTTATGGTGAATTTTAGAAAAAACTTGTTTTTACGTCCGCGTGTTACGAATTCATGCATCATTTTGTGATAATATTTTCTCTGTGTTGCTTTGATCATTTTACAATTTGTTATATACCAAAATCATCGCAATTTAGTTTACAATACAACGAAAAAAAAAAATAAAAAAATAACTCTAGCTTTAACCGTTTTGCTCACAGCACGATTTGTATACAATTATATATGAAATTTTTTTTTTGCGCTGTCATATTTATATATAATAATATTTTTTTTCATTTCTGATGGTTGCATACTAAACTTCAGGCAATGACAAAAAAAGGAGCCAAAAATGAACTCTTAAAATGAACTTAAAAACTAAAAACTAAGCGTGCTGTGATTTTTTGAAAAAAACTTTTTTTCCACTTCGGCGCTAACTTCTGAACGCCGCCGGCATACGACAGACACTTTTGTAAATAGAGGCTCGGCGTTTAAGGGTTAATTACCCACTTAGTGAGTAAAAGCTATGGGGATGTAGTTCGGGCTGGTGGGTGACCAGCGCTAATTCAGGTGTTCAGGGAGTGCACTGCAATATAAATTTTTGTATTTGAAGTTTTAAAAGCACAGTGTTTCATTTCCGACCACCAGTGAACAGGGTTATTTGTGTATGCACAAGGTACAAGGTAAGTGATAAACATGTACTGTTCTCCTTCAGAGTTTTTTTTTAAGTGAACTAAGACCAGGGGAACAATTATAGTTGTTTGATGGAGTGATGCCCTTTCCTTCTAGTATATTTCTTGCTTAACAGTTACTACTTCACTCATAACTTGATAAACTTAGATTGATTTTTTCAAGTGATAAACAAGTTTTAAGGGATCACTGTTACCTTTAGCGTGTTCAGTCATAATTTTATTGTTATGAGAGTTCAGGTATCTGGCTAAGGTGAAGTAAATTTTTGGATTTTGTGAATAGTTGTGTAATAACCAGGTACTTGATCACTTTGTGAGAGTATATTCACCAACAAGTATATCTCTTTGTGTTCTCAAAAAGGATTCCTCCAAAAGAAGAGTGATTCTCAACCAATCAACACAGAACAAAAACACTGTTTGCCATAAGTTTCAGATAATTACTGTTGACTAAGTATGTTGAATCATTATAAAAGGAACTTAGTTTCTATAGATCTGAAAGATGCATACTGGCACATCCCTACAGCCGTTCCCTTCTGCCCCTTCCTAACGTTCCTGATAGGGAAAGATATGTACAGATTCAAAGTCATGCCCTTTGAGCTAAACATTGCCTAAGGAATATTTTACAAAATTAGCAATGGTATTTGTTTGAGAACTCAAACAAAAAAGAATACAACTAACAGCCTACCTAGACAACTGGTTGATCTGGGGACGCACAAGAAAAGAGTGCTTGAAAAACCTAAGAGCAATGGTCAACAGACTACAGTCAAAAGGTTTTATAACAAATTTGAAAACTTCCTACCTCTTGCCCAGCAGACACTTTCAGTGGCTGGGACTGTGTTGGTATCCTCTTCACGGCCTGTTGTCTTTCCCCATCATACTCAAAACGGAATAAGGCAAGTCCTCAAAACGTTCCTCGCACAGCCCAGAGTTCCCAGATGGCAATCAGAACGTATGATGGGCCTGCTGCAGTTAGCATCAGTAATAGATCCAATACTTAGATTGCAACTAAAAATGTGAACAAATTCTGGCTATCGCATGCATGAAAAAAGATGCGAGACCGACCTCATCAAAGGATTAAAAAAGTTGGGGAGATACTTCGGCCTTGGACCCGGAAGGAATCTCTGGTGAAACAGGTCACCCTGACTCCTCCATCTGTATCAGTGACAATACACACAGATGCCTTGTTGACAGGTTGAGAGGACATTGAGAGGATCGTCAGGTGGCAGAGGGATGATCAGCTACTCTGAGGAATTCTCATATCAATTTCCTGGAGCTGATGGCTGTCTTTTTGTCTCTCAAAAAACTCAAACCTCCAGAAGAGAGACAACATAACTACAATATCCTACATCAAGAGGTCGGGATCACATTCACCTCCTCTCAGTACGGTAATGCTAGACATCCTTCGGATGGTGCAAGCAAGGAAGTGGCACATGTCTGCAATTCACCTCACATGGGGTCTCATTGTAATAGCATAATCTCTATCAAGGAAAACGACAGCCTCAACAGAGTGGATGTTGGACAACCACTCTTTTCAAACAATAGCCAGCATGCTTCCACAACCGGAGGTGGACCTCTTCGCCACATACTAGAATCACAAACTCCTAATATATGTCTCCGAACCTGGAGAGTCAAGCAACAGCAAGAGATGCCTTCCTAAAGACTGGGACAAGGGGAGGACAATATCTTTCTCCCCCACTGTCCCTGATTTCAAAGGTTTTGGGCAAACTTCTAACCTTCAAAGGAACAGTTTACCTGATAGAACCAAATTGGCCAAACAGGCACTGGTTCCTATTACTTCAACAACGGATGAAAAGATCAATTCCACTATTGTCCGCTGTTCTATCCCAGACAGTAGGAGGGAAAGTCGTTTACGCATCCTCCTTTCCGAGCCGAGACCTTCACGTATGGATTTTTAAAAAAAATATCTATCATGAAAATTACTCACCCAACATCGCTAAGTACCTAGGGCAAAAATTATGGACATCATCTATCCGGCAATACCAGTCCGTATGGAAAATATGGTTAGATTATATCCATACTGAGAGTCCCGTTGAGATTTCTATAGAAATACTTTTCATTTTTCTTATATACCCTTTTGAAGACAAATGTCTTGCGGTTACAACAGTCATGGCATACAAGGCTGCATTAATGGAACCCTTGCTTTATGGATTCAGGATTGACTCCAGTATAGAAGTTGTCACTTCCCTTCCGCAGTTTTTTGCTCTACAAAGGCCCACTCCTGAAAGGCTTCCAATTACTTGGTCCCTGAACAAAGTGCTTAGACTTCTATCAACCTGTCAATTCAGTGGACCCAATACAACCACAACGTGCATGCTACAAAAGGCAAGCTTCTTGATTGCATTAGCATCAGGAGCTCGTATTAGTAAACTGGGCTTTCTTAGATGGGGACCATGCACCACGCAAACACCTGACCATCAGTTATTATTGTCCCCTGGCCCATCATTCCTGGCCAAGAATAAGGATCCTTTATAAGGGAAATTTATTCTTATAAGAAAACTCAATTTAGCAGACAAGACATTATACCCGGTTCAAGCACTTAAGGTTTACCTAGAAGTCACGGCAAACATCCCAGGGGGTCCTATTTTCCTACATCCTAGCACAAACTAACCACTCTCCCTACAAGGGCTGAGAATGATTGTAGTGTTTCTTATTAAAAAGGCAACCCCACATTCCTTTCCTAGGTCACATAATGTTAGGAAAGTATGTCGTTGGCCTTCTCCAGAAATGTCCCTTTCGAAGAAGTCTCCATATGTACAGGGTGGTCATCAGTTAAATTATTGCCACGTGCTCTAACAAATTCGACTGCACTGTGTATCAGTAGGTGGCATGGTTAGTCTTAACCCGTAGGTGCTATGGCAGAAAACCAGGGGTCTTATTGACAGTGAGTGTGCTAACTATTGCTGGGAGAAGGATGACAATATCACAACCAAACCCAGCATGCTTTGGTTAAGCCACTGTAGAACTACATCCTAAAACATAAGTTCATGTACAGTTTCTTGTTCCTTGGTGCCAAAACCTGAAGAGTATTTGGAATAAAGAATGGGACTTGAAATCTGTGGCTTGACCTCGGACCAGAAATGTTTTTTCCTTTGGGGTGTTGGGATTAAAAATTATGAGATTAAGCCTTTTTCGTCACCTGTCAATTTCTTTGTAAAGCTCGAGGACGAAACAAGCGACTACACTATCAAAAAATCAGGTTTTGACATGGGAAAAACCTATTTTTGGTAGTTGCTGTCGAGTCCTCAAAACCCTCCTACTTCCCTAATGACAAGGCATGGGATTTGGGCAAGGGATCATCCTGCATTGACCAACAGAGTAATGGCTCCTTGGTCTTTAACGGCCCGGTTGTAAACAAGAGGGCGGATATGCGTGCGCAATAGTCACTTCTCTTTCTTGCAGGTTCTTTTGATACTGGAAAAACTGGGTTCAGCTTCGATGAAGATAAGGGAAAGTGCCCTCTTATCTCTGAGTCCATTATATACTCCATCACGTTTTATCATGTTAATCATTACGACAAAATACCTGGCCAAACCGACCAACTACAAGAGAATTCTTTGATATTAGTTTGGTCACCACTGAGCTCTGGTAGACCATGGAAGGTAATTCTTTGAAGGCTCAACAGCAACTACCAAAAATAGGTTTTTCTGACATCAAAATTATAATTTTTGAAAGTAAATTGTATTTTCCTAACTACACAAACCCGAGGTCCTTTACATTAGGAATTACTTTCAGTGTACTGAAACGGCCATTAAACTCTTGAGCAAGGTGGTTAGGCAGTAACTACCGCCAGGTAGCCCCGCCTGCCCGGATGTAAACATTCCAGTTTGCCTTTTTAGTCCAGGTTCAGATTGAGGGGTGGCATGAGGTGGGCATAATTTGGGTTTGTACAGTTGGGAAAAATACAATTTACTTTCAAAAATTGTAATTTGTTCTGACATGATATACAAACCGTTGGTCCATTACATTAGGAAGACTCACTGGTTGGAAGGAGGAATCTGAGCGAGTCTCTTGAACTGACTGGAGTTCTGCACCCTGGGCTACTCCTCTTGGTCGAAAGAGTGAGGAGGATTGACATATTGATCGGAGTGTAGGAACTACAAGATCAAATGTCAATACAGGACCTTTTTCAACTCATACGACAGCAACTGGAAGAATCTTAGAGTGGAGGTGGTAACGAAAAGCTGAGATAGGGTTTTCCTTATTGCCAGTCTCTCCTTCCTCTCCTTGCTAGAGGAAGGAGCAGAATTGCTTCTATGATTCTAGGAGAAAAACAGAACGAGTGCTCAATGTGTAGTCTTACCGCATCAGCGACTGGATTGGTTCGAGTCCTATTCTCATCCCGAAGGAGAAGTAGAAGGATGGGGGAGGAGGAGGAAGAGGGGCAAGATGAGAGATGGTCCTAAGAGGGCACATCTCTATCAGACGACTCTCGTGCGAATGGGACAGGAACCCTAAACGAAATCACATGCCACCCGGGAACAGTTCCCCTGGGACAGCAAGACCAAAGAAGCTTCTCATCCGAGGAGAAGGCTACTTCAGATAGAAGACTAGGTTGCAAGGACCTACATTCTTCACAAATGAAAGAGAGAGAAGCAACCCTCGGCGGAGAAGACGAGGAAGTCCAGACTTGAAGAGAGACTCTGACCCGAGAAGAAGTTCCGTCAACGACACCCACCAGCGAAGACGGCTCCATTCTCTGGGAGTGTTGCAGAGGACTTCAAGAGATATCCAGCTATATCCGCTGCTGCTCGGCGAGAAAACCTATGCTTGCAAGGGAAGCTGGAAGGTCTCCCAGTCCTGAACACACCGGGATGTACTGCCCGAAGAACCGCTTCTTGTGTAGCTGCTACAAGAGGCTGGGTCAAGCAGAACTCTTCTCAATGCCTCGGCTATCAGGTCGGGCGAGAGGTGAAGTCTTCCAGCATTTGTCTGTAACTCGGGGGTGAGCAATGCTTGAGAACTCCTGGCGAAACAGAAAAATACAGAGAGAAAAATGCAGATATCAAGTTTCCCAGAAAGACTTGCCTCACTGTAGCGGCCCCTGGGTCTGGTATGAAGGAGCGAGAAAAACAACCGACTTGTTGTGCAGGAAGGCAACAGAAAGACGGTAGGGATTCTCAGTCGAGCAGTCTCTTCATGCATCTTCGAGTGAGCAGCACGTTCCATCCCAATCACTCAAACCTGAGGCCAGCTTGCCTACCAATACATCCCCGCCAGGGATGCATCTGGCTAATTGAGATGTCGAGTGCGCTATAGAACACTCGAGTACCTGCAAATGTCGACAGATGAAACAGGAGGAAAAAACAATTCCCTCTTGTTTTTCGACAAATGCCACTACTGTGGTTTTGTTGTTCAACGAACCACCGAGTGTCGCAAAACTCATCCTGAATTCCTGGAAGGCCAAAGGCTGCCTTGAGCCCAGGATGGCAATGAGAAGGTACTAATCGTCTCGGTCACACACCTTCAAGACAAAGTCTTACCTCTAGGGCTGGGAACAGGATCGCAAACCAAGGTCTGCGCGCCCATAGCTCCCAAAACACAGAACCCAAGGGTATGCGAATCGGTTTCCTAACCGGAAGGTTGGGAAGAGCCAACAAGAGACCCACTGCCTCCTCGGAAGGAGGCAGTCCCTAGACGTCCAAGGGCATCAAGGGGAAGAAGCAGCCTTCCTCTCCTTCGGCCGATGGAGGTCTGTCTGATTCCCGGGACCCCCTTGGACCTTGGGAGAGGAAGGGAAGACGCAGCAGAAGACGAAATCGAAGATAAGATGAAGAAGACGGCGGCTACTTCCACAGAGCGACTTCCTTCACCTTCACTGAGACATCTACAGGACGGTGGACATGAAACATCGTAACCTTCAGGGCAGCTAGGCAGGAAAACAACGGAAGCGGCCCAGGACACGACCACCAGAAGCAGCAAGCATAATCAGGACAGCCGATGCAGGCGCTATGGCAGCGGTTCAGAAGGCAGGAGCTACCGCAACAGCCAGGAATGTCGCTTCCACAGGGCGACTTCCTTCACCTTCACTCCGACAACTTCTACAGGATGGCAGACATCATAACCTCCAGGCCAGCTAGGCAGGAACACAATGGAAGTGGCTCCGGGCACGACCACCAGGAGAAGCAGCAGGCACGATCATGACAGCCGATGCAGGAGCTACGGCAGCGGTTCAGAAGGCAGGAGCTAACGCAACGGCAAGGAACATTGCTTCTGCAGGGCGACTTCCTTCACCTTCACTCCGACAACTTCTACAGGATGGCGGACATCATAACCTCCAGGGCAGCTAGGCAGGAACCCAACAGAAGCGGCCCGGGCACGACCACCAGGAGAAGCAGCAGGCACGATCAAGACAGCCGATGCAGGAGCTACGGAAGCGGTTTGGAAGGCAGGAGCTACAGCAACAGCCAGGAACGTCACATGAAAGTCACCAGCAGTGACAGGATTGATCAGGGCGGCTGCAGCAGGAGACCAGGAAGAGCCACCCAGAGACTGTTGTCGAGTTAGCAGGAGCAGATGGATCACAGATACGCCAAGAGGCAGTGCCACAGCATACATGAAGGCCAGCAATGATAGCGATCGATCCACGTTGGCGGGAACAGAGTCGGAACGATCCCAACATGGAACTGTCATTCCAACTAGGTACTGTGGTTGGTCCCGAAGCGACAATGAATGAATGTCAGGACTCCATCATGCAAGATATCCCCTGAGATATCCAGCCAACTACTGCTGCGTCTACGATGCTCACTGTCAATCTGAAAGAAAAAGCAAAGATGATTAGTAGAGGGAGACTCCTCTCACTACGAGGGGAACTGCCCTACACAACAAGAGGAGGTACCCTAGAAGAGGTCGCCTGACCCCCTCCCCCCCTCGCGGTCTTTGCCTGATGAGCGAGCGAAGAGGGCGAAGGAGGGAAATCTCTACCGAAGGAGAAATAAGGAAGAACCTACGGGGAGAGAGAAAGACGGAGGGGAGGCCACCAAGGGCGCTGTGGAAGCGGAACGTATACCGACAATGCCCGCACCCTCCTCTCCACCACAACTCTAAGTGCAGGCAGCAAAAACAACACTCAGAACAAGTAGGAAGGAAGTAGTCATGCCCTTTGCACATGGAGGGCGGGAGCCCATGATGGGAAGCGAAATTTGATGTCCCGATCAATGTGGGGGAACGAAGATATTACGTCCCAATCTAATATCTCTGAACGTACAGGGGAACACCTTCAGGATCTAAATAAAGGGCTACTGGAAGAGAAGCATTACCACTCAGTTACGCTCCTTAAATACACCCTTGGCCGTCAAACCCAAGACACAGACGCAGGGGAACGACGGCTTATGCAAGGTTATCACAAATCGTGGGTTTGTATTAATAAATATCAAACACACGTAATATATACACAAAGTACATTAAGACCCCACCGGGATAATGAGAGCTTAATGACAGTCAGGCAGAGAGATCCGAAACCATGTCTCCAATGCATGATGGCCGAAAGCAAACTGGAATATTTACACCCGGGCAGGCAGGTATTCCCGCCTACCTGGTGGTAGTTACTGCCTAACCACCTTGCTCGAGTTTAACGGCCGTTTCCAGCCTACGCTGAAAGTAATTCCTAATGTAAAGGACCGACGGTTTGTATATCGTGTTGGAACAAACATGCTTTTTAAGCATTCAAGTCGTAAAAATGGTGGCCAACTCATGGGTGCTGTCTCTCACTGCTTTATCCGTGCAGGCCAGAACACCCAACCAATCTGCGGCAAAGTTCTCCTGAAGCAATGAGCAGTTCTCGATCTTTTTTGCCAACGCTCTATGGTCCAGTCTAGGGAACTCAGGACCTCGAAGACCTTAAAAATATCCTCCAGCAGATGATCTAACTCTGAAGTGGTAAAAAGGATCCTAGCTGAAGAGAAGGCTGATCAACAAGTTGCATCGATGAGAATGGATAAGTCCCCTTGGGAGG
This sequence comes from Macrobrachium rosenbergii, assembly GCF_040412425.1. NCBI lineage: Eukaryota > Metazoa > Arthropoda > Malacostraca > Decapoda > Palaemonidae > Macrobrachium > Macrobrachium rosenbergii. The sequence goes on along the minus strand of NC_089744.1, from coordinate 29,745,261 downwards.
AGGCAGAAACTCCCAAGGAAGGAGCTTCTCCAATGGCATAAGACATACTTCTGTCGTATCAGACAAGGAGGAGGCGAACAAGAGACTGCTTGTCCAACATCCCTCTTCTCCAACAACCAAGCTGGAGAGAAGAAATCCGGATAACACACCAGGAAGAACCGCAAAAGAGCCAAATAGTTCAACATAGGTGTATCCTCATCCTCAGGTTCCTCCTTCATCGGAGGGTCTGTGGGAACCTAAGCCACCAGAGCCAAAGTTGGATCCTCAACTAAAGGGGAACTGGCACTTGATATGCTAGGTAGAGAGAGTCCCACCTTTGATGCCGTATGGTTACTGGCAGGTGGACAAACATCAACATTAGCGCCCACTGATACTGGACGCTTGGACACTGGGCGCCCACTCACGGACCGATCAGACCCAGCACATTTACTAACATTTACACCCTTCACAAACACTAAAGGGTCGGATACCTGAAGCTCGGACACTGGGCGCCCATAAAATGGGCACTCGGCTACTGGGCGCTCATACAATGGAAGCTTAAACATCTGATGTCCATATACTGAACGTTTATATAACACACAATCACCCTTGGGGTGCTCGGGCATTGGGCACCCATGAGCTGGAAGTGCAGACAATGGGCACTCATATGAAGGGCGCTTGGACACTGGACGATCATATTAAGGGTGCTCAGACTTTGATCGTTCAAATGATGGGCGCTCAGACACACAAAGATCACCTCCTGGGCGCTCGTACACTAAATTCTCAGACTCTTGGTGCCAGACACTTTATGTCCCATACACAGGACTAACGAACACTTTCTTGGCCAACTTATGGCGCTTGGTGGACACTGAATGATAGCAAGGAGCTTGAGGGGACTCCCAAAAGCTACAAGAAGAAAGAGGGCTGCGTACCCTTTCCATCGCTTGCTTACGAGCCAGGGGAAGAGTCATCTTCCACAGAGGCATCAGGCCTTTTCAATGGTCTCAACACTTGAGCGAAGCGCCGACTGCACTTTTTGACCCCATTGGAGTCCGAGTCACTAGAAGATAACGTGTACACGTCCAAGCGGACGCCTTTCCAACAGCGGTCCTCTGAGTCCTGGGATTTGTGGACAACAGGCTCAGATGAGGAAGCAACTACTCATGGGCAAACCCCACCGACCTCCCTTGGACTGCCAGTTTGCTTCCTCCCAGGTGAGCAAAGGGAGTTTAGTAGGGACTTTGGTCTAGGAGCATCGGTGGGACAAGTAGCCACCCCCTCCACTAACACTGCACCAACACACTTAAATTTGTCTATATGGACATGCACTGAGTTCCCAATCTGGGAAACTGTGTTCACCAACAAATCAAATTTCTCATCAACTTGTGCTTCTAGGCTGGCAATGGCTTTGGGTTCAGAAGAATGGGAGCCAGGAATCGGAGCTACAGGAATAAAGTCGGAAGACTTGAGATAGAGGAAAAGGCAGTCACAGGTGTTGAAGGTACATGTAATTCAGCCACATCAACTCCCGGGGACAAAACCTGACTAGCAAAAGCCTTCGCTTCAGCCCTAGCAGTAGCCTTTCTTAGTCTGTCATGCTGCAATTTCTCTGAATGTGCATGCAAAGTCTTCCACTTCCCCTTATCCCAGTCATTACATTCGTCACAGCAAAGTTCCGGCGAGCAAACCTGCTCTCTACACGAACTACATACGGTATGATTGTCATACTTAGCTGAAGTTAACCTAATCTTACAGCCTTTACTACTGTATCTGACGCTAGACAGGCTAGAATCTGACAAGATTAGTCCAAGCAAAAATAGTCAAAGTTAGGAAAGTCACAATTAGAAATCCTGAATTAACTAAGCTAACTAACAGTAACACACTACCAAAAAGCAGAGTACTTCACCAAATGAAGAAAATCTGCAACCATCTGGTGGAGAAAAAAAAAAAAAAAAATCAGAGCTGCTCAATAACCAAATGTTTAGTTCCTGATCGGCAGAAACGAATTGAGCTCTTTAGTTCTGTTGTACCTATCCTTCCCCTAAGTGGGCGGGGCAGTCTACCTAGACCCAAAACAAAAGAGCGCTACAACAAATTCTGAATTTTGAGCTACCACATAAAGTAGAAACTAATAGCTATGTAATTATTTGGTAAGTTACTTATATAAAATTATAGTTTCTTATAAATTTTTATATTGAACAATACATTTGTAACATAACTATGAATGTATGTGTTAACCTGCAAAATAAAACACTTGATTTAAAGAGACAAGTAGACAAAATTATAGTACAGTAGATACATCCATCTTTCCTGCTAGATGTAATGTACAGAAATTTCAAAACTTTCAAACTCTATCAATGGGGATAAAAGCACATGGGTATACCATATAAAAAATAACAGAAGAATGCTTAACAAGATAGTAACTGTGTACCACAAATGAAATATCCAGAAAAACAGTCTAAGATGGTTTGTTTCTAGTACTCATCTCTGACTGTGTATTATACAAACTATTTCAAATTCTGTCTCCATTTCATGGAAATAGATGCAATCTACAAATGACAATCAATAGATAATACTGTAATCATACAATTCCTGTATATTACCTGTTGCTCAGCTTCTGAAAAATCCTTGACTGGTCCACTCTTACTGAGAGGTGGTACAGTCTGATCTGGTAAAAGGTGATATTGTTTGAGTAGTAACCAGTGGGTTAACAGTGCTTTGGGTGTGCGAGATGAAAAAAACACATGAGGATTTTCTCGAAGATGAGTTTCAAAGGTTTGCAAACTTGGATTTGAGTTTGATTTGATAGTGCCTAAAAGTTCCTCTTCTGCTTTACTATAAAGTGCACGTGCCTGCACTGCTTGTACCTGTCAAAAATTAAAACACAAAGGTAAGGACAGTGCAAGCAAATTTAAATACAAGCATCAAAAGTCTACATATATTTTTTCTGATTACATATGGTTTACTAAAAACCAGCCGTGAGGCAGAAATTAATTTCCAGATATATTACTTTAAATTCCATAGAGCAATAATAAGCCAAAAACCCAGACTGAAGAGTGGGGCAAAAGACCAATATTCTTCGAGGTGAATGATGGTTCATATCGTGGCAACCTTATTTGTAAATCTGGAAAAGGGGAACATCTGAAGAGCTACATATTCTAGCACATTATTATATACTTGTATCAAAATATTTGTCTGTATCATAACAATGCAAGACTCTGGTAAACAAAATTGATGTTTTACACAACTGCTTTGGGAAGCTTAAGCCTTTTCACACGACAGTAATGTCTCAAGTTATCTGCTGATAAAAGTTCTTTGGTCAAGGATAAAATTCTAAAAAAAAATGCAAGTTAACATGTTCCTCAACATGCTAGCTTTCATTTTACATATACAACACTTCTACTTTCAAGGACAAAGAATTAGTACCAGTGCATTTGCAAATGCAAACACATTTAGTGAAAAAATTTAAATTATCTGATGTTCCCTTATGATGAAAACATTTTGGAAGTGATCTTTGACTGATTGAAGTTTAAAACAATTGATATGATACATGGTCTTGTGCTGAAACTTTTGAGTTGACTGCAATGTGCTGAAATTTCAGCATCAATTTAAACCCACCCTCTCAACAGAAGTGATTATCTAGCCAAGATGCCACCTGACTTGGACATGTGCAATCATATGACCAACGTTTTTTATAAAGAGACTGCAAAAAATAATTTCATTCACAAGTCTGACCTTGCTTTATCCGAAGGTGAACCATAAACCTTTTCTTCTGTTACAGGTAATCAATGTGAGATCATTTTAGCTGACTTGCACAGTGTTTACTAAACAACACTTCTGAAATATGAAGCTTTTGAAATTGCATTGGCAGAGCATAACTCTCGGGAACATTAAGGCCTGCATAACCAGAATACTAAGCTAACTTTTTTGACTCTCACAAGTCTGGCCCAAAAGATTTTTTCTAAAGGAACTGTGTTGGATCTTCTTTAATATACTGCAACTCTAAAAATTTGATAGTGTACATTGGATAGCTCAAAATGCTGAAGATTCTGACAAAATTTCTTTCAACTATTTGTTTCCGATAGTTGATACATTTTGCTGATCTGAAAGTTGGACAACATTTAAGATATGTTCTGAATGTACAGTAAAAGTGTTTTCTGCTTTCTATGCAGTCAGGGACTGGTTTATGGGTCCAAATGATGGTAACCAATTTGAAGATGAGATAATATTATATCAATGTGGTGTTCATTTTAGAACAAACAACAACACAAAGATATGTTTTCAATGTTTTAATTTGTTGCTATGATACTCATTATTCTACAGTGTCTGCCATTTACTTAAGATGTTGGATTTTAGTTACTAACAAATTAATGACTGGATAATACTGATCCCAGCTTTGGCTGTTTTATCATTTCCTTCAATGGCTACATTGGTACTCTAAACATATTTCAACATTTATATGAGCATATGATTTGTGGAATGACTAAGGTTGCCCTACTTCATTATGTAAAATAGCCATCACTTATCATCATGTATATCACTATCAATCATTTTCATTATTTGCATCATCATTACTGTCCCTGCAGCTGACATCATAACATCATCAAGACCAAATTTTTCTTCACTAGTATTAATGGCACCATTATCATTAGTGTCTGACAGGGAAAAACTTGTCACTGTTGCTATCCAAGACAATAACTGTTATTATGACAATCTGAAAAGATAAATACAAAGCCTGATTTGTTATAAAATTAGCCTTCAATCAAGTGCACGAGATCTTTACTTGTTCTCCAGGATGTAAAGTATATATAATTTGCTCTAACTTAACTCCAGTTATAGCTTGTGTAAATACTGGAAGTGCATCCTGAGCTGCAAAAGTGACCTTTTTATAATAAAATAAAGTTTTATTTATACTTACCAATACCAAGTAATTACATAGCTATTGGTTCCCTAACCTACGGCAGCTTAAAAATTCAAAATTTGCGCGGTGGCGCTACTATCGTTAGTGTGTAGGTGACAAGGTTCCGCCCACCATCTGGGACTCGAAGAAACAACCCAGCAGAGAGCTCAATTTGTTTCATGCTCTAATTTCCATGCATGGGGGAGGGCGGGTGGGTCCGATCATGTAATTACTTGGTAAATAGAATATATATAAAGCTTTATTTTATCATAAAAATGTCATTTTTATATAAGTAACATACCAAGTAATTACACAGCTGATTCCACATCGTTAGGAGGTGGGAAAGAGCATGGACATATTCTACTCCAAAGCATTGGGAAGGAGCATGGACATATTCTACTCCAAAGCATTAAGTAAGTAATGAATTTGAAATACAAAAGTTGCTAACATTGAATAAATGTTTGTTGTTTCCTTATCTGCCTCTGGTCGGCGCTTCTCTCAACTTGTAGTGGACGTGGCAGTGTAGCCAAGGGTTGCCCCTACATTAGTGGGAACTTTGCAGCGGAGGAAGTACACCATATGCTGACAAAGTTTTAAAGGATGCCCTTGCCCTGGGCGAAGACCAGAATACAAAATGACAACACTGTCACCTACACCACACAATAAAACCATAACCCAACCATTACCAATAAAAAAAATGAAACTGGTGGGTACTCCAGGTACAATGTACACCCAGGCTTCCCATCAACTCAAAACCTTAAGGCAAGGCGAGTGGATACCAAAGGAACAGAGTTTCCCTATGCTTTCTCTCCCAGCACCACGCCAGCCACGGATAAAGGTCCTAAAGTGTTACAATTTCAAACACGGTTTCTATGTCCTTGAGGTAGTGTGAGGCGAATATGGACTTGCATCTCCAGAGCGTCAACTGTAGGATCATGGAAAGAGACAAGTTGTGTCTGAAAGAGAGGGAAGTTGCGACTGCCTTAATTTCGTGAGCCTTAAATTTAAGTAATGGAAAGGCTTCTACCTGGATCTGAAAGTGGGCTTCTAATATTAACTCTCTCAGGGAAAAAGGATATGGTATTTTGGAGAGTGGGCAAACTGGGTTTCTTACAGAGCATCAGAGGTTGCTTGAAAGTCCTCTATCTTTTCCGTCCTCTGAAGATAGTACCTGAGACACCTCACTGGACAGAGGAGTCTTTCTTCCTCCTCAGGTCATATCCATAAGGTTCTTGATGATGAAGGATCTAGGCCAGGGTTTGGAAGGGTCCTTGTTCTTTGTGAGAAAACCAAGATAAGAGAGCAGACTGCATCCTCTTGTGCAAAACCTATTTTTTTGTATATTGACTGTAACTCGCTAATACGTTTGGCAGTAGTGAGAGCCACTAAAAGAGAGTCTTTTCCATGAGATTCCTCAGGGAAACAGAACAAAGATGTTCGAATTGAGGCCGTAAAAGCCACTTCAGTACAACATCTAAGTTCCAAGAGACGTTGGAAGAACTTTCTTTCTTGGACGTATCAAAGGATTTGATCAAGTTGCTGATATCTTGATTAGAAGACAGATCCATTCCACTGTGCTTAAAGACTGAGCTGAGCATCGGCCTATACCCTTTGATGGTAGAGGTCGATAGCTTCCTCACGGACTTTAGGAATATCAAAAAGTCGGCTATTTTGACTTACAGATGTCTCAGAAAAAGAGATGTTATGGTGGCTGCACCACCTTCTGAAGACTACCCATTTTGGTTGGTAGAGCTTTGTAGAAGAAGCTCGTCTGCATCTTGCAATTGCCTCTGCAGCTTGTCTCGAAAAACCTTTTGCTCTGATGAGGCGCTTGACAGTCTGAAGCCTGTCAGGGCCAGAGCGGATAACCCTTGGTGGAATCTGAGAAAGTGGGGTTGCCTGTGCAGAGATCGTTTTTGTGGAAGGAGTCTTGGATAATCTACCAGGAATCGAATCATGTCTGGAAACCATTCCTTGTTCGGCCAGCATGGGGCTACTAGGGTCATGAAGGTGTTCTGGTGCGTCGACAGCTTGTTGATTACTTCCCTGATCATTCCGAAGGGAGGGAAGGCGTACACATCTAAGTCTGTCCAGTCCAAAAGCATGGCGTCCGTGCTCCATGCTTGAGGATCCGGGACCGGAGGGCAAAAGACGGACGGGAAGATGGTGGTTTCTCAACGTTGCGAAAAGATCCACTGTGGGCTTGCCCCATGGTTTCCACAGGTTGTCACATACTATCAGGTCTAAGGTCCATTTGGTTGGAAGGACCTGTCAGAGGCGGCTTAATTCGTCCACAATCATGTTCATTCTCCCTCGAATGAACCGGGTGACAAGAGTGACGTGGTTCTCCTCCAGCCACAGAAGGAGATCCCTCGCCGTCTCGTACAGAGAGAAGGAATGAATGCCCCATTTGCAAATGTAAGCAAGTGCCGTGGTGTTGTCTGCATGTACTACAATCTTCTTGCCACGGACCAGATCCGAGAAGGACTGAAGGCCCAGGTGAATTACTCTCAGTTCCTTTATGTTGATGTGAGAATTATGTTGTACCGTAGTCCATATTCCGGAGACTTCCCAGCCGTCCAGAAGGGTGCCCCAGCCTAGGTCAGAGGCATCTGAATAAAATAGAAGGTCTGGGTGCACTGGGAGAAGAGACTTCCCTTCCTGAAGTCTTTCTCTTTGATTTCCGACGTAATCGGGAAGATGAGGGAGTCTGGTTGGGTCTTTCTGCACCAGTTTGCTTTGAGGAAAAACTGAAGGGGTCTCATGTGCAGTCTGCCTAATTTCACAAACTGCTCTATTGAAGCGAGGGTCCCCAGAAGACTCATCCACTGCACTGCCGAGCAGGAAGGAAAAGCAAGGAACTGACTGACAGTCTGAAGGCAGTTCTCGACTCTTTTGGGCGACAGAAAAGCCCGAAAAGTCCGAGAGTTCAGTATCATCCCTAAATAAGGAATCTCCTGAGTTGGTGTCAGAAGGGATTTCTTTTTGTTTATGAGAATGCCTAACTCCTGTGTCATGCGAAGAGTTCTTCTCAAGTCCTCTGCGCACTTTTCACGAGCAGGGAAGCCAATTATCTAGATATAAGTTGATGTTGATTCCCAGAAGGTGAAGCCAATTCCCCAGAGGGGCAAGGACTTGTGTGAAAACTTGAGGAGCCGTCGATAAGCCAAAGCATAGGGGCAGGAACTGCAGTATCCTGTCCTGAAAAATGAAGCATAGAAATTTTCTTAAGTCTGGGTGAACAGGGACATGAAAATATGCATCCTGCATATCCAGGGTGACCATCCAGTTCCTCTGTTGTACTGAGGACATGACTGAGTGAACAGTCTCCATATAAAACTTCGTCTTCAGTATGAACACATTCAAGGCGCTGACATCAAGAACGGGCCTCCAGCTCCCCCGAGGCCTTTGGTACCACGAAAAGGCAATTGTAGAAACTTTCCGAGTGGGATCTAGCACTTCTTCCACTGCTCCTTTGGAAAGAAGGGATTCGACTTCTTGAGAGAGGGCCAAAAACTTTGTGGAACCTTTTGAGTACGCTGTCAAGGCAATTGGAGATGTAACTAAAGGAGGAGTCTTTATGAAAGGAATGGAGTACCCCTCCTTGAGAACCTTCATCACCCAGGGATCTGCTCCTCTGCTCTCCCATTCTTTCCAATAAAGTAGAAGTCTGGCTCCTACCTGGGCACGGAGGACTAACTTCTCACTTCTTGGGGTTGGATTTGAAGGAAGACCTCTTAATGGACTTCGTAGGAGGTCAAAAGTTTGATCTAAGTCAAGGCTGGGTCTTAGCTTTCCCTCCATGAAAGGGCTGAGACTGTAGAGGGGAGAACGATCCTGACGTGGAAAGCACAGGCTCCTTCGGACGTCTAATGGACTGTGCCAACAAGTTGGTGGTAGACTTACTCTGCAAGTCCAAAAGACTCTCCTTCACTGTGTTTTGAGGAAAGAGGTGAGACCTGTCTAAAGGAGCGAATAGTAGAGCTGACTTCTGAGTCGGTGAGACTCCTTTTGAGGTCAACGAACACCAGAGCTCCCTCTTCTTAAGGATGCCCATAGAAAATAGGGAGGCGAGTTCTAAAGAGCCACCTCTAATTGCTCTGTCTGAGCATGAAAGTGTCGTGCACAAGTTTATTTTCATAACTTGTGTGACATATTATTGTACCAGAGCTCCCTCTTCTTAAGGATGCCCATAGAAAATAGGGAGGCGAGTTCTAAAGAGCCACCTCTAATTGCTCTGTCTGAGCATGAAAGTGTCGTGCACAAGTTTATTTTCATAACTTGTGTGACATATTATTGTTTCCTTCTTACCTGCCTTTTTCTTCTAAGTTGGCGACGTATTCGTCCACAGCGTCTCTTCCCATAGTCAGCAGCTTACGAGTTCATTATTAGGAAGGGGTTTAAATGAAATGTAATGATATCTCTCAGAAAGGCGTAATGGAGACGAATGGGTAGTTTCTTACTTTAATGATGAAAGTTAATTACATCCACAAGTACAATTACGGTTACAGTTTTACTATCTTCAAAACCACTCTTGCTAGTCGAAGTTCAGTTTATGTCTGGTTAAGCAGCCCGTGGTCAGAGTATGGTTAAGTAGCTGTGGACAGAATCTGGTTAAGGAGTCCGCGGTCAGAGTCTGGTTAGGACCACGGAAGCTGGGGGGAAGTGCTGTGTCTTCTCGCATTGGTGACTATCGACTCTAATGATTCTTCTCTGGCTTCGTTCTGCTCTGGAACCCCTGGTTCTTCTTGCTATCTTCCATCTCCTCCCTTGAAGGTACCTCATTGGAAGATATTATCTGTAAGGCCTCCCCTCGAACAGCCTGACTGGGAAGGACAGTTGTGGGTGTTGTTAAAATCTCTCCTTAGAGGACTTGATTGGAAATGACCTCAGGAGGAGGTGTTACTAGCACCTCCCTACAATGTCTAATTGGAGAAATGGTGAACTACTTCACTTTGTCCAGTCCATTTTCATGGAAATTCATGTAACGCCTCCTATTGAAGGCAGGATTATAGATATGTCTGGAATGTTAACTCCTGACAAGGTGCTAGGTAATGCTTGGTCAGCTGAATCGCAAGGGCACAGGTTCCAGATTTTATGATCAGTTTTATGGCCCTGGGCGTGATATACTCACTCACTGTTTTGAGTTCGTATAAAGACGGTTTCCTGTGGTTAGCTTACGTGACATTTCTAGCCTCGCAAAGCATAACAACCAAGGCTTAATTGTTGTTCTCTCTCTTTATTCTTTTTCTCTCTCTCTTTATTCTTTTTCTTATGCTTCCCTATTTAATCTTTCTTTATATCATTACAAAAGAACTCCTAGCCAATCGGAGGCAAAATCTTCAGCTATATCAGGACAGTCTTCAATCTTCCTTGCTAGCACCCCGATGGCCCAATCAAGGAAACCAAATATCTCAAACACCTTAAAAATATTCTTGATATGGTGATCCAGTTCAGCTGAGGAAAACATTATCTTGGCCAAAGAAAAGGCTGTTCTAAGAGTTGAATCCACCAGACCAGAGAATCCCCTTGGGAGGAGCTCCCCTAGTGGCATAATAGGAGTACCTCATCTTCAACAATTTGCTGGGTGGAAAAGTGAATGTCACTTTGCCCTGTTCTCTCTTAGTGGCCAGCCAGACATGAACTTCCTTGGGAGCCTTCTTTGAGGAGGAGAAAGAACTAGCTTGGGTAACCTGGTACCTTCCGACGAATGCTTTTTCATAAGGAAGGTAGAAGCTGGAGAAGTATGCGAAGCAGTCACGAAGAAATCTGGGAAATTATCCAGGAGGAAAAGCAGAAGAGACGAGTAAGCAGAAGAGGGACCTGTATCCTTAACAATCTCTTCCTCCTCTGAAGAGATAGGAGACAATAATTTATCCTTGGACTCTGGAGCAGAAAAGGATCTTGGCGCTTGAGTGGGCTAAAGAATCTTCCTGGACCGATGAGGAAGATGGATTAACAGGAGAAGGTGCATGGGCTCCAGAAGCAGAAGCTGGGAGTTTGGCTGTTGGCATCAGAAGTTTGGGAGTTGTCTCCAGGTGCTCTAGAGCGGAAGTCTGGTGCAAGACGGCGGGCGCCAGGTGCCCTTCAGCAGTAGTCTGGCGCGAGACGGAGGGCGCCAGGCGCTCATCAGCAGAAGTCTGGCGTGAGCTGGTGGGCGCTTGGCGCTCAGAAGAAGTTTGGAGCTTAGAACACTTATAGCACTCAGGACTGTCACTGAACAAATGACGACAATGAGCAGGAGAATCAGGCTGGACTTAAACTGCAGGAAGGTTGTGGGCTAGTCTCCCTGTACCTCTTGACAGCCAGGGGAGAGGTGTCGCCAAGATCCGCATGTCCCTTGAGCGGGCATGAAGAAATAGAGTAGCGATATGGGAGCTTCTTGCACGGACTGGAAGATTCCGAATCTGAAGAAAGTTGATGCACAGGAAAGCCTTTCCAATGGCTATTAGCCAAAGCCTGGGAGCGCATGACAGGCCTGACAGAGGGGGTGACTGCCCGTGGGCAAACCTTGCCAACCTCCCTGTCAACACTCATATTTTTTTTCCATTAGAGATTTAATAGCTGATCCCATTTCCATAATAGTATTAGATAATACTGTACACTAAATTTCTGATCGAACCTTGGTTCAAGGCTGGCAATAGCACTAGCGGAATCATGGGAACCTGGAACAGGAGTAGATGGTAAAGTAGGAGGACTTAGGATAGGAGAAGGAGGAGGAATTGGAGGAGTGGTAGTTCTATTATCCCCTACATTATCCAAAGGAATGGAATCTGCATTGGCCCTATTTTCAGCCCTAATGGCTGCTTTCCTCTTCCTATCTCTTTCTAATTTCTCTAGATGAGATTTCAAGGTTTTCCATTTCTTATCCTCCCAATCCTGACACTCTATGCAAGTATTATCCTTACTACATTCTTGCCCCCTACATTTAGTGCATTTTGTATGAGAATCATATGAAAGTTTAGTTAGCCTAGTTCTACAATCCTCAGAACAAAAGCGAATACTAGATGAACTGGAATCTGACATTGTTAACTAAAGTAATTCCTAAAGTTAACTCGAACAACAATTCAACAATGATAGCAAGCCACAAAGCAACAAAGTCTGAATACTTCAACAAATTCGTGCAAAGAAAAAGTTGAAAAGTGAAGAAGTAGCTTGCGTGAAAACTTCTGATGTTGACCGGAAGCCAGCAGAAAGCGAATTGAGCTCTATGCTGGGTTGTTTCCTCGTGTCACGGATGGTGGGCGGGACCTTGTCACCTACACACTAAAGATAGTAGTGCCACCGTGCGAATTTTGAATTTTTAAGCTGTCGTAGGTTAGAGAACCAATGGCTATGTAATTACTTGGTAAGTTACTTACACTGCATAAAAACATTATGTACACACATGTATGTTGGAGATATATAAACTGCAGCACTTAAGTCCAGCCTATAATGCTCAACAAAACATAATGATACAATTCAAACTATATTTTACCACTTTCATGTCATTTCATGAGAAGCTCTAAAACAAAACTATAATATCCCCACAAGCAGACTGGAGTACTGTATATGGAAAATTAGGTCATTCATCAGAACAAAAATCTTATACAAACAACAAACAAATAACTATCATACCTGATCTGGATGTAGATTTTTCATGGCCTGCTGTGCAATTCTAGATATTGTAGGATCATAGAGAAGTGCATACCATCTCTCCTGAATTTCTCCCAAAGTGAATTTACAGGAAAATTTAACACCTCTATGGACAGTTACCAAATCACAAGTCTGTTGTACTCCAATGATCAGTCCCAAATCATCTGTAGGCTTCCAACGACCTAAATCTTTTGTTACGATGGCTTGGGACCCTCTACCTTTCCTAGCTCTTTTACTTGAGGATTTGGAAGAAAGGCGCTTACGCACATCTAAAGTAACACAGGGAGTTGGTGGTAATGAAACTGAGCAGTCAGAGGCAGTAGACAGAGACGGGTTACGAGTCCTAATTTTACTTATTGGTGTTGCACACTGTCCTCCTAAACTTGATTCAACTAATTCATCATCAAACTTTGGCCGTTTTATGGCTCGTGATGATGATCTGCGTTTAGTCCCATCCTCTGTCAAACTGCTTGTGCTGCTAGTGCGCTCCCGTGGTGGGAATGTGATATCCATGGAGCGGTAACGAGGCCGATTTCCAATCCTGAAAAAAAAAAAAGCTGTTTAAGAACCCAAAGAAAATGTTAAAAAACAAACGGTAATCATTTACAATATGAAATTACTTAAACAATTCTTTCTAAAAATATAACATTTTTAACATAAGCCCCAAAATACTAGATCATCCAGACTGAAATAACTGTAATTACTCGAAATGACATGCATAATTCCTACCGACATTCATGACTCCTGTCTTTCTTTTTCATTTGTATGCTTGACTGAGTTGGTTGGTCAAGGTCAGCTGACACTTTTGAATAGCAATGTGTGTTTTCCAAAAAAAAGGTTACCTTAGTAACTCAGGCTGTACTCTCAACTTCTTGAGTTGCTGAAATTATACAACTGCAGGTTCATTCATCCATTGGAACTTAAGTTTCAAGTACCACTGGGCAGATGAACTACTTGTACAAGATTTCTGCTAGAGCTTGGATGGCCATGAACGTGAACTGACTACCAAAGTTTGGGATTCATTTTACACAAGAATTTTACACTTTCATGTATCTTGAGTTACTTGAGATCAAACTGTTCTCTCAGGAAGTTGGTAATTTGTTATATACTGTACACTCTTTTCAATTTTGCGCATAGATGACATCTGCTGCTTGGCCAGACTACTCAGATGTAAGTAATGCTCAAAGTTATTAATTGGTTTTTGAGAAAGGCTTTGTGTAAGTTTTCCTGGAATCAAGTTAGCTTCTGTAGGCACTTTCAATCTGGTGTACTAATCTTGCAATACCTCTTGTGGAGCTGAGTGGAATGTAACTGGGAATACTGTGTGCAAATGTGGCAGTTGGTGGGATATCTGAAGTAGCAGTTTCCATCTGTTGATGATGCATCTTCCTTTCCTCCTCAGTTAGCTCAAGTTCTGCTCTCTTTCTTGATTTAGTCCCTTTGGCCCTCTACAGTATTTCCAATTAGTTTTCCATTAGCTGTTGTACTATCAAAATTAGTACCTTTCCTATGTCTGCCATGACTGCTGCACAGGAATGTATCCTGCTTTCTGGCTGCTTTGTAGATACACAATTGTAATTTTTGTGCCAATTAGAAAAATCCTCTGGATTAAGCGCGAGGGAGGAAAGACGAAGGAAGCCTTTCCTTGCTCCCTCTTAGCAGACAACCAAACTTCAATCTCCTTGAGTGCCTTCCTAAAAGATGAGGAAAACACCAATGTGGGAAGTCTAGGTCTGTCATCTGGATGGCTCCTCCTCAGGAAAGTCGAGGTAGGCAAGACCGAGTTAGAAAAGAAGAAAAAAAAAAAAAAAAAAGTAGGAGAGCTCGCCCCACAAATGTTCGGGGTGAGCTGCACAAGCTAGAAGACCCAAGGTTGGAAATGGGTGCTTGGCCTCCAAGCAGAAGACTGATACTGAAGAGTTGGTGCTGGGGACTCGGGAGCTGGCACCTGGAGCTTGGAAGTGGGTGCCGGGCCCTTGGCAACTGGCGCCAGCACTCAGGAGCTGCCACCCGGCACTGGGAAACTGGTGAAGGATGCTCAGGAGCTGGCATCACACACTCATGAGGAGATGGGCACTTGAACAATGACAACGGGTGCCTGAGAGGGATCGTTGGACGCTTGGGAGCCAAATACTGGAGCCCAACAGAAGTAAGCTCAGGAGAAAAATACTCCAGCTGTCCTATGCACTGCAGAAAGGTTGAGGACTCCACCCAGAGAGCTGTCAGCATAGTCTGCATGCCTCTTCAACGGACAAGACGAATCTAGAAAGCGCCTGCAGCGCTTCCAAGTCCGGGCTTGAGCCTAAAGAGTTGGACAACTGGTGCACACCCAAGATGCCTTTCCAGTGGCTGTCTGTCAAAACCTGGGATATACGTGCAACAGGTTTGACTGAGGGGGCAGCAACTCATGGGCAAACCCCACCGACTTCCCTTGGACTTCCGGCATGTCTTCTCCCAGGTTCAAGGGAGCAAGACAGACACCTTCATCTAGGAGAACCGGCAGGCTGAGAAGACACCTCCTGGGAGCGCGCAAAAGGGTCGACTGAGGGAGCAGCTACCTGTGGGCCAACCCCATCAGCCTCCATTGGACTTTCGGTATGTCCTCTCCCAGGTTTAGGGGAGTATGACAATGACCTTGGTCTAGGAGAACCGAGGGGATGAGTAGCCACCTCCTGCACTTCACTGTATCCACTACTAGGTTAAAATCTTGTTAAACCTTGACTCGAGACTGGCAATGGCGAGGGTTGGAAGCAAAGGAGCCAGGCGTGGAAGTAAGTGGAGGGCTAGTAGCAAGAGAAAAAGTGGGAAGGGGAAAGAAGGAATAGCAGGGTTTTTTAACTTAGGCTTACTAAGAGAAGAATGTTTCTCGGCGCTAGAGGCCGCATTCTTCTTCCTATCACTAACTTCTCTAGGTGAGACGTAAGTTCCTTCCACTTAAGCTCACTTGGCGCTAGGCACTTGAGAGCAGGCGCCGAGCACTTGGGCAATCATTACATTCAGCAACAGTTCCTCCTTAATACATTATTGCACCCTACAATTACAGCAAAATCACAGTTTTTTAAAGTAAATTGTATTTTTCTTAACTATACAAACCTGAGGTCCTTTACATTAGGAATTACTTACAGCAAAGCTCAAAACGGCCATTAAAACTCTACTGTCTGGTGGACGGGAATCCCGCCTGCCCCGATGTAAACATTCCAATTTGCCTCGGCTCAGGTTTCAGATTGAGGGTGGCATGAGGCAGGCATAAATGTAATGTCATGGCATGAGGACCATAAGGTTTGTATAGTTAGGAAAAATACAATTTACTCTAAAAAATTGTGATTTGTTCCCACACAATATATAAACAATTGGTCCTTTACATTAGGAAGACTCACTTCATCAAGGCACCAGTAGGAGGAGGATGCCGTTCCGAGTGTTCTCCCTTCCTCTCCTCCCTCTGTTCTCTTTCAAAGAAGAGAATGAGGAAGGCTGGGTGTTCTGCGAGTGCCCTTGGAGCCTGAGACTTCTTACGGGGTGAGGAAGGGCTAGCCTGCCATTGTCTGGAGGACAGGGCAGTTGCCCTGGCACGTTCCTTGACTACTGCGGTATCTACCTACTATAAGAAAGAGGCAGGCGGAACCGAGTAAAGGTCTATTCCTGAGGGAATGTGATGACTCAGGACTTACTAAACTGGAGAACAGAATCAAGACAGCGTCCCTCTTCTTAGCACCAGAACTGCCCACAGCTTGCTGTCTGGTGCTAGGTAGGAAAACCCACCTCCAGACTGGAGCAGTCTCTTGAAGGCAGAGGCCTCTTCAGGAATGATTGCATCCGAGGAGGCAAAGCCTTGAAAAAGTGAAGGATCACAGATTCATCAGGAGACTACCTGGAGGGGCACCATAGCGGTGTCCTCCAGGTTTGCTGTCTCTTGTTGCGAGAGGGAACGCCCTTTGCAGGAAAGAGAAACAGCAAGAGATCTGAGTCTGGAGGAGTCAGAGCCAAGACAATCTGCTAGTCGGCATAAGACCCTCCCGAGGCAAGAAGAATCGCTTCTGTCGAGGAAGAGGAAGGGGAAGGAGATTGATTAGGTGGTTTGACCAAAATGAACTCCTTGCCCAGGGAAAGGGCATTCATCTGGTTGAGAAAGTCCTTATAGCAAGCAGGGACTGCGGCAGCCCCAACATAACCCCTGCAAGGAGCAGTGAGGAGAAATTCACAGGGGATGCCATGGTCCTCTCCCCGAGATCATTGTGCTGACGAATCAGCGTGAAGATCTCTGCGAAAAGAAAACTGAGGGTGTCCGCATCTCGAAGAAGAAGATCCTCGAGTCCTCCTGGGGCACAACACTCCTGATCTCTTCTTCTTGGTGGGAAAACCTCGCCAAAACCCAGAAAACCATCCTCGACTACTTTGATGTATGGCGAGCCGATCTGAGAACAGAGCCTGAGATGCAGACCCTTGTAGCGGAACTCCGATAAGAAACAAAACTCATCGGAGTCCTCTCTATCCAACTCGCATCCCATGAAGAGGAAGAAGCAAAGCATTCTTAATTGCCCTGCTAAAAAACAAGCAGGAAAGCTGACCACAGGTGATCATCAACCAGAGGTGATGACAGCAGCACAGAGGAAGGAAAGCGCTAACCTGAAGAGAGTGAAAGTTCACTTGAGCTGAGTCTCCTGAGAAGGAGAGCAAGCCGAGCCAGTCTCAAAACATGATTGGGGACTGGGCGGGCAAGCCGAACTGATCAGGTGAACGTGATCAGGGGCTGGGCGAGCGAGCCGAGCCAGTCCCGAAACGCTATCAGGAGCTGAGTGCATGGGCCAAGCCAATCACGTAAACGCAATTGGCGGATGGGCGAGCGGGCCAAGCCGATCTGAACCGATTGCATTTAACCGATCATGGCTGGGCGAGCAAGCAGGGATGAGCCGAGCCGAGCCAGGAAAGCTCAGCAGTGAACTAGCGCTGTCCTCAAGACATGCTTTAATCTCCTTCGAGGCCGAAGCCCCTCGAGAAGAAGGTTTAAAGGGAATTCTTGTCTGCTAACCTGAGTGCTTGAACCCAAGGGTCCGAGACATGAGTTTCGGAACTGACTGAGCAGTCAAAACGAAGTGTCGAACCATCTGAATGTTTTGACACCTCCTCTCGTCCTGTGCCTAAACCAAACTGAAGAGCGAACTCCCTAGTACTGGTTTGGGGAGTGACCAAGATTCTGCAGAATCTCGGACACTTGTCAACTCCCCAGTCAAGCGCTCATGATCCCAAGGAATCTGAGCAATCCAAGCGCTCCTCGCTAAGTGCTCAAGATTCCAAGGAGTCCGAACCTTGGTGACTCTCCCAAATCTCGTAAGAACAATCATCGGGAGTAAACTCCTCTCGGCTTCCGAAGAAAACCATGGAGGAACAGGCACAGAATCTGTCTTAGACGTACACTTCTAAGAACTAGAATCGAGAGTGTGGCCTTGAAAGGTCGCACACTCGAGGTCCCCGACACACAAGATCCCAATGGGGAATGCGAATCAGTTCCCGACCCTAAGGGCCGGGAAGAGCCAAACGAGAGAACGCACTGCCTCTCCGAAGAGATAGTCTCTCAGAAGTCCTGCAGGACCTCTGAAGGGAACCTCCTCCTTGCCTCTCCAGGCGCTCAAAACCTCGGGACCGAGACACCTGGCTAGGAACCTGACCGAGCACTGTTTCGGAACTGGTCGAGCACTCAAAACAGTACTGCCAAGAACAGACACACTTGCATGACTTGGTTCTGTCTCTTGCCCTGTGCCTGAACCGGGATGGTGAGAGGTCTCTCCGACAACGGTTTGGGATGCAAGAGACTCTGAAGATTCTCAAGCACTAGGTGTGACTACAAAATTGAGCACATGACAAAGCACCAGTCTAGAGGCAGAACCCCTAGAATGGCAACGGGAGTGCAAACCAAAGTCTGCATGCCCGTGACACCCGAAACGCAACACCTCATGGTAAGCGATTTGGTTCTCGAGCCTGAAGGCCAGGAAGAACCGACAAGAGATCCCACTGCCTCCCCATGAAGGGAGGCAGCCCCTTGAAAACCCCATGGCGGGACTTCTTAGGGAGGGAGAAGCAGCCTTCCTCTTCTTAGGCCGCTGTTTCAAACACTGTTTCGGAGCGAGCCTCAAAGAAGAAGGGGAGAAGGCAGCAGAAGACTAAGTTGAAGATCAAGTTGAAGAAAACTACTACATCTCACAGGACTTCTTCCTCGATCTCTTCTCCAACATCTTCTACCGGATGGTGGTCAGGAAGCACAGGAACTGCCGAGGCAGCTAAATCAGGAAGCGTAACAGGAGCGGCCCAAGCAACAGGAACACCAGGAGAAGTAACCAGGGCAGCTGAGGCAAGAAGCACGACAGGAGCTTCAAGAACATTCAGCAGTGACGACAGGAGCAACCAGGCAGTTGAGGCAGGAGGTACAGCGGGAGCGGCCCAGAGACTGGCCACCAGGGCAACAGGAGCAAAAAGACAGGAGGTACAGTAAGAGCAGATGTGACTAGGGGTACGACAGGCGGCAGTGGCATGGCATACAGGAGTGCCAGCAGAACAGCACTTGGTCCACCTCGTCAGGGTCACAGATGAAGACGCAGACACCGACGTGGGGACCTTCGCATCGCCATCAACAAAACCGGGGTCATCGTTGAAAGATCATGTATGAATGCTCACCGGGAAACTCCACAGAGGCCAGGATATCGAACACCAATGGAAAAAGATACCCAGACATCACTGCTGCTATACCTTTACAATGCTTGCTGTCAACCTGAAGAAAAAAGCAAAGACAATTAGTAGAGAGAGACTCCTCTCGTTCCGAGGGAGGATTGGCCAACAAAATGAGAGGAGGCCCCTACAAGAAGTATGTCTTGAGCTGCCCCCTCCCAACGATCTTCACCTGATGGCGAGCAAAGATGACGAAGGGGTGAACTCCCCCAAGGGGGAGCAAGAGGAAGCTCACATGGGGGAGAACTAAGGAGGAGGAATTGCGCCACCAGGGACGTAAATCAAACCTGCGACGTCTCTGTGGCTCCCCCCCCAACAACCATTTTCTCCCATTAAGCACCGCAGGTGACCAAGAACAAAACTAAGCACAGATGATTAATTATAGTCATGCCTAACCCAGAAGCACAAAGGGTATGAGAACAGCATAAAGGGCTGCGGTGGTGCTGCTGATTATTTGATTATATCAACACCACTGACTGATAACGGGTGAAACCCTTGCCATTGATCCCAGGGTGTTTCGGAACTGATTGAGCACTCAAAACAGTACTGACAGCATACACGTTGGGGCTGGCGGCATTCCAATAGGAAAATATAATTCGTGGGTTTGTAAAATATCAAAAAATATCAAACACACAAATATATACACAAGGTAAATAAAGAGAAAGATCCCACCGGAATAAAAGTGGAAAAACAGCAGTCAGAGCAGAGAGCATGATCACATACCTGCACAGCACGATGGCAGAAAGCAAATTGGAATGTTTACATCTGGGCAGGTGGGACTCCTGCCTACCGGATGGTAGTTACTGCCTAACCACCTTGTTCAACAGTTTTCAACAGCCGTTTCCAGCTTCGCTGTAAGTAGTAATTCCTAATGTAAAGAACCAATGGTTTATATATCATGTAGGAACAAACTGTCTGTTGTGCCTTAGGTTTAGAACACTCAAATGACTTGATAAGGTCTGAGATGTCTTGCTTTGAAGCAAGATCTAGATCTCTGTGTCGGTAGACTGAGCTGAGCATTGATCTATAGCCCTTTATAGTACAGGGCAAAAGGCCCCTGATGGATCTCAGATACAGGAGGAAATCTGCCAGTTGGGTTAAAGCGGTTTTAGAAAATGAGATGTTTCGTTCCACTTTGCCTGATGGACTCTGGTAGAGGATTTACGTCTGCTGTTGGCAATAGCTTGGGCCGCAGGTCTTGAAAAGCCCTTCGCTCGCAGGAGTTTGATGACAGTTGAAACCCTGTCAGGGCCAGAGTGGATATGTTTTGATGAAACTTCCTGAAATGGGGTGGTCTGAGAAGCTCTGGAATTGTTGGGAGGAGCCACGGAAAGTCTATCATTAGTGCTAGAAGGTCTGCAAACCACTCCCTTCTGGGGCCAAAAAGGAGCCACAAGGGTCATTTTGACATTCGGATGAAATTGTAGTTTGTTCAATACCTCCCTTATCATACTGAAAGGGGAAATGCATACACATCTAGATTGGACCAATCTTGGAGAAGAGCATCTGCTGCCCAAGCCAAAGGGTCCAGGAAAGAGGAGCAAAATAGAGGAAGCTGATGATTTTTGGATGTTGCAAAAAGATCTAGGAACGGCCTTCCCCATAATTTCCAAAGATCTTCACAGACCTGACGGTCCAGAGTCCATTCTGTTGGAAGAATTTAGCGGTGTCAATTCAGTCCGTCGGCTAGCACACTGAGTTTTCCCTGGATGAATTTCTGATCCGCCCAAAGGAGAAGGGACTTGGCCATCTCGAAGAGGGAAAAGGATTGAGTCCCTCCTTGATGACTGATGCACGCCACGGCCATAATATTGTCCAAGTGTACTGCTATAACTTTGTTGCAAACTTGCTCCTGGAAGTGTAAGAGAACCACGTGAACTTCTGGGTTCAACGGGAGAAGAGACTTTACCTCTACATACCTGTCTGTGGACTGCCACCACCGCAGATCCTCCTTAATTTCGTTCGTTATCTGAAAGACAAACGAACCCTCTTGGGTCTTTCGATTCCACCTGAACTTCAGGAAGAATTGCAGGGTCCTCATGTGCAATCTCACTAAATTGATGAATTGTTCTATTGAGGAAAGAGTGCCCAGCAGGGTCATCCAATTGTTGGTTGAACAAGTGCGAGTGTTAAGGAAGCGATTGACTGCCTTCCTCTTGTCCACTGCAGCGTCCACCTCTCCCCTGGGGAAGAGGGAGGTGGAGTCCAGAATGGGTCCATTGCGCAGGGAGACTGCAGCTTCAGCGCCCACTGATCTGTAGATCCGGGATAACACCGCATCCCTTCTCTTCAGTACCAGGTTTGCCCAGAGGTTTGCCGTCTGGTGGGTTATAAAGGAAATAGCCTTACCCCCAGACTGGCAGAGACTCCTGAAGGTTGGGTCTTCGCTCTGAGCACCAGACGAAGATGTGATTCTCGACAACGCGAAGGCCCAGTTGTCAAGCCAGGAGATCGCTTGGAGGGCAGACAGAGCTGTACCCTCCAAAGCGTTCAGCTCAGCTTGCGTGAGAAGCACATGCTCCCCCATTAGCTGAGCTGAAGTGGCACCAGGAGCTGGCCAAGTTAGTCGCAGTTCCACGACCTTCTGCTGCAGTGCTCCTTCCGAGGGCACATAGTATCTCTTCTGCCTTGGGAGAGGGGGAGGTAAAAGCTTGGTGGAGTGAGTCGAGCTAAGCGAAGGCGATGGTCTGGAGACCAAGTCGTTCACCTGCTTGAGGACGCTATCCGCCATGGGAGAACACGGTAGGCCAAGGGAGGGTTTGGGCTCCCTCTTGGAAGTGTAGAACTCCTCCAACCTGGACGACCGTTCTTCCAAGAGAGTTGGAAGTGGTTCCTCCAGACTGTTATCCTGACGGATCAGCACAACGACGTTGACAAAAGCCCTCTGCATTTCCGGAGTGTCCGGATCTCTCAGAAGAGGACCTTCTGAGAGACAGTCATCCAGAAAGGCCCCACCCGCAAGAGAGCCTGAGACAGACCCTGTCTCTCTGCCCTGTACAAGAGGTGTACGACCCCTCGCTCGCTTGGAGCAAAGAAGGACCGGACGCGCTTGATGTTGATTGCACAAGGGCCTCAGCCCCAGCAATCCTACTGACCCCCTGTTTCCTCCCGGAGAATCCTCAGCCCTAGCAATCCTACCGAACCCGTTTCCTCCCGGAGAATCCTGAGGAAGTTGAGGGGGTGGGAGAGGCAGAGCGAACACTACCGTCGCGTCCGCTGGTATAACCAGTGGAGGCCACGGACCCCTCATGATCTCCAACCCGCGGTGGAGCATCATGAGAGGGCCTAGACGGACTTACCCGTCTGATGATAAGGGGACGGTCTCCTCAAAGCTGATCCATGCTCCGACGCTGGATGGACCTCCACACTGGGGCATGCAGGGGAGACCAACGCGGGGGCGCGGACTGCCGATTGGAGGCCACTGTCCTTATCGTCCAGGCATGTTCTAGCCTTCTTCGATGTCGAAACAGATGAAGAAGCCTGCAGGGACCCTTTCATGGTTCCCCCGACATCTTCGGAGTCGAGACGTCCTTGGGCACCTTCCCTGCCAATCCTTTGTCTGACTTGGGCAAGGATGATGGGTTGGGTGGAGGAGAAGCCCGAAGGCTCTTCCCCTTCTCCCATTCTGTGCTCGAGCTCGCTACGGAAGTCGAGACTGCACGGTCTCCTGTAGGAGACCGTGCCTTCGGCGACGCTCGCTTAGGAGGCACCAAAACGGAACCAGTCTGGGAGGACGAAGCTCCCAAACCGTCTGAGGAGGGTACCGAGGTATCCCTCCCAGCGAGAGACCCAGCAGTCTTCCCCCGAGGAGAGGACTGCGCCCCCTCATAAGAACGAGTCTTCTTAGGGTGAGGAGGGACCACCCTCCCCTTCTTAGCCCAGTTGGACTTCGAAGGCGAAGACAAGGATGACGATGACGATGACGCAGAGGAAGACGAAGATGGGGATGATTGACGAGCTCGCTTCTTCTTCTTCTTCTCAAGCAACGACAAGGCTGCATTCCCCAGCTTACTGAAGACAGACCAGGGGTCAACGGGGATTGGGGCAGGGACAGCAGATGGAACAAGAGCCCGAGGGGACTCATGCTGTGGGCGTACATGGCAGGAACAGTTGGAGATGCAGGAAACGTTATGCAGTCCAGTGTAGGCACGGGTAACAGTGGGAGTGAGGCAGGACACATGGGAGCGTAGCCGGGAGGCAGCGGAGTGACCGAGCAGACCGGTCCGGCAAGTGTCAACACTGAGATGGCAGGAGTAGGAACCGCACCATAGGCATGATGTGTTCCCACCGAGGTCATCACGCTCCTCGGCAGCACAGCAGTGATGGAGGTGGTTGTGAGAGTGTCAACCGTGTGTGTAGTAGGAGGAGGGAGCAGTACTCCCGCCCACGCAGCAGAGTTGATATGCTCGAGGAGCGAAGGAAGACAGGGTTGCCAATCATCCCGAGCGACTCCCACGCCTGACTCAAACCTGGCACAGAAACCAATCCTGTAGAAGACAAAGGCAGGTAGGGGGGGCCCCCCTAACTCAAGGATTAGGGATTCTGGGTGAGGGGGGGAACTGAGAGGAGTGTAGGCTAGGTCACCCGATCTCGCCTCCTCTGTGACTGCGGATGCAGACACAGGGGACAGGGAGATAGATTCAGTGCTGTTAAGGGGCAGCAAGGGAAGGCCTTCGGGACTCAGATACGATTGTGAAGGATTAGCAACCGTCGGAGTCGAAGGAGCTGAAGACAGCCCCTCTGACGCCTTAGTCTCCTTACGTTTGTATCTGGGTCTCCGAGAGTACCTATTCCACTGCTCGGGGGACCAAAGCCTACACTCATCGCAGGGATCATCAACAGTACAATCGGGGGGTCCTTGCTCCCTTCCCTACATTTTAAGCAAAGGGAGTGGGAGTCAGAATCTGCACTACAGCAGAAAGCACCACATTTCTTGTCCTTACCAGGACAAATCCGGCGCACAGGCTTATCCAAATCATGGGTTTGTAACAGATCATCCAAAATTACAAACACGCACAGTTATACTGAAGTAACAAGCCAAAATGAAAAACAGGAACAAACACACCATGAAAAGATTGAAGCTTTAGCATCCAGGAAGGTCCGAGCAGAGAGCAGGAAAACATGTCCGCACCAGATGAGGCCGGAAAGTAAAGTGAATGCGCGAAGCCGGGCGGTTGGTACTGTGGGTTTCCCACTGTTACCAACCAACTTCCCAGCTGGTAGTAATACCAACACATGCCTTGTTAAGTCTTTAGCGGCCAGTTCAGCTTCGCTGAAAGTATCCCCATATAAGTAAAGGACTGAGGGTTTGTATTTGTGTAGGAACAAATGCAAAAGTCTAAATTGTGAAGTTGTCTAAGGAAAAGAACACTGATAGATAACAGACCTATCAGTGTATGGCGATTCCCGATAAGAGAAAAGCCGGTTCCCATAAGAAATGAAGTACAAAACCAGACAAAAAAAAAAAAAAAAAAAAAAAAAAAAGACAAATCCACAATATAAAGAATAATACCCGTGCCCGAAGGCCAATAGTCAAAATACTTCACCGATTCGTGAAACCATAAGATGATTTCAAAAAACAACCTGCTCTCCAACAATTGTGTGAATTCTAGGATGGCAGAAACATATTGAAGCTCTTTTCATGAGTTGTTCCTCTCCTTTCCAGAAAGTGGGCAGTGCCAAGTCACCGACTCAGCCAGAAGAAGAAGAGTTTTACCACGAATTTCAAAATTCAAGCTAAACTACAGCAATGTAATTACTGGGTAAGCTACTTATAGAAAATCTCCCCTTACTACATTCCTGCCCTTACACTTACATTAGTTGCAACTTCGTTACAGTAGCAAAAAATTTATACATAAAACAAAACCAGAAAAAACTGACCGTGAAAGCTTTCAAGCTTGAAGGCTACTTGAAATAAGCGATAATACTTCAACGAAATTCAATTACACAACTGGAAAATAATGAACAAAGCTGCTGCAAACACCAGATGTTTACATTGAGCTCAGCAGAAACAGAAAGAGGTTGTCTGCTCATTTGTTCCTAATATTCCTGTTAAGTGGGTGGGGCTGGTCACCTGCACTAAACAATTGAAGTGCTACCACAAATTTTGAATTTAAGCTGCCGCACGAGTTTGAAACTATAGCTATGTAATTACTTGGTAAGTTACTAAAATAAAAGTAGCCTACATGGTCTATTTGCCAAAAAATAAAACTATCATAGTAGCCTAGTCTATAATCATTTGACAGCATGCAGAATATTTGGTAGAGAAATTATTTTATCTTATAAGCCTAGAATAGGCCACTCATGACAACTTCATAACCAAAACACAAGTCGTCGTGTAACAAGATGTCACATGGAGGGGGATGGTGTTCTCCCAGGCCCGGTCAGGGAATGTTGCCCTAGTTTAAGGTTAGATTAGGTAGGTATATTTCCTTGTTGGGTTGTATTGGAGCTGATGTGCCTTCAAGCCATCTGCAACCTGTGGAAATAGCGAGGAGGGCCACTTGTCTGCACTCTTACCTCCTAGGCTAGCCTAATCAAAACATAAGCTAGAACATTTGGTAAAACAGAAGATTACTACCGCAGCCTGGTTCCTACCAGTCGGCGACCGTTAATAATTACTGCCTTTTCTTTATGTTCTTGTTTCTGTTTATAATATCTAGTCTTTTGTTTATGTTTTCACATTCCTTCCCAAAGGGCTGGGTACTAAACATGATGCCCATTTTCCAAGTAAATTAGCCTAACAGTTACTGAAACAGAATGGCAATGCAGTAGTAGTCTTCATTTTGGTATTTCTAAGCAACAGCATGGACTATTACCTTGGAAACTGATTTTCCTATACTTTTAGTGTTGCTCATAAAGGAGGTGGTGTTTATTGTCAATCAATTATTATTAACCTCATATCTACCCAAAATGGTTGGGAACCCTTTGGGAAAGTGGGGTTTTGGAAAAGTGTGGAGAATGACTGGACTGCCATGATGTTGTTATGGAATGGTTCCGTGCATGCGCAAGTCATCAGGGAGACATATGTTTAAGAAGGAATTGGCTAAGAAAACTTATTACAAAAAGAACTATACTAACCTAAAGTACCCTAACCTAACCTACCCTAGCAGGCAGTGTTACTTAGTCGGGGGGAAGGAAACTAAACTTTTTTCCAAAAGCTCCCCATAACACTGCACATGCGTGATTGCATTCCAGGATGGCCAGCATACAACTTCTGAGGTTAATTACAGTCAACCAACAAAAACTAACAGCAAATTCTTGGGTAGAACTAAGTTTAGGTACACGGCGGGTATTTAGCGAGAAATGGCAGTTTCTTATAGTATTTTGGATGCTTATTAACAATTTAACGTTAATTTTTGGCGGTCGGCTGTAGTTAACTTACAATTTACCTTTGAACTCTACCCAACGGTAAGGGGGACCCCGATGGGAATCCGGGGTTTCCATACGCGATCTTCACGAGACAGAGCACCGGTACGTCTGTTTCGAACGGTTCATATCATATCCCGTCTGGCAAGTGCAATAACTTGTTAACGTATGGGTAACTCACCAACCCCCCGGGCCAGTACTAAACACGGCGAAGGGACATTCCATTTGGCTGACAACAAACAAATGCACCGCCAGTGTCAGAAGCCCTAAAGGTGTTGAAAAAACCAGTTTCCAAAGTACTGCACTTGCCGGACGGGATATGAACCGTTCGAAACAGACGTAGCCGTGCTCTGTCTTGTGAAGATCGCTTTAGGAAACCCCTTGTTGGATGTACTTCAG
Organism: Macrobrachium rosenbergii; assembly: GCF_040412425.1. Lineage (NCBI taxonomy): Eukaryota > Metazoa > Arthropoda > Malacostraca > Decapoda > Palaemonidae > Macrobrachium > Macrobrachium rosenbergii. Next base: position 29,718,263 of record NC_089744.1, on the reverse strand, counting down.
GGGACAATTACAGGTTAATTACAGCCGACCGCCAAAAAATAACGTTGAATTGTAAATAAGCAACCAAAATACTATAAGAAACTGCCCTTTCTCGCTAAATACCCGCGGTGTCTCTATTACTTAGAAATACCAATTCTTGATAAACAGCCAAAGTACTGTATGGAAAATCAATTTCCAAAGTAATACTCCATGCGGAGTTACCGCTTAGCTCTACCTTCAGTTTTACCAAACATTCCATCCGAACCTTTTCTTAGCTTAACCTACTGCAAGGTCAACTTTGCTTAGCCTAACCCAAACCAAGATGAGTTAAGTGTACCTTAGTTTTACCAGACCACTGAGCTGATTAACAGCTCTCCTAGAGAGGGCTGGCCCGAAGGATTAGACTTATTTTACGTGGCTAAGAACCAATTGGTTACTTAGCAACAGGACCTACAGCTTATTGTGGAATCTGAACCACATTGTTGCGTGAATTTCTATCACCAGAAATAAATTCCTCTAACTCTTCATCAGCCGGCCGGGGACTCGACCTCGGTCCTGGCGAGTGCCAGTCCACAGCTATACCGACACTCCCAACGAAGAGCTCAAACCAAGATGAAACCTAACACTAGGTAGCCCATCATTTGGGTATACAATAGATATCTACCTTTTACAAAAACTTAAACCTAATTCAAAACGAGGAAAACAAAAAAATTTTCTAATTAAGGCTTAGGTTCGGGGGTGGGGAGGATTGCCAACCTATAGGCTACTGTCTCGTCTTTTGGGGGTTAGGCTACGTCAGCCTAACGTGCGGCAACTTACGGCTTTCCTTTGTGCACTAATCTTGACATCATACCAGATAAGACTCTGTGCCAGTTACGGAGCGCACATGAAAATAAAAGTTCCCAAACGGCTAAACAAAAGCCTACAGACGGATTTATAAAATATTTTCTTTGCTTTTGTTTATAACCTTAACTTACGGATTCTCGTGACCTTTTCCCTAGCTCTCCTGATGGCGGTTGGTGTTGCTTCTAAGACCTTGCCAATTGCCAAAAGGAGGAAAATAGTAATGTTTCGCGAAGCATTCCATCTGTATGGGACATTATTATTATTAGCCAAACAAAAACTTCTTTCAGTTTTTTTCGGAAGATGGAAAAAGAAACCCACAAGATTCCTGTGTATAACTTGTTTAGTCGTAAATATTTACATATTACTTTAATCTCGAGCACTATCAGGTCCTAACTGTGACCCTTGTTCAAGAGATGTGAAGGTAGTCAGGCTGACTACCTTCACATCTCTTGAAAAAGGGTCACAGTTAGGACCTGAAAGTACTCGCGATTAAAGTAATATGTAAATATTTACAAGTAAACAAGTTATACACAGGAATCTTGTGGGTTTCTCTTTCCATTATCACGAAAAAGTGATGACATCAAATTATTGTTATTACATACATTATTATTACTCAAAAGATGGACCCTATTCATGTGCAACAAGCGCACCACAGGGTCCATTAACTTGAATCTCAAGTTTCCAAAGAATGTGGTGTTCATTTGAAAGACGTAACAAGGAAAATACAGAAAGAAATCATTTATTAAAAAAAAGAAAAAAAATATGAGTAAATTTCATATATCAATAATTAAAAATATACTGTAAATAAATTATTAAAACACCAAAGTGATTGTTCTAGGGTAGTAATGCACTGCATCTTCGCTTGAACTTTTGAACAAATGGGAGACCGCATGCTTTAGTGATGTGTTAAACGTTTATTTGAAATAATACAAATCATGCAACCGATTACGTACATGCCTTGATTGCTGAAGAAAATAAGTGGTTTTTCAGTTTTTCATGAAATTCCTTTAGCGATTTTACATTATAAACTTGAGTGTTAAAATTCCACTTAAAAAATCATCCTAGTCTTCTTAATCTTCTTATTTGGCATACTGCCTCTCTTAATAACTTTCTCTCCGGCTTAAGAAATATCAAAAAGGAGATAATACACTATTATCGATTGTTATCAAGCAGCATCTTGCATAATAACCAAACAGTTAAGACTAGTGTCGCGTTCTTACCTTTACAATTACAGTAGACGTTATCCTACTCATTTCAAGTTGATTTTACTTGAATGTTAACAAAAATAATTGTTTGCTTTTACTATAAGGAAGTTTATAAATGAATGTGGATCGTCCCTAGTCCACATACTCAGGGTACCATGACACTTTTATAATTGTCTTCTACAAGATGCCATCAAGAATTTGGGCCACACTGCCGAATGTATTTGGTTGGAATTGCATCCTTGTTTACTGTTTTGAAGTCTGTACCGCTGAGAGCATTATGATTTAAAAGTTTTTCTGGCTAACAAATATGATAAGAAAAAATAATCACTGCTTCATTTCGAGGGGATAGTGACAATATAGCATTGTTTTTATTGTCACTGAGTGCAAAATTATTTCGACGACCAAATCTTTACAGGAAGACTTGTGCTTGTTTCTTCAAAGAATTTCTTTGGGCTCGTTGTTTTAAATCAATTAATCATCAATTGTGGGTGGTGTTATTCATTCATCCTTATACACGCACTCTCCCTCTCAAACACAAACACACCACACACACACACATTTTAATTAATAAATCACTATATTTCTGCCAATACACATCTGCACTAGTCTCGGGGTTAATGTTGTCCACGATGTCTGCCTTTCAATGCCCTTCTGACATGTTATGTTCTTTGTTCGGGTAATGATGGCTGAGTTCAGAAAATTCCTTCTGTATGGAAAAGCACCTTTCAACAGTAAAGATGACTCACACTAATTAATACGATGACCAAAATTCTAAGGTACTCGAATAAGGAAAGGTTGTGCCGATCGGACGTGTTTCTGAGTTGCTCCGAATGAAACTGCAATTACGGACGAAGTTGTTTTTAACTCTGCCCCACCCCTATTAATGGGGTTACCTAGTCGTTATGACTAGTAAAATCACTGTAGTGATTTGTCTTTCTTGCGAGAACGAAGATAGTGAACAAGGTGAATGGACTGGATGTGAATGTGGTGCTTGGTACCACAAAGAATGTGTGCATCTTGATGAAGTAAGAAAAACACTACGAAGTTGAAGTGGCTATAATCAAACTGCTATGAGTATGCCTGGAAATGGCGAGATAATTGTGAAAGTCTTCAAGATGAATATAAGAAACGTAAAAAGGAAGTTGAGAGTCAAAAAGCCAAAATTGCTGAATTGCAGGATCAGCTGTCCAATGCACTTGACGACAGGAGTGCCGAGTCTGCACGTGGCCCAGTTGCCAATGTACGAGATTGGGGTATGAAATTTGAAAATCTTGAAATGAAAGTTGATTTAATCATGAAAAAGATGGCTGCTCCTCAACCTGAGAAGATAACTTATGCTGACAAAGTTAAACGAAAGAATTTGTTGATCATTAAGTCAAACAACCGCCTGAGAAGATCACTGAAAGGAATGATGTTGCAAACGCTTTAAATGACATCCCTATTATTGATACTAGGTCGACGAACCATGGGCATGTTATTTTAAATTTTGAAGATGAACGTATCTGGGACGTGGCGGCGAATAAGATTAGCAATGAGGTTCAGGGAACTGACATTAAGAAGATTGGAAAATATAAACCTAGGATCATGATTTGGAATACATATGAAGCAGAACGGGATGCGGTAAACGACATGATTGAGAGGAATAGTTATTTGCAATCAATCTCTGAAACTGATAAGAGGATATCAGTTGTGCTTAAAAAGCCAGCCTCCAGCGGAACGTTTCATTGGATATTGAAGTGTGAGCCTGAGGTAGGAAGGCTTTTCATGATAATGGCGACAAAGTGAAACTAAGGTGGGGCATCTATACGGTGAGTGGTAGGTATCATGTCATCACTTATTATCGTCAAAGATATGGTCACTTGGAAAAAAATTGTAGGTTCAAAAATAAAGCTGATGAGTTAACATGTGGAAAATGCATAGGAAATCACAGGACAAAGGGCTGCAACGCTGTTGCAATGCGTTGTATGAACTGTGAGAGAGACAATCATAAATGTGATCATGCGGTGAACTCAAAAGAATGCAAAGCTCTAGATTATGAGATGAAGAGGATTGCTGCTAACACAGATCATAGATATACGTGCTAACGGGAATTTAAAAATGTGGTTAAGTGAATATCAAATCTGTGGAAAATAAAACACTACAGATCAGAAACTTAACAGAAAATACAATTTATATTCTTGCCGTCGCTGAGAATGGCTAAAAGACTATGAAACTGCCAAGATTGCTTAAATGACCCCACCTACGCATAGTTTCATTCACGTTCCCAGGGAGGGGGGGGGGGTCGGCTTTTTCGTACACGAAGGATGCACTATTATAAGGCTCGTAAAAAGAACTAATATAACAAGCTTTGAATATCCTGGTGCGAAGATGTCTTTCTTCGTATTCCATAGACCTCACTCGACAAGTGTGAATGTCTTTTTAGATGAGTTTGGCCTATTGCTTGACATTATATTTTGCAGTAAGTGTTTTTGTCTGTGGTGATTTTAATCAATGGATGGATGGTCCCACCAGTGTTGGTGTCGAAGAGTTTAATGATCTACTTGAGTCATATCGTCTTGTCAACAATAATAAAAATTGCTATCATTTTCAAACATCTAACTTACCTGGTAGTTATATATATATAGCTGATTGACACCTGGTTCTGTGTGATGCTGTAAATCAGTGTTATTAATATACAAGTTGAGGAGAGATGTACGATTTCTCCTGTGCATAGTCTGATTAGGCCTACTTTTTATTTACCAAAAAGAAAATGCAAAGTGATGAAAAAGCTGAAATACAGAAACAAATCTAGTTTTTCCCCTGTTGAATTTATAGGGATTGTAACTCAGAAAATAAACTAAGATTCTCAAAATCTCTGCGACCATTAACCCCTTGAATCGAGGGAATCAGCATGTGCTGAATGCCTGATAAGTGTGTATAATCGCGTGAATAAACATGACTATGATCATATGTGTCCATTTGTGGAAAAAAAAAAAAATGTAGCTAATGATAAATCTCCATGGTTTAATGGAGAACTACTGGGAAAAAGAGAGAGAGAAAAGACGAAAGGAGAAACTGGAGCAGATTAAAAACTAATCGTTCATGGGATGAATAGCCTATAAATCTGCGAGAAATTAATATAACCTTCTGATAAAAAGGAGGAAAACCGAGTACTGTAATAGGAAAATTCGTGAGGCTGAATATTATACAAACAAGTTATATAATCTCCTTGGCCGTTTAACAGGAAATTCAAAGAAGAAACTCCCTGAAGGTTAGAGTGATCGAGTTTTAGCTGACAAGTTTTTAGAGTTCTTGGAGAATAAAATTGAAAATATAGTTTCGGATTTTGCAGGAGCACCGCGTCACAACATTATTACTGCAATGCTAGATTTCCTGTTTTTAATAGAATAACTATTGACGATGTCACTAGAATTATTAAGAAAGTCAAGAAAACAAATTCTTCATCAGATCCGGTGCCTATATCGGAAATAGTTACAGCTGAGACCTTTCTGACTTTTGAGTATGTGATTTTGAAGATCGTAAATTGGTGCATCTCTGAACCCAAATTCCCTATATCTGAGAAAATAGAAACTGTTAAGCCAGTTTTAAAGGGTACTCTTGACTATAAGGAAATGAGTTCATATAGGCCTGTATCAAATTTATCTTTTATGTCTAAAATTTTGGAATATGCGATCCTCGAGCAACTATAATAGTGGCTTACCTAAATAGAGCAGGTGTTTTTCCAGATTGCCAG